>NC_092630.1:54910294-55239589 GCF_039555335.1 Amphiura filiformis | reverse complement strand
CAACCTCTTTTATCCGGCCATGGTGGGACCAATCATGTCCAGGTACGTGAAAAATCCGCATAAGTGAATTACATGTAATTCTGTGTTAACTGATATTGGGACAACAAAAGATTGTTTCAGCATGAGTAATAATACTGAAAGATGCATTTGAGTGCTTTTTATAACAGCTGTCATAATAATATTTTAATAGAGCATGAAAAACAATTTTCCTATAAAGATTTCACAGTGGATAACAAATAGATCCGGATAAGAGAGGTTGGACTGTACAGGCATGAGTGGAAAATAATATTAATCAGAAAAAAAAAGAAAACTTGTATTTTGAAATACTGCAACTTTACTAACAAGCATGCTAGAGATACAGGGATTTAGCATTACAGCCTACTGTGGCCTGAGTGGATCAGATCTTGTTACATCAACTTAATGTATCTGTTATGAATCTAGTGTGTCTCGTCTCAAGTTGAGAGTAACGCCATGTTGGATTCCCGGGTTGGATTTCACAGTGCCAGATTCGATTCAATGCATTTATGCGTTTATGCCGCCAACATACAAATCAAGGCTTCTGCTTGTGTGTATCGCCCGCAGGATTAGGTTAGCATGCACGATTTGAATCTACCACTGCGAAATCCAACTTTCAACTTGCAACAAGACAGACTATAGAGGGTTCTACATTGTAGTGAGCAATATGGCATATTGCTATAGAGATTATAGTTCTGTACTACACAGTTAATCTCTCTCTCTTTACAAACACAGTTAATCTCTCTCTCTCTCTCTTTACAAACTTAATAGACACATTTGCCTTTGAAAGTGTTAACAAGAGAGTGAATTACACAAGAACTTTGTGTGCATAAGTTGTTTATTTGACTTCTGTATAAAGTTTTCGTATATTTGGCCCCTTCCAGCCGTTGATGGCATTTTGGCTTGACTAACTCCAATTGTCTAACTCCATTTTGGCTTGACTAACTCCAATCAGGCCAGAATTAGCAAAGCTAGGCTATTCATTGGTTTGCTTCAAGTACCGAATAAACCGATCTTGTATTCATGCATGTACAATTTGCGCGATTAACTTTACGCGCATGATTTGATACTGCAGCCAGTGAAATACGCACATACGTCACTACCGAACTTGAGATGAACCAAATTATACACAATCGTCCTCGCTTTCAGTTTTCTGCTTCTTAATTCCGGCCTGATTGGAGTTAGACGAGACAAAATGCCATCAACTGCTGGAAGGGGCCAATTCTAAGAAAACTCTATTGAGAGTTGTTATGAGAATTGTTATATTGGAAGGATAGTATGTTATGGTAAATCTAATATTTTTGTACAACTTATTAACTTTACATTTTTATATTTTTGTATAATGTAGAATGTAGATGGCTTAATGCATGTTAGACCTTATGTAAATAAGCAATACATAACAAAAGTATGGTACTGGAAGAGACTTGTAAACAGCCAAGTTCATAATGGCAAGGTGTTCATTTCTGTTTGGGGCACATCATTATATATTATATTTTTATGTCTCAAAACGCATCCATGTCAGCTGAAACAGCAAATTAATTTTTAATTTCCTAATTTTTGCAGTTTTTTTGCCGTAAAATCATGAAATTCTGAGACAAATTTGGAAGAAAAGTTAACCATGGGCTTTGAGACAACAATTTTTTGTCAGCCTAAGGCAATGCTATTAACAAATGGAGGTGATGGTATTCATATTTGTGTCCAAGTGATCCGGACTGCACTTCCTTTGCTGATGCTGATATCTTGTTCACATTCAGAGGACAGTTCAAGTTTATGTCGGTGGTGATGGATTGAGTCACTTTTTTTAGTTCTGCTGTCTTTTGTTTAACCTGAAGTGTAAAATTTAATGTTAAACCATTACATAATTACTATCAATTATCATTTATCAGTGTCAAGTAAAGTAAAATATTTTCACTTTTCAACTAATTTAAATCCATATGGACACAAGATATTATGTTCATAAAAATAAACAGTACAAAGTTCCTTTAATACATTAAGAATTCCAAATATATATTTTTATTATCCTGTCTTTCCAGACTCAAACAATCATGTTGACCAAACAGTGTGATGAATAGTGTGTTCAACAATTAATGTGTGTAATTTATAATTTGATTTGGAATGTAATAATGAATGCATAATGTTAGTTACAAGAAAAGACACCTGCACCCACCCCTATGCAAACACCCAGATACACCCACCCCTGTGCAAACACCCACCCCCACCCCACACTCATGCATTATGCATATTTCTAACGACCTGAAAATGATGAACATTTTTGAAGTCCTCTGTTTGTCAGCGTTGTCATGCCAAGACTATAAATTACCATAAATATGTGAAGTATGGTATTTGATAATGGGCCGATGGGTTTACATGAATTTGCTTCAGATCAGGGTACTTCCCCAATGTTCTGAAAAAAATGTTACCATAAAAAGTATTTATTTGGAATAATTCTGGAATATAACCTCCACACCACCCTAAATCCTACCCTAAAACATGGTATGGAAGGTTTACTGCAGTCTAGGCATAAATTTGATCACCAATAGCTTTACTTGCAAGTCTATAAAGTCCAATGCTATCAAAATCTAGTAGAAATCAATGAAGCATGACACAGCGTAAAGCAGTGGGTTGGGAGTAAAATGTTGTTAAAATTGCACTTCAACTTAAATTTTATGTTCAAAATAGGCAACCTTTGCTCTAAAAGATACAGTTGACTCATTTTGAACATCAACAGAATTTTAACAAGCGTTGCAATAAATGACAACGCTTATCTGCTGACAAAAGATAGCTTTGGACTTGAATGCATAACTATTGTGTGCAAATTTAAAGCTAGAGTTCATAAGTAATGCAACCAGAATTATGTTAAATATTGCCACAAATATCACTTGTTTTACAGTAGTTTGTTTACATTGAATTTGGCAACTGGTTATAGAGGACATTCCTTCATTGCACATAAAGTATACATAGTCTTAATTTTTCACCAGGTTTGCCGTCACAAATAATAAAGGAGACAAGTAGAAAAAGTGATCCTGCCTGGGAATCGAACCCAGGACCTCGGGTGTATAAGACCTGTTCCTTAAGGTGGTACTACAGCCCTTGATAAATTTGTGACTAATTTTGCATTTTTCTCAAAAAATAATAACACACTGGTAACAAAAGTTATGTATATTATAGGGGCAAGGAATCCAGTTACTACATTGGAATTTCAGTGACTCAAGACAAGCGGCACGTTATTTATGATAAGAAAGAGGTACCGCTGGAATGTACCTCATTTCTTAACATATATAATGAACCACTTGTCTTGAATCACTGAAATATCAGTAATTGGATTCCTTGCCCCTATAATATACATAACTTTTGTTACCAGTGTGTAGTTATTTTTTGAGAAAAATGCTAGTACCACCTTAACCACGGGAGCTTTGTGATTAGGCTGGTTTCAATTCGAACCTGGTTAAAAATTATGCCACTGTTTTTTCATGTTATACATAGTCTGTTCAGGTGTACATCCCATTACTAGGATGATTGTACACGAATGTACTCATAAATAGGAGTAAATGACCAGTAAGGGTAATAACTGAAGTATGATAATAATATGAAAGTGCCTAAGGAGAACAATAAAAGCAAGTATAAAAACACACACAAACAATGATATTGTTATCTTGTTTTTATTTTATTTTATATAAGTTTCTACCTTAAAAATGCAGAATACTTAGCAATAGGTTTAAATCAAACTGTATTAGGGGCCATGGAAGGCTAAATGTGTATATCAGGGACAAGTGTTCAAGGGACAGATATATCTCAACTTCCTATGTCTTCTGATACTCAAAGGCCCTTAAAAATTGATTGAACCAATGGCTGGATTTGGCCCTGTGTGCCACCTGTTCAGAACCCCTCGTTTTTAAGCAGTTTCAGTTTCTCATGTTCTATATTTTGACCAGCACTAAACAGGTCAGAATTTGAGGCTTCTGGCAGGATTTGCTACATTTATAATTGCTTAACCCCATGAGAACTACCTGCCGATTGGCCAAAAAGAAATTTTCATTAACAATTGGCCTAATGAGCAATATTGTTAGAATAATTTCACCAAAAATTGGGGTGAATTATTTGCAAAGCTCTATTCTGATTGGTGATTAAAGTGAAAATATCATGTAATTTATTTATCGCTCTCAATTGTAATAGTTCAGTAATCCTATGATAATTTAGTTCAAAAAATGATATCAATACTCCAGTTCACTTGGAATATTAGATTCAACTGTTAACAAAGTTCTTCTTGTACAATTCCAAGAAAAATGAAGGTGTTGGACTCACATTTTTAGTGACGTTTCACCACTCCACTAGTGGTTTCATGAAACTGGAAACCCATCACATCTGACTGCTTCCTTTTATAGGCGACAGGAACCACTGTAGAGGGTATGATGAGATGGTCAAAGATATTATTGATTGAATAGGCCCCCTCATCCTTAATCAGAATGTCTTTTCCTTTTGGGGTATCCAGATGGCTTCTTTCAGCCATCTGGTGGTCTTGTCAGCTTCCCTGTCGATAACTTGCGAGTCCTCCCAACTGATGGAATGATTGATAGAGGCAACATGGTTGGTGATAGCTGCCTTGTGAATATCTGTGATTGATGATTTTCAGCTGGCACTTGTGCATGGCTTAGTTTCAAGTTTCTCCACCTCTTTGGTGTTCTTTGAGATGAACGCCGAAAAAGGAAACAAATAAAAGGAATTTTAGAAAAACAGTCGGATATGATGGCTTGCCAGTCTGATGAAACCACTAGTGTAGTGATGAAACCACTAGTGTAGTAGTGAAACGTCACTGAAAATGTACGTCTAAACACCTTCATTTTTCTTGGAATTGTACAATAAGAACTCGACAGTATTGTTATTCAATCTGCAGTTTTACAAGGCCTACCTATCCAGTACTACTAATTATAGTATAATCGGATGTAAATAATTTGAAGAATAAAACTTTTATTGAATAAAATAGCATCACCTTTTGAACTGGGCTTATACTGTAAAAGTGGATATTTTCATGGAACATTAATTTTCACTCTCAATGCAACTACCCTGAAAATAAAAACTTACAAATAAGTTCTTTTATGTACTTGATAGTTCTATGCCCCAAAACCTTGAATTATAAATTTAAAAACATGCAAAGTAATTCAAAGCAGCAAAGTGTTAAAAATTACAAGCACCAAAATTAGCACTTTTCCAATAGTTCTCAACAGGAAACAATACAGTACTAATAATAAACGTAGTTCCTGATTTACAGATGTTAGTCCTGACGTTGTTTCCATCTAAGAGGTGTTCTACGTCCGGTAGTAAGTTATACATAGCACAAAAGGATGTAAAAACAACGACATTGTGGTTACATTTCGACCTAATTGCTATTTGACCATGGAGATGAAGAACTCTGATTTCCGCTGCCATCTCAAATTACATTTGACAGCTCTTTGAATAAATTTATCAGGTCTCAGTCTGTAGCTTGAATAAATTCATCAGGTCTGTAGCTTGAATAAATTCATCAGGTCTGTAGCTTATCCATATCATCAAGAAATTTCATTATCAAGATCAGTCAAAACTTACATTTCTGTACGTTTTATCATCTGTCGGTTGATTTCATTTGATGAAACATCCAGAAACGGAAGATTTTGACTGCATGGTCTTAATATGTGACACGATCAAGGGAAATGAGTCGGATGTCGCTAATATTGATTTTGAGATATTGGCAAAGAAAGTGATAAAATTCTTTTGTTTTATATTGTTTTCAGCGATTGATAAATTCATGTAACTTTGCAAAGAAAAGTTGTGTCAACATGGGGTTTTCAGTTTCAGAAAGCTCTAAATGTCCTCTTTAGAAACATATGAAAAACTCATTTTTGACCAGGGTCGACATGTGACTCATTCCCCTTGATCATGTCACATATGATGAAATATCTTGATGATACACATTTGATAGCTGTTATGATTGGTCTTGAAATTCATACAACTTTTAATAATTGTATTGTATACAGCGCCAAAAAAGTATCCTTACACTTGGAAAAAAATCCTAAAAAATTACACCATATTTGGGTAAATTAATTTGTTAAATAGATGCACTATCTAATCCTGCACATTATGACGCCCCATCGAATCCAATGTGACCTCAAGAAGTAAAGTTACAAGCATTTGATTAGACGAAGGTCCAGTTTTAAAAGTGACAAACTGACCTATACATGCCTGATTGGGAGCATATGCGACGATGAGTCGATGATGCACAGCCATTATGAACAATAACGGTGGCCACACAAGAATTGATATGACGTATAATACCGTAAATATGGCGGATTACTCAAATGAATTCAACAAAAGCATGATTGCAATCTACCGCGACAGTTCGTCTCACATATAAATGCACTACGATCAAATAGGTTGATGACAACATTTAAATGAATGGACTGCACTGTGCCATTATTAGGGTAAAGGACACTGGTTCAGATCCTTTGTTTGGAGGTAAGTTTGTCACTTTTAAAAGTGGGCCTTTGTCCATTCAAATGCTTGTAACTTTACTTTTTGAGATCACATTGGATTCAATGGGGTGTCTCCAAAAGTTGATAAGCAATGTGTATACATTAACCTAAGAATGTCCTCTTTTTTCATCACTGTATTAAATAAATGCAAGATAACAATGGTTATATAACACCTAGATTTTCTACTTATTCTGGGAGTTGAGTGGGAGTATTTAATACCAACCATATAAAACTATAAATCCCCTTTGTTCATCTAAAATATAGATTTTCATACAATTACATTATAAATTTGATATCTACCTGATCGCTCAAAATAATATTTAGTGTTTATCTTCTATTTGCTATAATATATTAACCAATTAAACTTGGCCAGCATAGTTTGTTTTTCTTTAAAATAAATCCAATTATAAACATTTTTAAAACTCTTTTGATGTTGAAATCATCACTCCTATTTAAAATCTTGTTTTGATACATATATTATTAACCAATTAAACTTGGTATTTAAGTATTTTTCTACAACAAATTGTAGTACAATTGATTTATTTCGAAGTTGAAGACCATCCTTAATTCCACACACTTTTTGTAAGGTATAGCCTATACAATTATACATACAATGTATCCAACAATGTTGTAGTTGTTTTTTTGTTTTTTTGTTTTTTTTGTTGTTTTTTGGACTACAACTGATGGCTTCAAAATTCGAAATAAAATAGTTTTCCAATATTTGTTTTTACAAATATAACTTCTTATACAGATATAATATATATTTTTGTATCAAACTAACGTTTTGTTATGTTACACTAGATACTGACATACCATACAGATTTGCCTAATGGCACATATGGGCTCCCTCAGCGTAACAGGAATTTTAGGCACACACTAAAAGTGTCCTTGTCACCAGCGAATAAGGACACTGGCCCGTACTTCTTTTTTGGATTTTTAGAGGAGGGAGCTCTTTATTTGTACATGAAATGTATCCCAAGGCAAAAGAGCCCATGTGTGCCATTAGGTGAATCTGTACGGTATTTCTTCAGTCATTAAATATATCTAAATAAATAGCAGTTTAGTCAATAATTGATCCTTATTGAACAGCAAGAGTAATAAAGGCAGTAGTTAGTCTGACTAATGAATAAGAAATAAATAGATTGATTCATCAAGTCTTTAGCATCCTGTAAATGTATACTTGTATGTACTTTAGACCAATAATTTAGCAGTTATGAGGCCCAAAGCTGTCCATAATTTCAGGGTTAAGACCAACCTTAAGTTGATAACTCAACACCTCTTATAAAGCTGAATTCACCCTCGTGATCCCTGAGAGATTGTGATGCATTGCTTTTGAAAAAGGAAATTGCAGAAAAAGCACTGCATTGCTTATTGCTTTGGCATTTGTACTAATCATTGCGATTGCAGATGCAGAATTTGATTTTTCAAAATTTGTGATATACACAATTTTATGGCAGTTTTAGGTCTTTTGGGGGAAAATGTATATCTTCAATACAAAAGGTTAAAATTTTCAAATGATACGGCTTTTCCTCCTAGCTACATACCACTTTAAGTGGCTGTGCAATAATTATGTGTACCCCCGGGGTGGTGAATTCTCAAAGTGGTCTGCCAAAAATTGCTTGCCCCCCTTTCGACGTGCCAAAAAATCTGCCCCCTCTGCACAAGATTTTGGGGAACCCTATTCTATAACCTTAAATTGTCTTATCATATAATGCGAGCGTAGCGAGCAGGAAATTTTGCATATTTGAACGTATTCCTATGTTTTCTTTTTAGGGCATAATATAGAAACGATGCCCAAAATATCTGTGCCAAAAATCGCTTGCCCCTCCCTGTCTACCTGCCAAAAATTGCTTGACCCCCCCTTTCAACCTGCCAATAAATGCTTGCCCCTTTGGGCCTGTCAAAAAAACCTTTGCCCCCCCCCCCCCCTATAATTCACCACCCCGGGGGTACACATAATTATTGCACCACCCCTAAGAATATACATGTCATTAAATTTATAAAATTTACTTTGCGGACTGTTTTAAAATATCAAAAATATCAATTTTTAATAATTTGCCATAAAATAGGTATTATATCAGAAGGGCATTCCTCATATTCAGAATGCAATTTGCGCGCGTCTTCATGTCCCACAAAAATACTGTGCAAACATTGCTATCCGATTCCTTAATTCAAAATTCTACATAATCATATTAATGCAATTATACGATTGATGTGTAAAGTGAAATGCATACACAATTCCTTTACATAAAACCCTGATGACAAAACATGAGTGATTGTTCTACAAAAAAGATTTCAGATGAAATGATGGTGCAATCACCATTGAACACAAAAATGACAACACTGTAGCAGAGAGGTATGTATAACTTGGAAGTACTTTGACTGGTTAAAATAGAAGAAATAACTATTTGCTGGTAAGTTAACCATCATTTGTTTTCAAATCTACCCTACTTTGTAGAACAATCACTCAATCTTGAATTTTTCTCTATGGACCAACACCCTTAAGGGCTGGGGTATGAATGTTTGGACAGTATTTATTTTGGGACATTAGAGCACATCAGACATATCGAATGGCATTCTGAATACGAAGAATGTCTTCTGATATCAAATAATTTTGATTTTTTGAAATTCGCAATTTAATACAAATTTTATGGCAAATCATTAAAAATTGATATTTTTGATATTTAACAGTATTTGAAGTAAACTTTATAAATCTGATGATTTATACTTAAAGTGTATGTAGGTGGGATGAAAAGCCGATGATCAATTGAAAATTTTGACCTTTCGTATTGAAGATATGGATTTTTTTTCCCAAAACACCAAAACAAATTAGGTCTTTTGTGCCAAAAATCGCTTGCCCCTCCCTGTCGACCTGCCAAAAATTGCTTGACCCCCTTTCAACCTGCCAATAAATGCTTGCCCCCCCTTTGGGCCTGTCAAAAAATCTTTGCCCCCCCCCATATAATTCACCACCCCGGGGGTACACATAATTATTGCACCACCCCTAAGAATATACATGTCATTAAATTTATAAAATTTACTTCGAGGACTGTTTTAAAATATCAAAAATATCAATTTTTAATAATTTGCCATAAAATATGTATTATATCAGAAGGGCATTCCTCATATTCAGAATGCAATTTGGTGCGTCTTCATGTCCCACAAAAAATACTGTGCAAACATTGCTATCCGATTCCTTAATTCAAAATTCTACATAATCATATTAATGCAATTATATCGATTGATGTGTAAAGTGAAATGCATACACAATTCCTTTACATAAAACCCTGATGACAAAACATGAGTGATTGTTCTACAAAAAAGATTTCAGATGAAATGATGGTGCAATCACCATTGAACACAAAAATGACAACACTGTAGCAGAGAGGTATGTATAACTTGGAAGTACTTTGACTGGTTAAAATAGAAGAAATAACTAGTGGCAAATGGTGGTCATAGACCACAAACCTAGCTGGGGCATGTTGGTGTTGTGGAGGTATCTGACCCCTACAAAATGTTCCAAAAAATGCTCCCCTGGTCATGGGGTTTGTTTTCACCAAGTTTGAGTCCCATACTCCTAACAGATGTCCAAAAATTTCGATTCTAAGATTTGACCCCAGATGACCTTTGACCTGACCTATGCAAGATGTTCCATAATGTTCCCCTGGTCTTGAGGTTTGTTGTCACCATGTTTGAGCCCTGTACCTCTTACAGATATCCAGAAAATGAAATTCTACGATTTGACCCCAGATGACCTTTGACATGACCCTTGCACAGTGTTCCAAAATGTTCCCCAGGTCAGTAAGTTTGTTGTTGTGGAGTTTGAGCCCCGTACCCCTAATAGATGTCCAGAAAAGGCATTTAGAAAATTTGACCTCTACATGACCTTTGACCTGACCCCCGCAAAATGCTCCCCTGGTCATGAGATTTGTTGTCACTGAGTTTGAGCCCCATACCCCTTGCAGATATCCAGAAAATGAAGTTATTAAGATTTGACCCCAGATAACCTTTGACCTGACCCCTGCAAAGTGTTCCAACATGTTCCCCTGATCATTAAGTTTGTTGTCACCAAGTTTGAGCCCCTGTACCCTTACAGATGTCCAGGAAATGCGTTTCTAAAATTTGACCTCTGCATGACCTTTGACCTGCCCCCGCAAAATGTTCCCCTGGTCATGAGATTTATTGTATCGAGTTTGAGCCCCATACTCCTTACAGATGTCCAGATAATGCAATTGTAAGATTTTACCCCTTAATGACCTTTGACCCCAATTCTGTGTGCAAGGTATGGGCACTGGGTAAAGCCGATGCACACGTGTAAGTGACGTCATTGTGCTATGTAATATGTGGCAGAAGAAGCATTTTGAAGATATTTGGTTATATACCGAAAATGCCCCTTTAATGACCTTTGATCCCAATTCTGTTTGCACCATATGGGCACTGGATATAGGCGATACATATGTGCAAGTTACGTAATTGTAGGGTGTAACATGTAGGAGGAGAAGCATTTTGAAGTTTGTTGCCAGAAGAAGAAGAAGAAGAAGAAAGAAAGAAGAATCGGAGAGCATTACAGTACCTAGCTGGGGGTGTAAACCCCCCAGCTAGGTAACTATTTGCTGGTGAGTTAACCTCTCTACTGTCTATGGTTAACCATCATTTGTTTTCAAATCTACCCTAATTTGTAGAACAATCACTCAATCTTGAATTTTTCTCTATGGACCAACACCCTTAAGGGCTGGGGTATGAACGTTTGGACAGTATTTATTTTGGGACATTAGAGCACATCAGACATATCGAATTGCATTCTGAATGCGAAGAATGTCATTCTGATATCAAATAATTTTGATTTTTTGAAATTCGCAATTTAATACACATTTTATGGCAAATCATTAAAAATTGATATTTTTGATATTTAACAGTATTTGAAGTAAACTTTATAAATCTGATGATTTATACTTAAAGTGTATGTAGGTGGGATGAAAAGCCGATGATCAATTGAAAATTTTGACCTTTCGTATTGAAGATATAGATTTTTTTCCCAAAACACCAAAACAAATTAGGTCTTTTTGGGAAAAAAATCCATATCTTCAATATGAAAGGTCAAAATTTTCAATTGACCGTCGGCTTTTCCTCCCAGCTACATAGGCCTACACTTTAAGAATATATCATTCGATTTATATAATTTACTTCGAGGACTGTTATATATCAAAAATTTGAAAAATATCAAATTTTTATAAATTGTCATAAAATTTGTATTATATTGTGATTTAAAAAAATGAAAATTATTTGATATCAGAAAGACATGTTTCAGTATTCAGAATGCAATTCGATAGGTCTGAGGTGCCTCATGTCCCACAAAAATACTGTCGAAACGTTAATAAACGCTAATTTTGGATCCCTTAATAAACTGTGCTACCATTAAAAATGGTATACATGTATTAAATGGAACAGCTAACATATATGCTAAATGATAATTCATATATTAAAGTCCCATTGGCATTTTAGGTTATGTTTGTTTAGGCAGATAATGATAGCTAATACACACATATATATATATTATAGTGCTTCCAAGTTCAAAATAATTATGTACTATGATCATGCAGTTTATGAATAACTGGTTGTGGCATAAAATCAGTTTCAGTCTTCAATTAATATTCTTGCCCATTTCATAAGGGCTGTGCAATAATGGTCTGTCTCCCCACCCCCAAAACGGGCAATTTTTGGAAGAGCAAAAAGGGGGCAAGGGGAGCAAGTGATTCTTGGAAAGTAATATGGGCAAAAGATTTTGGCACCTAAATGCTCTAAAAAGGCTTACGAAAAACAAATATGCAAAATTTCCTGTTCGCTACGCTCACATTATATATATAGTTGGTATGTGCAAAGGGATTTTGGGCAGGCTGAGAGGGGGGTATTTTTTTGGCCATAGGGGGGGGGGGGGGGCAAGCATTTAAAATAATTATTGCACAGCATCCTAAGCTACAACGCGCGGATATAATGCCCTTAAATTTAACTCGTCATTACTGAGCTATGAATACCTTGTAATGTTGTACCGACTCAAAATTGCCCCTTTCATAACATTATGGTAAACTCTGCCATATTATACTTTGATCAGCTCTTAATACCAGGTAGGTGGGAAATGTTAGGCTTTTACCACTACGCCGAAAAGTAGACCCATGTTAAGAGTGCTATTAGTTGACCTGTCTGTCTATATTTTGTGTGTTAAGGTGGTACTACACCCCTGATAAATATGTGACTATTTTTGCATTTTTCTCAAAACATAATAACACACTGGTACCAAAAGTTACATATATTACATGGGCAAGGAATCCAGTTAGTACACTGGAATTTCATTGACTCAAGACAAGCAGTACATTATTTATGATAAGAAAAGAGGTACTGCTAGAATGTATCTCATTTCTTATATATATTAGGGATAACCATCAAAATTTCATGTTGACCCTATTGCTACAAAAGATTGTTTTCTGAGTAGAACTAATCAACAGAAGTATTTTGGTGGTTAAATGGTCAAAATCGGTCAAAAACTTTTCGAATTATGAATTATCAAAGTTTCCCATTCTGACCGGTCATTGAACGAAATAAAATGACAAGGTCCAAAAATAGCAGTTGGGAGCAAAATTGGCATAAGCATATATTTACCTTTATATATTTCTTTATTTTAACATATTTGCAAACATGAAACAAGTATATTGTGAAAGTATCAAAGGGGTTTCTTATGAAATGGCACTTAACTAGTCACTGGCATAACTTATTTTTTCAAACCAAGGCATTGAAATCATCATGTGCATTTAGAGGACATTTGCCAAAAATCATCCAAGATAGCCGATATGGCACAAAATCAAAATTGCACTAAGTAGGTGAACTTTTTTTTCACAACCAAGAATTTCAATGTTATTGGGTTTAATATGACCAATTAGTAGGTGTATGTAAACAAAATCTTACGTTTTGAAGGTCATTGACTCATTCACAACAATAGAGATTATCCTCATCATGCTCATGTGTATTCCTGTAGTATTCCTCATTCAAACCAAAGTAGCACTCAATACATTATGAGTATCTTTGTTCAAACCAATTCAATGCTTGACCTCGGAGTTACCTGCATGACTATCGCGGGCTATTTTGAAACAGTTATGGTTGCAAATTCAGGTACTTCTTTTGAAAGTCCTAAACAAGGTATAGCCAGCAGCAAGTTGTAGATGTTATAGGCCTAGATATAAGAAAACGTTTAGGGTTAAGATCAGGTGAACAATACATCGAATGAGCACGAAACTTCACATTTATGTTCAGAAAGGTGTCTTCTTAACATGATTTGAAAGGAATATAAAAATTCCAAAGGGAAGCTGGTGATTTAATTTGTAACTCGAGATCTACTTGTTCAATTTTTTAACCTTTTTACAGAGGGTATGATAGAGGTATTACTGGCAACTCTGCCAAATTACAGCTCAGTAGGCCACGTTTTCACCTGATCTTACTGATTTGAATATTTTGTGCCATTCTTGAGCAGTGCTAAACTCAGCCACTGGCAATTAAGCGCACTGTGGCGATGGACCAATTTTGACTCGCACTTACAGAAAAACAAAATAAGTTATGTTGCTGTAATTTGCAAGATAGTTACAAAATATAATTGGCAGTAACTTCCCCAAATTTTACAGAAAAATATTGAAAAATAAAAGAATGAGATCAATTTAGAAATGTATGTGCAAGCAGTGCACAGTTGAGCTCCCTGCATGTCTATGGGAGTGTTCTAATCAAGTTGATGGTTCATTGGTCATCCCTATATATATAATGAACCACTTGTCTTTAATCACTGAAATTTCAGTGAAGTAATTGGATTCCTTGCCCCTATAATATACTTAACTTTTGTTACCAGTGTGTAGTTATTTTTGAGAAAAATGCAAAATTAGTCACAAAAATTATCAGGGGGTGTAGTACCACCTTGAAAGTAGACAAAGTATAGGGCTTGAATGCAAAAATAATCTCAAATTTATCAAGGGGTGTAGTACCACCTTACATACCCATAATGCCCTTGTTCTTGATCACATCCTGATCCTCTAACCCATTCCTAAAGGACAACTCTTTGTAGCTTTTACAGGCTGCTTTTCCATTTTCATGCCATTATCCTCTTTTCCCGAACGAGTGCATTTCAAACTTTTCTTTGAATGTCGCCGTATCTGTTTGTTAATTTGTGCTCGTGGATGATCAGGAAATAATTGTGGCGGTGGCTGTATTGTATAATAAAAGTAATCATCCTTAGTTTCCTCCCAACGTGAGAAGTCTACTGTATTGCTTATAAATGGATATGTGTCCTGCCGCACAACTGGCTTTGGTGGGTCAAGAGTGGTCACAAACTGAAAATGAAAAAATTAAACAATATTCATTGATGATGTTAGAAAATCCTGTAGAAAATACGGTTACAGCCCAGGAGGCACTTAACACAAATGACCATATGGGTATGCTCCTCCAGAGAGACCCAGTTTTTGGACCGAGCAGCTCTGAAAGACCCTGAATTATACCAAAACAGAGCGCTGAAAGACCCTTGATTTGATCATTTCAGCTCTAAAAGATCTCTAAATTGATCATTCCTCATATTTCTGCCAAGAAAGACCATTGATTTTGACCGTTTGCAATTCCGAAAGACCCCTGTAGGCGACCAAAAAACCAAACTGTTCTACCATCGGACGGACCTGTCAAGTAGGGTAGGACGGTCGGGCATATTTTTTGTTTTGTTTTTCACCAAAATCTGAACAATCTGAAAAAATTCTGAAGAATGTTTTTAAACATATTTTCTAAAAATGTTGAGCCAAAATTAATAAATTTTAGATCATTTTGGCTCCAAAATCAATCAATTTTGCCCCCCCCCCCAAATATCTCCAAAACGCAAATTCTGGATCTGTCGGGCCCATAGAACAGGGTTTTATTTTGTCGCCTTATCTATTTTCCTTTGTATATACCTTAGGGTCTTCATCAGTCACTTGTACAGCCATATTCTCTTGTTTATTATATTCCAGTTTACATCTCAGCTCACAACAATTCCCCTCTGTCATGTCCACCAATGCTTGTAATCTCTGCAGATCTACCTTAGTTAGCTCAATCTGTAAATACAAATATACACTTTATGAGAATAATACAACCCCAGCAAATACATGTTTTAATCATTTTTGTGTGACCCTTAAGGGTATCCGTAGGGAGAACACTTTGTTTTACTGCCAGGTCTGGCCAGGTGCATGTTTGTTCGCAGTCTACAGGTGTAACTAGGTTGTTGTATATTCTATAATTTTCCTGGTGTGTTAACTGTGATTACATCTAGACACCAGTTTATTTTTTATTTGAACGGGACCCTAATTTAATGAGAAAACGCCGAAAAGAGAGGCCCGGCAAAAGCCGATTTGCAGACAATTTTGTAGCTACAGACAGCTCAGATTCCATATAACAACCACGGAAACCAATCAGTGCCAGAAGTGTTGATTTATATTTCATCCACTTAGGTTTGGCTTAACCCACTAAAAGGTAAAACTTTAAGGCTGATCATTTTAATTATAAATGTAGTGTGTGTGTAAAAGTATATTTCTCAAAATGGAGGAGAGCGCCTATGACTATTGTCCGTTCTGTCTACATGGTCTATGATAATTTCTTACCGAAATATATTCACTTAACACAGACCACGGTTGCCAAACAAATGAGGGCAAACCGCTGGTCAAATCATTGAAAAGTCGCCCAATATTTTTTTTATCAACCGTTGGTTTCTATGAGATAAAAAACTACCAGAAGTCGCGTAAGCCAATGCTGAGAAGTCATGCAATATTTTTCTTAACCATTAATTGGTGTCTATAGGACAGGAAAATCTTCAAAACTCATCCTATTGACCTAGGCCTATTACATCGTGGGTTTGGCAACCCTGCAATATATACAGTTATATAACATCGCACCGCATTGTGAGGTGAACGAACTGAATGTTGACATTGTATTCAGGATTTAAAACAAGAACTGTCTTTAACCAGACAATGCGGTTGGTATAAAATATAGCGTGTGATATCATGATATCAACTTCAAAATCTAAAAACAAAAGTAAAGAAATAATTTAGGGCTAAATAAATAAACAGCGTACAGCAGGTGCTATCTTGTCAATAATGATAAGAGGAACATGAAAAAACCAGCAGAGAGCATGCACCCCAGTAAAGAGTTAAATAAAGCAAGGAAAAATCATAATGTGCAGAAGGCCTACTTTTCGGATGATATTCACAGAAACAAAAATAAAGAACTGAAGATCTAAAAACAAAAGTAAAGAAAATGAGGGCGAAATAAATAAACAGCGTACAGCATGTGATGATAATTATACACTTCGACCAAAAATTAAAAAAATACTTAACACGCGACATAAATAAACAGCCATCTATCAAGAATGACAAGAGGAACATGAAAAAAAACCACCTAATATATGAGAGCATGCACCCCAATAAAGAATTGCTTTAAAATAAAACAATGAAAAATCATGTTTGTTCGCAGTCTACAGGTGTAACTAGGTTGTTGTATATTCTATAATTTTCCTGGTGTGTTAACTGTGATTACATCTAGACACCAGTTTATTTTTTATTTGAACGGGACCCTAATTTAATGAGAAAAACGCCGAAAAGAGAGGCCCGGCAAAAGCCGATTTGCAGACAATTTTGTAGCTACAGACAGCTCAGTATTCCATATAACAACTACGGAAACCAATCAGTGCCAGAAGTGTTGATTTATATTTCATCCACTTAGGTTTGGCTTAACCCACTAAAAGGTAAAACTTTAAGGCTGATCATTTTAATTATAAATGTAGTGTGTGTGTAAAAGTATATTTCTCAAAATGGAGGAGAGCGCCTATGACTATTGTCCGTTCTGTCTACATGGTCTATGATAATTATTTTCTTACCGAAATATATTCACTTAACACAGACCACGGTTGCCAAACAAATGAGAGCAAACCGCGGGTCAAATCATTGAAAAGTCGCCCAATATTTTTTTTATCAACCGTTGGTTTCTATGAGATGAGATAACTAGAGCGGTTCTCGGCTTGCGCGGTTCTCGACGCAAAGCGTCGGCCACAATGCCTCCACCTTGAGGCGTATCATGTTGAATGTACCCAACCAAGTGTCATGCCCATATGACGGTTTTTAGTAATTTGACCTCAGATGACCCCTGTGTGAACCCAGATGACCCCAAAATGTCCATCCAAAAATTTAACTTTAAATGTTGACTGTATCCACCAAGTTTCATGCCCATACAACAGTTTTAAGTTATTTGACCTCAGATGACCCCAAAATGACCTTCCAAGAATTTAACTCTAAATGTTGACTGTACCCACCAAGTTTCATGCCCATACGACAGTTTTAAATTATTTGACCTCAGATGACCCCTGGGTGACCCCAAAATGACCGTCCAAGAATTTGACTCTAAATGTTGACTGTACCCACCAAGTTTCATGCCCATACAACAGTTTTAAGTTATTTGACCTCAGATGACCTCTGTGTGACCCCAGATGACCCCAAAATGACCTTCAAAAAATTTGATTCTAAATGTTTACAGTACCCACCAAGGTTAATGCCCATACGACGGTTTTTGCTAATTTGACCTAAGATGACCCCTAGATGACCTTGGGTGACCTTGACCCACTAACCAAACCTACAGGAATTTGAAGACCGCCAACGACCATCCCTCCACCAAATTGCATCACTGTACACCAAGGTTCATGCCCATACGACGGTTTTTGCTAATTTGACCTCAGATGACCCCTAGATGACCTTGGGTGACCTTGACCCACTAACCAAACCTACTGGAATTTGAAGACCGCCAACCACCATCCCTCCACCAAATTGCATCACTGTACACCAAGGTTCATGCCCATACAACGGTTTTTGCTAATTTGACCTCAGATGACCCCTAGATGACCTTGGGTGACCTTGACCCACTAACCAAACCTACTGGAATTTGAAGACCGCCAACGACCATCCCCCCACCAAATTGCATCACTGTACATCTTACCAGTTACAAGATATTGCACCCGCAAGCTCGGACGGACGGACGGACGGACAGATGGACGGACGGACAGATGGACGGACGGACGGACAACCAGGAAACATAATACCTCCGGTGGAGGCATAAAAACATAATACCTCCGGTGGAGGCATAAAAAACTACCAGAAGTCGCGTAAGCCAATGCTGAGAAGTCATGCAATATTTTTCTTAACCATTAATTGGTGTCTATAGGACAGGAAAATCTTCAAAACTCATCCTATTGACCTAGGCCTATTACATCGCGGGTTTGGCAACCCTGCAATATATACAGTTATATAACATCGCACCGCATTGTGAGGTGAACGAACTGAATGTTGACATTGTATTCAGGATTTAAAACAAGAACTGTCTTTAACCAGACAATGCGGTTGGTATAAAATATAGCGTGTGATATCATGATATCAACTTCAAAATCTAAAAACAAAAGTAAAGAAATAATTTAGGGCGTAAATAAATAAACAGCGACAGCAGGTGCTATCTTGTCAATAATGATAAGAGGAACATGAAAAAACCAGCAGAGAGCATGCACCCCAGTAAAGAGTTAAATAAAGCAAGGAAAAATCATAATGTGCAGAAGGCCTATTTTTCGGATGATATTCACAGAAACAAAAATAAAGAACTGAAGATCTAAAAACAAAAGTAAAGAAAATGAGGGCGAAATAAATAAACAGCGTACAGCATGTGATGATAATTATACACTTCGACCAAAAATTTAAAAAAATACTTAACACGCGACATAAATAAACAGCCATCTATCAAGAATGACAAGAGGAACATGAAAAAAAAAACCACCTAATATATGAGAGCATGCACCCCAATAAAGAATTGCTTTAAAATAAAACAATGAAAAATCATGACATGTGAAATGTATGTTGATACACTTATAAATAATACTCAAGGGTGAAATAAAAAACACCTTATCTACCGATATTTCCACAGTTAAACATACTCAGTGATCACTTGTACTAAAACAAAAATAAAGAAATACTTCACAAATGATAAGAGGAACACATAAAAAATAAATAAGCGAGCATATCAAAAAAAAAATTAGTAAAAGATAAAATAATGATAAAACGTACAAGAAGGGGCAAAATATTTGTCGTAAAAAACTTATTAAATGCTCATTTGCTCTAAGATATTTAATGTTTGCAATTTACTCCTAGTTTATCATTTATTTATTATTTATCTAGGCTTATATATCTTTTATTTATTTATCTATTAATTTATCTATTTATCAATTTATTTCAATATCATTATTATTAAGTGCCTATTTATAATGATATTTAAATCTATCAACATTATGCTTACGTCATCCAGGAGTTATTATCCCACTTGAAATCGCCATATAAACACAAATTAATAAAGAAATACCCAATGGGTGAAATAAAAGATGATCTATCTTTTCAAGAATGAAAAGAGGATATAAAAATATAACAGAGCATGTCCTATAAACATGATAAAGAATTATTTAAAATCGCACAAATGTGAAACATGTAATATGACATATACTTAAGGGATCTGAATGAGCGTTTTGAGCGTTTCGACAGTATTTTTGTGGGAAATAAGAGCACATCAGACATATCGAATTGCATTCTGAATACGAAGAATGTCTTTCTCATATCAAATAATTTTCATTTTTTGAAATTCACGATATAATGCAAATTTTATGACAAATTATTAAAATTTGATATTTTTCAAATTTTGATATATAACAGTCCTCGAAGTAAATTTTATAAATCTAATGACATATTCTTAAAGTGTATGTAGCTGGGAGGAAAAGCCGACGATCAATTGAAAATTTTGACCTTTCATATTGACGATATGGATTTTATTTCCCAAAAGACCTATTTTGGGGGAAATCCATATCTTCAATACGAAAGCTCAAAATTTTCAATTGATCGTCGGCCTTTCCTCCCAGCTACATATACTTAAAGAATGTATCATTAAATTTATAAAATTTACTTCGAGGACTGTTATATATCAAAAATATCAATTTTAATGATTTGTCATAAAATGTGTATTACATTGCGTAATTTCAAAAAATCAAAATTATTTGATATCAGGACATTCTTAGTATTCAGAATGCAATTCGATATGTCTGATGTGCTCTAATGTCCCACAATAAATACTGTCCAAACGTTCATACCCCAGCCCTTAACATAAAACAAAATAAAACGGTCATGATAATATGACATTAAGGGCTAACACCACTAATGAAGCGCCTTGGTTGAAATGCACGTGAAAATTAATGTCTTTCTTTGCTCAATTTGAGGCCTTTTTGGCTCTCATAGTTGCCTGATGTACCCCGTTACATTTTATTAAGAAACAAGGTAGTATAGTTTCTCTCCATTGATTTTGCAATAGCGTATCCAGGAGGGGGGCTCAGAGGGGCTTTCAGATTTATGCGCGGGGGGGGGCTTAATGGCTAAAATCGCCAAAAACCGCCTGATTTTACATATCCCTCTAGCGTTGGTTGTCAGTAGATTGCAGTCACTCCTCATCAAGTGTTGACAAAGACAACAGTGGTTGTTGAAACGCATACAGTAAGTGCATTTTCTTGGATCAGATACTACTTAACTCTGGTTTACTAGTTTACTCTACCGGTCCTGATGAATTTGTTCAATCAATAACGATATCTGGGGACCAATCACAAGCCAGATTCATTTAAAGATGCATTACATCATGACCAATTTTAGTTAGGCCAGAAATTGGCCTAACTCTCCATAGAATCCGTGTTAAAAAGTTATCCGCAATCCAAAGTCAGTAGTCCACTTGGGAAGCTAACAAACAGAGGGCGACGGTGACTGAAAAGATTAGATGTGAAAATCTATCAATTGTGCACAAATAATAATCAGAGTTTTAAGCTTAAATGCAATAGCCAGAAGCACAATTGGCAAGTGGAGTACGGAGAAGTCTAGCTACACCCTGGAAGGAAAAAAACAGTATTTGAAACGAGGAAATGTGCAATATGACTTAATGTAATACATTAGAAAAGGCTTAAAAGGCAACTATTAGGCCCTGATTCATATTTAATCATCATTTAGGCCTGTAAATTAGATTGTCTGTGTAAATTTAGCAGGATCCGACTTTTTATGACGACTTTCAAAATGTGTTACATTTCAGAAACACCAAGCTGTTTGTGAGGTGGCGTTAGCTGTATGGGTTATAGGTTGAACTTTTTACAATATTTCTGGAAAAAAATCCTGAAATCCATATATTAATTTTTACAATGGATGTCGCCATCTGACCGCCTGCTTGCAGAAAGGGAAGTTTTGAAGAACTGAGTTGTTTTCCGGCCCCTGTCTGTACAGAAAGTCAGTGAGGGTTATTTACTGGTGTGCACCCTAAAAGGCCCTTGTCATAACCAATGGTGGCGTGCATGATTTTTCCCGTGCATGATGGTTTAGGGAAAATTAAATTATATGTCTAAACTTGAGGTTGCATGTGTAAAACATGGTCTTTTTTAACGCATGTTTGGGGTATTGAAATGATATTTTTTGGCTTGCACAATCATGGTAAAGATCCATGTCATACATAAGAGATTATAGGACATACAATACTTGGTAGGCCTAATGATAATGCGTAAACTTTGTACCTGTTAGGGAACTGAAATCAGACTGAAAACACAAACGTCATTCGAGGCTCTGTCTCACCAGTTGCATTTACAAGGCCCTTGTTATAACCAGTGGTGGCGGATGATTTTTTTCTGGGGGAAGGGTCACACAAGGTTCTGAACAGAAACGTCACATACGGACCAACCCACACTACCGAGAACCGCGAATGCCGAGAACCGCGAAAGCCGAGAACCGCTCTAGTTCTCTTTAATGTTGGGTTATATAAAGGTCAATAAAAATATTTTAAACAACAATATTTTAATGTTGTCAACATGTTATTGCAAAATATTATTTGCGAAAATGTTAGTGAAATATTTTATCAACACTTAAATAACATTATGTTACAATGTTTTGAAGCAAGTTTTCAAAAATGCTTTTAAAATGTTTGCTAGGATCTATGTATGGATTTGTGATGTTTTGATGTGACTTTGCTCATCCGGACGATCGGAAAAAATCATCAAAATTCAGATTTTGGTACCTTTGTCATTATCATAGATGTGCTAACATAGCCTGCGAGTGGTAGCTAGTGGTTCAGCCGAAAGCCGTGTATTTAAGACAAAATAAGACATTTTACACGAATCTGTAATTTAGATACTGAAATTAGCTACATGTATTTGAATGGGGCTTCAACTTTGTCAGTACTGCTGTTTTCTTGGTTTTTTGCCAAATTTGTCATTTCAAAAATACCAAATGACAATTTGAATGACTTATCCTTCACTTTTGAGCAATTTATAAACAATTTGAATTTTTTCACACTTGCACTGGGATCACTGAATGGGTCTTTAAGGGCTTGGATAGCAACGTTTGCATAGTATTTTTTCTGGGACATGAGAGCACATCAGACATATAAAATTGCATTCTGAATATGAGGGATGTCCTTCTGGTATCAAATATTTTTGATTTTTTAAATTGCGATATAATTTTGAAATTGCGATATAATTACGAATTTATGGCAAATTATTAAAAATTGATATTTTTGATATTAAAAGTCCTCGAAGTAAACTTTATAAATCTAATGATATGTACTTAAAGTGTATGTAGCTGGGAGGAAAAGCCAATGGTCATTTAAAAATATTGACCTTTTGTATTGAACATTTTTTCCCCCAAAAGACCTAAAAGTTTTAGGTCTTTTGGGGGAAAATACTGTGCAAAACGTTGCTATCCCAGCCCTTAAATTACTATTACTCATTTATTTAATTGTCTGTAAGTTCCACACAATCTTCATCAACCTTGAAGCTAGCCCTACTATAGTTTGATCAGCTCGTAATCGACAGGAAATGTTAGGTTCTTTACGCCAAAAAGCAGATCCACATTAAGAGTGCTATAGTTGACATGTCTGGTCTTTATTTTGTGTGTTAAAGAAAGTAAATAAAGTATAGGACTTAAATTAATTATCTGTGATGCTTCTGGCGAGATGTCACAAAAAATTGAAACTGACATAGCTATATCCAAACAGCTAAAGCTTTATTAAATTTTACAAGTCTAATTAACACATGAAATACTTATCATAAACATGTCTCATATGTGACACAATCTGGTCCATGGGGGCCAAAGTTGGCAAATTTGAAATTGAGATAAAAGCAAAAATATGGAGTAGAAAAACAGTACAATACAAAAGAAAATACACATAACAAAACTTCAGAACTTTAGAACCATGTATGCTAGACCTTCAGTATATGATAGCCTATTATTTGTATTAGATTTAATTATAATAAGTCAATTTTCAAAAATGCCTCCTGTGGCCTCTATGGAGCAGATTGTGTCACATATTAAGATAAGTTGTCCATCATAGATTCATACCTCATCTGTTGACATTTTGCAATTACACAATGGTCTCTTCTCCAACATCAATTGTGAGTTTTGTTGTCTTAATTGGTTATTCTCCTCTTCTAGCTTTTTGATTTTCTCTTCATAAATTTCTTGATGTCTATCTTTGGTTGGCTTCTTTTCCTACAAGATAACAATAAGATAACAGTTAGATAGTTACAAGCATATATAACAAAACCACATCTGATTGGTCTATCAGAGAATTCTTCTCATCTTCTCTGGTCTAATGTTACTCCAGTAATGCCAGTGACATGTCTTTCTCAAAGACCTTTACTGATAAACAGGTCTTTACTTCTACCTATGGTTCTTTGTGAAGTGATTGGTGGAAGTGATGAACTTCTGACTAGTTGTTGATACTTTCAGGTTACACCATGTTAGGCTATGTAGATCACTGAGCTGTGCTTCACTGCTTACACACACAGACACACACTATGCATTGAGCACTCACAGTCTCACACACCTGATTGGATGAATGAAAGTGAGTAACTCTCAACACTGTGTGTTTGCACTCTCTATTTGTTACTCCAGTAATGACATATATAATGTCACATGTAGGAATTTCAATACTTTTGAGAATATATGTGATGCGATCAAGCAAATGAGTCCGATGTCAGGAATATTGATTTTGAGATATAACCAATAATAGTATTCAACTTCCTTTGTTCTGAGCAATACTAACTGAATGGGCATAACTCTGGAACCATAAGTCTAATTATGATGGGGTTTTCAGCAAAACAAAGCTCTGAGAATAGCTTATGTAATAAGATTGAAAACTGAATTTTGATTTTGATCGACAGACTCATTTTGCTTGATCGCATCACATATGGCAGTTTCTAGCTAAATATTTTCTTGCTACATTTCAAAAAGAGTATTGTTTTAGTCCTACTTTCTTAATCTTGTTTTAAACATGGATTTCAAACATTATTCCATACCCTATCCGAGTCCTGTCAACAACAGGAGTCCAATTTTTGTTTTAAAAGTAGGGTAACAAGTTAAGTCTGAATCTCACACAATGATACAAACATTATGTTATTAAGGATAAGTATGACCTCTTCTCACCTGTACATGTTGTTCGATAGCATTTCTTATCTGGTCTATTTCCCCTCTGTCATCCGGTGGTACAGCAGTAAAACCCATTTGGTATTGGTCTGTGCCTTCCTCTGCATTGCTGGCAGGTAAACTAGTTTCCTGTTCTTTATACCAACAGAGTTCTTTCAAGGCTAGATCTTTTTCAAACTTTTCTTTTTCAATCTGTAAAAGACATTGTATCAATTTGTAGAGCAAATTTAGTGTCATATCAGAAATGTATTGCTATTTGTAATTTAACTGAGTCAATTATAGGTCAGAATCCCACCATGATTTTGCAGAATGCCTATAGTGTATCATAGTGACTGGTCAGAGGCTGGACTGCACTTTGTCAAAGATGAGAGAAACCAATTTGATTGTCACCAAAGTTAATGAACTGGTTGTACTTCATTTTTCAGATTAATAAAGCTGTACCAAATTGGTAAAAACTAACACAGAGTGGGTTGAAAAACAACACAATAACTTATCAGTGAAAGTGCAGACAAGTTCTATTCCAATAATGATCTTCAACTTACCAATTGACTAAGAATCATGTACGTCTCTGCGTGTCTCTTCTGTTCATCTTCCAAATCAAACCTTAATTGTTTCTCAGCTAAATTTGCCTGACTCAGTTTGGTAGCCATGTCACTTACTAACGCATCATACTGTAGAATCTTCTTACCAAGGATAGATATAATGGAAGATGTATCCATCTCCTCTGATGGTGCAACAGGTTGTACGACTTCTTGTGATGATGATGATGATAATGATGATGACTGCGCACCTTGCAACTCCTGCACACTCATCATGCTTATAGCCTCTGAAGGAAAATAAAACAGTGCAACAATGTAAACTACACCATGTAAGTGTGAAAAGCTGTTATGATATTCAGAATGTACTTCACAATTGAAGGCCTCAGAACTAAAAGAGTGTTAAGTCACATTGAGTTGAGTGCATTTTGAAATCAATGGCAAAGAATGTTGTTATATCCATGAACTATCAATGCAGTGGTTTTGTCCATGCAGTTTCAATGCTCTACAACATTATTTCACTATGAAATTTGCACAGAGCGTGTAGATAAACCCCTTGTAGCAGAAACTGACACTAACTCATTTTTCATGATTTTGTGTCATTTTAGAAGAACTTTCCAAAGTTATAATATCAAGTACTACAATAATGAATAGTTGTGAATTTGTCATGTTGAATAGAGTGATTAATCAACTGTTTTCATTCATAATATAAATGTAGATAAAACAATCCACATAGGGTCTACACATACTACAATATAAAATAAGCCTCACAAAATATTCATAACGGTGACTGTATACTAACATGAAAGTAAGAAAACAGATCAAGCTGGACCAATTAAGTAAAAACCACCAGCTACACAAAGCTACATCACATGTATATAGGCCTACAGTGATGTAAAAGCTGTAAAACTTGTTTTGAAGTTGGTCCATACATTAAACTGGGGATTCTAAGAACATTGCCAGAACTAGCCCACCCTCACTTGAACCCAAACAGCTTTTGAAGCAAAATCTACTCTGACTGATCTATTTACAGATTTTTTGCCAGCCAGGATTGTGTGGGTGGGACAGTGTCATTGTCCTGCTACTAAATTTAGCTCTATTTGTTACCCTTGGCTGCCTTCCAATACAATAATGATGTCACAAAGCTTCACAACTTCGAACTTGGGTTCCATATATGGTCATAGGGAGGGTAATGTCATTCACATTATGCCAATCAAACCATAACAACATACAACAATAGTAAATTGCGACGTCAACGCATGGAGGTACTATAGGATTAGCCATTGCACACATGGTAGTTGTCACGTAGCACTGCTGGTATAGTGCAACCTTTTTATTTAGCAACATAAGGAACGTTAACTATTGTACGTTTCAGCTACGGTGACACCTCATGATATCACATTGGACAAATTAAGAGGAGGTTTGTGAGTGTAAATGCAATGGAGCAAATAGATCTGCAATCAATACAACCTTGATATGCTAGGAATTGAACAGAGTGCCTGATGCCTCTTCAAAAGTGACAGAAGTGTCATGGCAGCTGGAACAGATAATAATATAGGTCATGTGTGGCAGAAATGGAATACTGTAAAAGTGGACATTTTCGCAGTACATTAATTTTCGCGCTTTTCGTGCGCAACAGTTACCGCAAAAATAAAAACATGCAAATATGTTCTTTTATTATGAATCTATGTAAGAAAACTCAAAATCGTGAAATTAAAAACAAGAAATGTAGTTCAAAGTTGGCAAAGTGCAAAAAATTACATGTGAGAAAATTACCATTTTTACAGTAGAGCCCATCCATGTCAACTCCAGGGATGTGCACCGCAGCACCTCTTTAAATTTTTTTCTTTTTCTTTTTGGTGGTAGATATTGATGAGAAAGTAAAATCCTGAATATTTGAGCTTCATACTCCATTTTTTCAAAATCCACCCCCAAGATCACTTTTTCAAAATCAGCCCCCTCTCAATAAATCCTGGTTTATATGGGCCATGCTCGCAACCCTCTACCTTCAAACCTCGGTTACATTATAGGGTAATGTACAACATGAAAAACAATTTTTGATCTCTAATCCCCCCACCTCACCCACACACACACTTTTTAGATTCTTGAGAACCGTACTGGACAAAAAGAAATAGGGTCAACAAGTCAATTCACAACTTCTGGCTCAAAAAATATTTCTGCCGGTACATGTACAATGTACATGTACCGGCAGAAATATTTTTACATTGTACATTGTATTGTATTTTACATTGTATTTTTACATTGTACATTAACAAGTTATGCCCGGATAATGCCCCCCTCTCCCCTTCTGAAAACCTGGCTACACCACTGGTTAGCACCAGCTAGGGTCATGGTCAAGCAGTTAAAAGGGCTGGCCGAAGTTATTTCTACAATTTCCTGTTCCTTTTTTATGGTAATAATGAGTGATAAACATCTATCATTTCTACACCATAGTTATCTCCTTTGTGTAGTCTGCGCTCAATGTGCAAAATATTGTAAAACCTAAAATAGTTCCAACACAAAAATGTCATCAATTTGTAATATTTATTCACAGCATTAAAATTTCTCATAAAAAACATCTATAATAAATTATAGGCAACATATTTTATTCATTCCCACCTGTAATCTGTATCTAGCTGTTCTGCTTTCAGGAGGATGGTCTTATTTCATGGCATCCTGTTCCGGTTATTAAGGCCTCTGGAGGTCCATTCTGGTCATAAAAAATTGATCCTAATTGCCATAAATATGTCTTTGGGCTTGGGCCCTATGACCTGAAGTCAATAAATTGAGTACAATTTGGTTAAGTTTTTTTTTTGTATAATTGCCAGGTCAAGAGGTGTATTTGATATTACCAAATTTTATACCAATCATTGAAAAACAAATATTTGTGTTGACAGATTTTCATATGAATTCTTTCTTTAATTTGAACCTTTTACCATGAAAAATGGAGTGGACTATTTTGAAGGGACTTTTGTAGGGAGAAGGTGGCCACACCCTCTATACAGGCCTGTTTTGAACAACACATTGGGTTAACGCGGCTGTGTACTCTAGACATGGTTTCTTTCGCAAAATTGAGTTTTTTTGATAAGTTTGTACTTTGTTATGTTTTTTATAAATACAAGGAATGAAAATCCAGATTTGTAAACTCCAACTGCAATATTTTAAGGATTTTATTTCACTATTCCAATCGTATTTGAAATTGAAAAGGAAAGAAAATCTTTGTTGTACCAGCAGGGTACACGCAGCATAACCAGCGATCGCTATGCGTGTCGCGCAATTTGTTAACGCACAAACACGCTACGCATACGCTAACGCTTATCGACATGCGTGGCGCATCTTATGGAAGCACCACGGAAGCACTGATTTCACAAAACCTAGCGGTCAAATGGCTCCGTTTTAGCTGATAAAATGTGGGTTTTTTCAAGTTCTTTCCCCGATTTAAATATCAAGTTATGAATGGATTTCGCTCAAACTTCTCAAGGGGCTGTGGATTTACCCGATGTTCACGTTATATAAGGTAGAAAAACGAAAACTGCCGATTCTCCTGTAAGATTCGATGAAAGTGCATAATGTGACATCTTTAAACTTCAACGGCCATTATTTCAATGTTCATTTTCTCGGTAAAATGACGATTTAGGTACACGATAACTCAATAAATACAGCATCTATAGGTAAGCAAATATGATCATCGTAAAAAGTATGATCGACTCAAGAAACGGTTTTCTCATTTTTTTATATTTTGGTCTATTTATGATTTTAGGCATCATTTTGTGCAAATAGGCGTTTGTGAATTTTAAAAAGTTCAATCTGATGCCTTATATGGTCAATATCTCAAAAAATAAGGCCAATATCAAAAAAATAAAAAACCGCTTTTGGAATGGAGCCTCAAGATTGAGCTAAAAACAAAATAAAATATTTTGGAAAGAGTGTTTTTTGTTATGATGTACCTAACAAATATTGCCAAAAACTCACTTTTTGTGATTTTCTTCATAATTGTTGTTTTTACCCCAAATCTGTATTTATAATAAGATTTATTGATGTCTTGCCGTCATAAAAATGTATACTTTTATATATCTTGCGCGAAATAATTACAAAGTTATTGCACTTTTACTACATGCATATCTGAGAGTACACAGCCACCTTAAACCCACTTGGACACATTTAGGCTCACAACCAAACAAAGCATCTTTCAGTCCTGGGGCTGGGGTTAGGGGCATTTGGACATTAGAAGTGACAGGTATGTGCTTATCATCAGGTAGTCAGATTTTCTGTTTACCTGATGACTCCCCAAGCCAATTTCTCAAAAGTGAGATTCAGGAAATCAGCAAAGTACAAAGTACAGTATTATGCCCCCTTGTTTGAAGTCAAATATACCCAATCACCTCCTTTTCTGAAAATCATACCCAATTACCCTTTTTTCTACAATATGATAAAATAATGCATTAACTTTCAAATTCTCTCATTGCAGCAAATTTGTAATTGTAAATTTTGAACAAAAATTAGAATTTTGTTCCACTTTTTCGAAATGTTTTACCGGATACTGCTTTTTTCAAAATTGTGTTCCAAATGACCCCATTTTTCCAGTCTTATACCCATATCAAAATCTCCATGGTGTTTTTCAAATCATGCTAGTGCAAAAAAAATGTGTAAAAATGGTAGTTTTTCACAAGCAAGCAATGTATGCTTTGTTGCTTGTACATCATTGATTTAGGGTGTCAAAAACATAAATAATCAGGTAAATAATGGCATGTTTGACTGGAACTTGAACATGAAACATTTAATATATAAAATACATCATGGTGTCAAAAATGTCACAAATCAGAAAAAAGGTATAAGGGACTTCAGAACATGAAACATCAAAAAAAATTGCACAATAGTAACAGTTCCGCTGTTTTAGGGCAGTAAACATGACAAAAATGTGTGTTCAGGCATTATGGAAGCCCCAGAAAAATGCTTGATAGGGCTATTCCATTTAAAATTCACACTACCCCTGTGGAAGAATTTGGAAATATCTTCAACAGGGGGAGTATGAATGTCAAATGTAAGTAGCACATTGACCAACTCTATATGAAAATCACCCTCCCTCTGTGGAAGATTCCAGTTGATTCTTTTTCAGAGGGTGTATGAAAATTAAATGGAGCTGCCTAATGTCTTTATTCCATTTGAAATATATACTCCCCCTGTGGAAGATATTTCCACAATTTTCTACAGCGGAAGTGTGTATTTGAAATGGAATAGTGCCTCAGGGTCCATATATCTACTTTTGGAATAAAGTTCTAGTCTCCTCCCCCCCCCCCATCCCTCTCACAGAACTTCAGTTGGAACAGGTGGATGTATTGAATAAATTGCTATTCCATTCATATCGTGTGAATTAATTCAAGTACATTTTTTCAATAAAAATGGAATCAAAGAATGTAAAAAAAGTGAAAGGAAAGAATTTGTGGAATGATAGCAGTAGTTGATGTGAACTTTTCTTGCATGCCATGATTTTTGTTCGGGATGTCAGGATACAATTGATTGAATTTAGATGACCTGCGGGGATCTTTTGATATCTTTTGTCACTCATCCATGCAGGCAATGCCATGCATTTTCAAAGTATACTTTCGGTAAAAAGTGAGAGTGAACGTACCAATTAGATACAGACTAATAATATAAATGGTCATTACTATAAAGGAAATTATAAGAAAATTATGTGCTGCTTTTGATCAAAGTTTGAAAAAGGCATTTATCGGCTTATGCATTTGAACTCTTCATAATTATGTTGCTGGAATTCAAATATTTAAATAATTGTACTTTGCCATTAAACTCTTTTGAAAATCTGCCTACCTGATAAATGTTTCAAAGGAATAGCATGTCCAGTGATAATATTTACCCATAAACCATTTAAAAATGTATTGGCCTTTCAAAAAGTCTAATGCTAAAATACAAGTTCATGGAAATGAATGGAGTATTTTGTGATCCTATTCCTAGCATCATCTTTTTATGACATTTTTCAGAAGATAGCCACGAATATTCCCAAAGTTTCAGTTGATTCCAATTTTGCTTTTGCTAGTTATGAATGATTATGTGTATTAAACTGCTCCATCTATAGACAATGTGTTGTAATGTTGTTCTGGTAATACTGGTACCAGAACCAAATTCAAATTTCACGATATCTTTGCTAAATGAATTAATCTGCAAGAAATCTTTTGTACATAAACACTATGTAGCCAGAGGTTTCCAGTGATATAAAAATCTCAACTTTTTTTGAGAAAAGTGGGGGGATGATGCTGTGGATCACGAAATGCCCTTTTAATGCTAAAATGCAAATTCATGGTTAAATTTACTGTTCTAAAAAATTTACAACATGAACTTTTGTTCTATTTTAATGAGGATTTATAACTGTTAAAACAGTTATATATACTCATATGACACACTGTAAAAAACTTTAAAGCCATAATGTACAATTTCTATCAAATTTTAATTCAGTTATTCTTCACCCAAAATGTTAATATTAGTAATAACTGCTATGAGTGGTTTCTGTTCATTTTAAGGGATCAGATAGCGTCATTGACTTAAAGTCATAATTAAGTCTTGATTTCACAATTGCTCTGCTGACCTACAAACACAACACATTTGGCTGATTCCATATTAGGTATAAGTTGGGACATATGTAAAGGTTACAAATATGCAAAAAAATCAGGTTAAAAAAAATAAACCAATATCATATTAGAATCGTACATGGCTATTTCACACAAGGTCTACTTTTTAGCTCCTACACCACAATAGGTCTCAATGTACACAATATCTCAAATAAGACTGCTGTAACATCGCGTCACGTGATTCTAGCCCCAACGGGCTAGGTCACGTGACCCCTCCAACTTCCCAGTAACATCAGTTGGCACCGAAGGTCGATGGATGTCGGCCGCAGGCCACCACAGCTAAACAAGTAAGTCGTGAGAAATTGGTTAAACTTTTCTTTCATTCAAGACTGCTGTATTTTAGTGTAAATTTGTTGAACATTTGAAGCTGTGAAACACTCCTATATGTCATTTGGTTTCTTATTCTCTTATTTCCATGGTTTGTGCTACATTGTATAAAAAGCCATAAAAACATTTTGGTCATTTTGCAAGAGAAGCATATTTATGGGTTTTCATTTGTTGGATAAAATCCACAATGAAATTTATCACAAAAAGACAATTTTCTCATTTAATTTGTACAAAGCTATTACTTACATGAATTTTTTAGGATAAATTTAGCTGTTAGATGTTGTGTGTGATCCATTTGGTTTTCTTGACCCAATGCAAGAACATAGTAGTATCCACATTCTACACTTTTTAAAGATGGTAATTGACATGTTTAGTGCAAGAAAAGCTAAGAAAGTGGTATGAACCCATGGGTATAAACCATTGAATTTTTTTTACCACTGAAGACCTTTCTGCAAGTGACGTCAGTGATTTTACACAACTTGTTCCATTGTTACTGTGAGTACATGTACTAAATGCAGCAGTACCCAAACTGTGGGATTATACAGTAATGGAGCAGTCATGGCAGTCAATGAGTTTGCAGCAATTCTTGGGGTCTGGAGTACATGTATAGCATGTTTTAAATAAAGGCCATGTGGTAGGGCTAGGGAAAAATTGTGCAACTGGTAAAAAAGTTTGGGAACCCTTGTACTAATGTCTGAGGAGTGTGGGTGACTCTCATTGCACATACAAATGATATGTGGTACCAGGGAAGTGTATACATACAACTTTCTAGCGCACAATGATAATTAATGGAGACATCTCGTTTTGATTAAAACTATGAGCAAGTTATCTTCATCGACCAACTGAATACTCAATTTTGCCAAGAATGATGCACACAATTTCCTTGTACTCAATAAGGGGCTGTGCAATAAATATCCGTCCCCTAGAAGGCCACATGTCACAGGGGAAGTTGCCCAAAGGTGTCAAAATTCTCCAAAAATGTCCGAAATTTTGCAACATTTTTTAATGTTACGAAAGTTCCCCAAAAGTGTGTGAGGTTGCTGACCTATTTGGCGCTGCATTGGAAAATTTTTGACAATTTCATAGAATCGCGCTCACTTTACGCAGCTTGCGGGAGTTGAAGCAATTTTGAGTAATTTTGAAAACTTTTGAGCATCTTTTCAGCAACTTTAAGCAATTTTGAGAAAATGTTAAGCAATTTTGTGAAATTTTGAATAACTTTACGCGATTTTGAGAAACTTAAAAAGCAACTTTGTGCAACTTACCGCAATTTCGAGGAAGTTTTAAGCAAGTTTGTGAAACTTTGAATAACTTTATACTATTTTGACAATTCTGGACCAATTTGGGCAACTTCCCCTGTGACATAGGGCCTATTTTAACTTTAGAACTTTTGCATCAAATCATTGTTTTAGTTTTTTTTTTTTTATTGTTTTTTTTAAAGAAGAAACTCATATGTTCCATGTTCAAAGAAATATTTTTGGAAAAAATCCGTTGCTTAGAGTTTACCCACTTTTCGAGAAAAACGTGATTTTGTGGAACATTATCCCATAGAAGCGCGTGTTATAGACAAATTTGTAATTCATATTTCATAAGAATGGAATGACCAATAGCGTTGCTAATAACGTTCTAGTTGTGCGTTACCATGGTCATTGTTATAAACGAAAATGACTTTGACCCCCCAAAACTCACAAAATCGGTCAGTACACACTTTCCAATTTCCTTATTCAGAACAAAAAAATAAATTTTATTGCCAAAAATGTTGATTTTATCAATTGCGGCATAAAAATGGGAATTTGGGTTTTTTTTTTTTTTTTTTTTTTTTTTTAACGTTCCGGAAATAGAGAATATCTTGATTGATTATCGATTATCAATCATCGATTATCGATTATTGATTGACACGACAACCCCTCCCTCCCAGTAGACCCTTCGTAAGGGATAGAATTGACTTGTTTGAAAATCATTTCCGCATGATTTTGAATGAGAAAAATTGAGATTATCTTGATTGATAATCGATTATTGATTTTTAATTGACGGGACAACCACCACCACCCCCAACCAACCACCCCCACCCGGAATAGACCTTTCGAAGAGGCGACCAGACGGGTTTGCAAATCACTGCCCCCATCATTTTAATCTTTTTTGAAAAGTAGACCTAATCTTGATTGATTAAGTATTGACTGAATATTGATCGATTAGGGCCTATCGATAAGCCATCAGTAAGCCCTCAAGTACCCCCGCCACACATACACACCCACATATACAGAGAGATAGAGAGATCACAGGTTAACAGGCTGCCTTGCTCATAACAACGTGAATGATATAATGCGTACTATGTTAACAGTCTATTTTCACGTGTTTTATAAATTGGAGATGTTTACGTTCTAATTATTTCATATAAAATAAAAGTAAGTTTATTTGAACTTTTCATAAAATCAAACTTTTAGCTATTTTAACTTTAGAACTTTTGCATCAAATCATTGTTTTAGTTTTTTTTTTTTTTTTTTTTAAAGAAGAAACTCATATGTTCCATGTTCAAAGAAATATTTTTGGAAAAAATCCGTTGCTTAGAGTTTACCCACTTTTCGAGAAAAACGTGATTTTGTGGAACATTATCCCATAGAAGCGCGTGTTATAGACAAATTTGTAATTCATATTTCATAAGAATGGAATGACCAATAGCGTTGCCAATCACGGACTAGTTGAGCGTTACCATGGTCATTGTTATAAACGAAAATGACATTCACCCCCCAAAACTCACAAAATCGGTCAGTACACACTTTCCAATTTCCTTATTCAGAACAAAAAAAAAAATTTTATTGCCAAAAATGTTGATTTTATCAATTATGCATAAAAATGGGAATTTCGTTTTTTTTTTTTTTTTTTTTTCTTTAACGTTCCGGAAATAGAGAATATCTTGATTGATTATCGATTATCAATTATCGATTATCAATCATCGATTATCGATTATTGATTGACACGACAACCCCTCCCTCCCAGTAGACCCTTTCGTAAGGGATCGAATTGACGTGTTTGAAAATCATTTCCGCATGATTTTGAATGAGAAAAATTGAGATTATCTTGATTGATAATCGATTATTGATTTTTAATTGACGGGACAACCACCACCACCACCACCCCCCAACCAACCACCCCCACCCGGAATAGACCTTTCAGAAGAGGCGACCGACGGGTTTGCAAATCACTGCCCCCATCATTTTAATCTTTTTGAAAAGTAGACCTAATCTTGATTGATTAAGTATTGACTGAATATTGATCGATTAGGCCCTATCGATAAGCCATCAGTAAGCCCTCAGTACCCCCCGCCACACATACACACCCACATATACAGAGAGATAGAGATCACAGGTTAACAGGCTGCCTTGCTCATAACAACGTGAATGATATAATGCGTACTATGTTAACAGTCTATTTTCACGTGTTTTATAAATTGGAGATGTTTACGTTCTAATTATTTCATATAAAATAAAAGTAAGTTTATTTGAACTTTTCATAAAATCAAACTTTTAGCTCCTAGATACATGGGCAAATTTCAAAATGGCCTGCCAAAAATATTTCCCCCCTTCTTGGTATTCCCAGTGGCGGCAGTGCCATGGGGAGAATGGGGGGATTCCCCCAGTCAGAAGCAATTTGTTGATTTCAGAAGAAATTTGTTGATTTCCCCCTGAAATTCACTTCGCCCCCCCCCCCCTTCAAATTGCCCCCATCCTCCGACATGCCAAAATTGATTTCTCCTTGAGTGCCCACTCTTTGCATGTGCCAAAGTACCTCCCTGACAAAAATGATTGAGAAATATTAAAGAAAAGGTTTCTGCACCAGTTTCAATACAAACACATAGTTCAATTTATTCAATTCAGCTGCAATTAAACACATGTAACATTTTACAAGTTATTATCAAACTGAACAAAAACATGTTATAAAAGTGGTTATAAAAGATAAGTACAAAATAACAACAAATACAAATTTATGTTAACACTATGGCTGATCAGTAGCTGCATGGAATGAAATTAATAACTATAGTTCTTCTCATCTTGAGTTTGGTAGTAACGTCACTGCATGTTCTAGATTGCCTAGCCTTTTAAAAATTGTGTGCGCCATTCTTGTAATCAGAGCAAAAATATGCGTGCATGTAAATGCGGCATAATCGCGACACTCCCGCGCATGCAGAAACACCTTTTGACGTCACTACCAAATTTATTTGAAGTGATATAATAAGCTATACTTCCCGGGATATTTCCTTGCAGCCCTCGAATTAAGGCTCTGAAAGGGCACGGCAACTTTTTTAGGGCAAGTTGAAAATTGCCTTGGATTTTCACTGAAAAGGCAAGGCAGCATGGCAGTTTGTAATATTTCAAGAGGGCATCATGGCAACTGTTGAAAATTTGAGAAGGGCACCAAGCCAATTTCTCAAAAGTGAAGAAAACACACACAAACATAGATAGATGATTTTATAAAGAAGAGGCAGGGCTGGGGCACCGACGGCAACTTCATAAGAGGGCACGGCAAGTGACTGCCATGGGTAAAGGACATATTTTGAGGGCTTTACGGCAGTGGGGATGGGCACCCACGGCAAAATGCCATGGGTGCCGTGGGTTAATTCGAGGGCTGTTTCCTTGAACAGATTCTTCAAGTTTGTTGATCACACATTATTACTATTTCTTAATTTTACTTGTCAAAACCAAAAGTGATTCTACAGTTACAAATTTTGATTTTGCTAAGCAAAATTAAGAAATAATATAAATCTTTGCTGATATTCAATTCAAACAAATATTATTACCCTTATTAATTTTAATACAGTTCTTTCAAGCGTAACTTACCAAGAAAAGCAAGGTAAATGCTGACAATGTATGGTATGACGTCCCTAGTATTAGCAATGAGTCACTATATGGTACACACTGGCCTGGATGTACGTACATATAGATGTGTGTGAGTGGGTGGGTCCCAATAACAACAGTCTATTCGATATTCTCTCAATGAAGAAGCAGTGAATTCTATTTACAAATTTATGATTTCAAACTGCTATACCCACTCCACATGTCACATAAAATACTTTGTGTAAACCATAATCACTCTAAAATGCTACAATGCATCAAAATCGGGATCAAAATATACCATTTCCTATATCCTAATCCACATGTACGTCCCATTCAAAGATACCACTGATATGATAACACACACTGACTTTTCACTGAACTTGGTGGTGCAATTCATTATCACGTGTATGCCTTCCGGAGATATTTTTGGTTGCCTGCCTGTTGCTTGTGTTGCCAGCATGAAAATAATGGCATATTACTGCCTGACTTTTGAGATTTACAAAGTTCTGTAGTTCCTTCACATTTGTAGATCGGCATTGTGATTTTATTTAAAGTTACTTTATCATGGTTCTACCTCATAAAAATTTGCATCTGACCAATAAGAGGGAAATGCTAATAAATAGTTCCTGTAAAATTAAATCACTTGCACAAGAATAATATGTACCATATTCATTCCATTAAACAACCATGTCTATTAATTCCCCATGCCACTTTAAGTGCTCACCCAGCGACTTTACTACACATAATCCTCCATCATTTACATGTACAGGATCCAACTACACTATCAAACATGGAACCATCTATATAAAATCCATATTTTGGGCCATTTTTTACGTACAAATTTGTTAAGTGCCCTGGGTGGTTAATGGAACAAATATATAGTATGTACTTTTATCCCTACATGTACGTCATATTGTATGTCAGATTTTGCTTTAAATGCTTTTATTTGCAGATTGCTTTTATGCTTACCATTTGCATGATTCATAAGCACATAAACACCCATTTAAAATCCACACTACCCCTGTGCTGTGGAAGATTTTGGAAATATCCTTCCACACATTAGCAACTCCATTTGCAACTCACTCTGCCTTTGAGAACTTTGAGGAAGATTCAGGTTGAATCTTCCACACAAGTAGTGTGGATTTTAAATGGAATAGCCCATTGTGTTCCAAATATGCCAAAATCTGAATTTTGAATGAATTTGAGGGTGTTTTGGTTGAGTAAATCACTGATTGGATTGTCCTTTTCATAAAAATGTAGTGATCCATCATATTGAAACTCAGCTTTTGTTGGAAACCCAGAGATAAAAAAGAAAATATGTAGGAAACATAAAGATAATAATGTATGTGTCTTCAACTGACAGCACTGACACACAATATTTTACAGATATAGTCAAAATAATAGTCAGAGACACAGTTTACAAATATAGTCAAAATAAATGTAACAGTCGATTATAAAATAATATGATATATCTTCATATAATTTGTGCAATAAACCAGTGAATAACTAAATAATATCTTATAATTTGTCACAATATTTGAGACCCGTGCACGCGCAATGTTGGTTTGTATAATATCAGAGTTGTTTTACAGCTACATTCCTACATAAACATGACACGATCTGATCCACTCAGACCAAAGTAGAAAATCTTAAAACTTGCCATCACTTCTAACTTGCTCAATACCTAAGCTTACTACTGTTGAAAAAATGAACTTTTTTATGTCAATTTTCTAAAGTTTTTTTTTGCTACTCATTTTGTCTGTATCTCAATTTAATTATTGCCTAATGCTGACGTTTGCCTGATTGGATCAGACCGTGTCACAAATGGTCAATTTTTTTTTTAATCCTACAAAAATACAGATATACGATATGATATAAGCTATAAAGTATAAACTCAATGGATAATGCAACTTAATGTTTAGAATTCACTCACTAAAAATATCTGCATCAATACCAAGACATGTCAAAAAGTTCAGCTATAAAATCAAAATTTAATGAAAAGCAGAAGGTATTGAATACTGAAAATCTTTACTTAAACATAACACTTAACATAAAAAGTAATCTTCTTCATTTAATGGGCTATTCCAGAAATTAACGGCACCTACCCTAAAGAAGACATGGGATTCCCAATAAGTTTGAGTTTTCCCATGTCTTCTTTAGGGGTAAAAAGCCGCCCTCAGCAATTGCGCGCCCCAACCTGCGAGGGGGGGTATACCCCCCCCCCCCCCCACCCACCCACATTTGAACATGAGAGGCTGTGATCATTATTTTTAGAATCCAATTAAATATTCATAGCTGATTGATCATTGATTATCGGTTATCGACTATCGATTAACACCATCTCAAACGCTGCTTACCAGCGTGCTAAGGTAAGACTGTGATGAAATCCGTAGGCATGATACTCTATGTACTACTACTGGCTATGATCTGACCTCATTGTTTACGAGTTCAGATCTTAAAAAGATTAAGATTTTCCCATGTCTTCTTTAGGGGGAGAGCCAAAAATATCTGGATGCGCCCATATAAGGCAGGGTCACGTGACACAAAAGTTCGGACGCTCTGAGAGGCTGTATATCAATCTTCTGTCACAGTTTCATAACAGGGATTAAGAGTGAAGTGAAAGCAGCAGGCGGAGTTGGGTGTATGAGGCTATTATTGTCTAAGTGTCCAATATTCCAATATAGTTTGTTTATTTCTTTATCATGTAGGCCTACTTGTACGAAATTAGGGTCAGGGTTAGGATTAGGGTTATGAGTAGCATTAGGGTTAGGGTTTGGGTTCGGGGGAATCATTTACATGGAGTATCAGCTTTGAATTTTTTTTCGCTTTTTTTTTTTTTTTTTTTTTTTTAAGTTATTAAGCATATATAAAGATTTTAAAAACAATTTTGAAGAAAATTTATTTTCGAGTCCCAATTTTTTTTCTTGAGAAAAAGGCAGTTTTGTGATTTTTCTTCCATAGATGACAATGTTAAAACTATTTTTGCTGTTATCCGTTTGTCAAAATGGAAACTCGGATGGCTTTCAAAATACAGAACCACGTGCCCACGGATATGATGATTGATATAAAAAAGTTTGAAATTTACCATCAAAATCAGTAATAGTTTTCATTTTATACCAAGAGAGATTTTCCAATTCAGAACAAAATATTTGAGCCTCAAAAAAAAAAAAAATGTCATTTTTAAGCTGTTTAAATTCAAAACGGAAACAAATTTCGTTCCTTCAGGTTGCAAGAGATACGATGTGCATAGAAATGATCAAAGAGTGTGCTTTTATAGCACTTTGGAGAAAATCATTTTTTCAAATTAATGCAGATATCCCGTTTTTGGCGTTTGTGTAGGCCTATACATTTTCAAACATTGAATATGGATAAACTAATGATTGATTATCAATAATCGATAATTGATAATCGATAATCGATAATCAATAATCAATAATTGATTATCAATTCCCCTCCCCCCCCCCCCAAGAAGATCAGCCTTAGCAATTCCTAGTTTTGTCGGTTGCGGAGGCCTATACATTTTCAAACATTGAATATGGATAAACTAATGATTGATTATCAATAATCGATAATTGATAATCGATAATCGATAATCAATAATCAATTATCGATTATCAATTCCCTCACCCCCCATGCCCAGAAGGAGACCATCCTTAGCGATTCCTAGTTTTGTCGGTTGCGGAGGCCTATACATTTTCAAACATTGAATATGGATAAATTAATGATTGATTATCGATAAATGATAATTGATTATCGATCATTGATAATCAATAATCAATTATCGATTATCAATACCCCTCACCCCCCTACCCAGAAGGAACTCATACTTAGCGATTCCTTGATCATCATTTTGCGTGTTTGGGTTTAACTGAACGTTTATAACTGATTGATCATTGATTATCGGTTATCGACTATCTGTAATTATATATTCTCCCCACCGCACCAACTCTAGCACTACTTTACAATGGCATCTACTAGCGTGGTGGGAAAAGCTTCTGATTATGAAGTTGGGGGGCAGACCGTGGGCTATTCCAGAAATTAACGGCACCTACCTAAAGAAGACATGGGATTCCCAATAAGTTTGAGTTTTCCCATGTCTTCTTTAGGGGGAAAAAGCCGTCCTCAGCGATTGCGAGCACCAACATGCGAGGGGGTATACACCCCCACCCACCCACATTTGAACATGAGAGGCTGTGATCATTATTTTAGAATCCAATTAAATATTCATAGCTGATTGATCATTGATTATCGGTTATCGACTATCGATTAACACCATCTCAAACGCTGCTTACCAGCGTGCTAAGGTAAGACTGTGATGAAATCCGTAGGCATGATACTCTATGTACTACTACTGGCTATGATCTGACCTCATTGTTTACGAGTTCAGATCTTAAAAAGATTAAGATTTTCCCATGTCTTCTTTAGGGGAGAGCCAAAATATCTGGATGCGCCCATATAAGGCAGGGTCACGTGACACAAAAGTTCGGACGCTCTGAGAGGCTGTATATCAATCTTCTGTCACAGTTTCATAACAGGGATTAAAGAGTGAAGTGAAAGCAGCAGGCGGAGTTGGGTGTATGAGGCTATTATTGTCAAAGTGTCCAATATTCCAATATAGTTTGTTTATTTCTTTATCATGTAGGCCTACTTGTACACGAAATTAGGGTCAGGGTTAGGATTAGGGTTATGAGTAGCATTAGGGTTAGGGTTTGGGTTCGGGGGAATCATTTACATGGAGTATCAGCTTTGAATTTTTTTTTTTTTTTTTTTTTTTTTTTTTAAGTTATTAAGCATATATAAAGATTTTAAAAAACAATTTTGAAGAAAATTTATTTTCGAGTCCCAATTTTTTTCTTGAGAAAAAGGCAGTTTTGTGATTTTTCTTCCATAGATGACAATGTTAAAACTATTTTTGCTGTTATCCGTTTGTCAAAATGGAAACTCGGATGGCTTTCAAAATACAGAACCACGTGCCCACGGATATGATGATTGATATAAAAAAGTTTGAAATTTACCATCAAAATCAGTAATAGTTTTCATTTTATACCAAGAGAGATTTTCCAATTCAGAACAAAATATTTGAGCCTCATTTTACGAAAAATGTCATTTTTAAGCTGTTTAAATTCAAAACGGAAACAAATTTCGTTCCTTCAGGTTGCAAGAGATACGATGTGCATAGAAATGATCAAAGAGTGTGCTTTTATAGCACTTTGGAGAAAATCATTTTTTCAAATTAATGCAGATATCCGTTTTGGCGTTTGTGTAGGCCTATACATTTTCAAACATTGAATATGGATAAACTAATGATTGATTATCAATAATCGATAATTGATAATCGATAATCGATAATCAATAATCAATAATTGATTATCAATTCCCTCACCCCCCCAAGAAGATCAGCCTTAGCAATTCCTAGTTTTGTCGGTTGCGGAGGCCTATACATTTTCAAACATTGAATATGGATAAATTAATGATTGATAATCGATAATCGATAATCAATAATCAATTATCGATTATCAATTCCCCTCACCCCCCCATGCCCAGAAGGAGACCATCCTTAGCGATTCCTAGTTTTGTCGGTTGCGGAGGCCTATACATTTTCAAACATTGAATATGGATAAATTAATGATTGATTATCGATAAATGATAATTGATTATCGATCATTGATAATCAATAATCAATTATCGATTATCAATACCCCCTCACCCCCCCCTACCCAGAAGGAACTCATACTTAGCGATTCCTTGATCATCATTTGCGTGTTTGGGTTTAACTGAACGTTTATAACTGATTGATCATTGATTATCGGTTATCGACTATCTGTAATTATATATTCTCCCCCTCCGCACCAACTCTAGCACTACTTTACAATGGCATCTCCTGGCGTGGTGGGAAAAGCTTCTGATTATGAAGTTGGGGGGGGCAGACCGTGGGCTATTTCAGAAATTAACGGCACCTACCCTAAAGAAGACATGGGATTCCCAATAAGTTTGAGTTTTCCCATGTCTTCTTTAGGGTAAAAAGCCGTCCTCAGCAATTGCGAGCACCAACATGCGAGGGGGTATACACCCCCCCCCACCCACCCACATTTGAACATGAGAGGCTGTGATCATTATTTTTAGAATCCAATTAAATATTCATAGCTGATTGATCATTGATTATCGGTTATCGACTATCGATTAACACCATCTCAAACGCTGCTTACCAGCGTGCTAAGGTAAGACTGTGATGAAATCCGTAGGCATGATACTCTATGTACTACTACTGGCTATGATCTGACCTCATTGTTTACGAGTTCAGATCTTAAAAAGATTAAGATTTTCCCATGTCTTCTTTAGGGGAGAGCCAAAAATATCTGGATGCGCCCATATAAGGCAGGGTCACGTGACACAAAAGTTCGGACGCTCTGAGAGGCTGTATATCAATCTTCTGTCACAGTTTCATAACAGGGATTAAAGAGTGAAGTGAAAGCAGCAGGCGGAGTTGGGTGTATGAGGCTATTATTGTCAAAGTGTCCAATATTCCAATATAGTTTGTTTATTTCTTTATCATGTAGGCCTACTTGTACACGAAATTAGGGTCAGGGTTAGGATTAGGGTTATGAGTAGCATTAGGGTTAGGGTTTGGGTTCGGGGGGAATCATTTACATGGAGTATCAGCTTTGAATTTTTTTTTTTTTTTTTTTTTTTTAAGTTATTAAGCATATATAAAGATTTTAAAAAACAATTTTGAAGAAAATTTATTTTCGAGTCCCAATTTTTTTCTTGAGAAAAAGGCAGTTTTGTGATTTTTCTTCCATAGATGACAATGTTAAAACTATTTTTGCTGTTATCCGTTTGTCAAAATGGAAACTCGGATGGCTTTCAAAATACAGAACCACGTGCCCACGGATATGATGATTGATATAAAAAAGTTTGAAATTTACCATCAAAATCAGTAATAGTTTTCATTTTATACCAAGAGAGATTTTCCAATTCAGAACAAAATATTTGAGCCTCATTTTACGAAAAATGTCATTTTTAAGCTGTTTAAATTCAAAACGGAAACAAATTTCGTTCCTTCAGGTTGCAAGAGATACGATGTGCATAGAAATGATCAAAGAGTGTGCTTTTATAGCACTTTGGAGAAAATCATTTTTTCAAATTAATGCAGATATCCCGTTTTGGCGTTTGTGTAGGCCTATACATTTTCAAACATTGAATATGGATAAACTAATGATTGATTATCAATAATCGATAATTGATAATCGATAATCGATAATCAATAATCAATAATTGATTATCAATTCCCCTCAACCCCCCCCCCCCAAGAAGATCAGCCTTAGCAATTCCTAGTTTTGTCGGTTGCGGAGGCCTATACATTTTCAAACATTGAATATGGATAAACTAATGATTGATTATCAATAATCGATAATTGATAATCGATAATCGATAATCAATAATCAATTATCGATTATCAATTCCCCTCACCCCCCCATGCCCAGAAGGAGACCATCCTTAGCGATTCCTAGTTTTGTCGGTTGCGGAGGCCTATACATTTTCAAACATTGAATATGGATAAATTAATGATTGATTATCGATAAATGATAATTGATTATCGATCATTGATAATCAATAATCAATTATCGATTATCAATCCCCCCTCCCCCCCCCCCTACCCAGAAGGAACTCATACTTAGCGATTCCTTGATCATCATTTGCGTGTTTGGGTTTAACTGAACGTTTATAACTGATTGATCATTGATTATCGGTTATCGACTATCTGTAATTATATATTCTCCCCACCGCACCAACTCTAGCACTACTTTACAATGGCATCTACTAGCGTGGTGGGAAAAGCTTCTGATTATGAAGTTGGGGGGGCAGACCGTGGGCTATTCAGAAATTAACGGCACCTACCTAAAGAAGACATGGGATTCCCAATAAGTTTGAGTTTTCCCATGTCTTCTTTAGGGGTAAAACTTTCGTCCTCAGCAATTGCGAGCACCAACATGCGAGGGGTATACCCCCCCACCCACCCACATTTGAACATGAGAGGCTGTGATCATTATTTTTAGAATCCAATTAAATATTCATAGCTGATTGATCATTGATTATCGGTTATCGACTATCGATTAACACCATCTCAAACGCTGCTTACCAGCGTGCTAAGGTAAGACTGTGATGAAATCCGTAGGCATGATACTCTATGTACTACTACTGGCTATGATCTGACCTCATTGTTTACGAGTTCAGATCTTAAAAAAGATTAAGATTTTCCCATGTCTTCTTTAGGGGGAGAGCCAAAAATATCTGGATGCGCCCATATAAGGCAGGGTCACGTGACACAAAAGTTCGGACGCTCTGAGAGGCTGTATATCAATCTTCTGTCACAGTTTCATAACAGGGATTAAAGAGTGAAGTGAAAGCAGCAGGCGGAGTTGGGTGTATGAGGCTATTATTGTCAAAGTGTCCAATATTCCAATATAGTTTGTTTATTTCTTTATCATGTAGGCCTACTTGTACACGAAATTAGGGTCAGGGTTAGGATTAGGGTTATGAGTAGCATTAGGGTTAGGGTTTGGGTTCGGGGGGAATCATTTACATGGAGTATCAGCTTTGAATTTTTTTTTTTTTTTTTTTTTTTTTTAAGTTATTAAGCATATATATAAAGATTGTAAAAAACAATTTTGAAGAAAATTTATTTTCGAGTCCCAATTTTTTTTCTTGAGAAAAAGGCAGTTTTGTGATTTTTCTTCCATAGATGACAATGTTAAAACTATTTTTGCTGTTATCCGTTTGTCAAAATGGAAACTCGGATGGCTTTCAAAATACAGAACCACGTGCCCACGGATATGATGATTGATATAAAGAAGTTTGAAATTTACCATCAAAATCAGTAATAGTTTTCATTTTATACCCAGAGAGATTTTCCAATTCAGAACAAAATATTTGAGCCTCATTTTACGAAAAATGTCATTTTTAAGCTGTTTAAATTCAAAACGGAAACAAATTTCGTTCCTTCAGGTTGCAAGAGATACGATGTGCATAGAAATGATCAAAGAGTGTGCTTTTATAGCACTTTGGAGAAAATCATTTTTCAAATTAATGCAGATATCCCGTTTTGGCGTTTGTGTAGGCCTATACATTTTCAAACATTGAATATGGATAAACTAATGATTGATTATCAATAATCGATAATTGATAATCGATAATCGATAATCAATAATCAATAATTGATTATCAATTCCCCTCACCCCCCCCCCCCCAAGAAGATCAGCCTTAGCAATTCCTAGTTTTGTCGGTTGCGGAGGCCTATACATTTTCAAACATTGAATATGGATAAACTAATGATTGATTATCAATAATCGATAATTGATAATCGATAATCGATAATCAATAATCAATTATCGATTATCAATTCCCCTCACCCCCCCCATGCCCAGAAGGAGACCATCCTTAGCGATTCCTAGTTTTGTCGGTTGCGGAGGCCTATACATTTTCAAACATTGAATATGGATAAATTAATGATTGATTATCGATAAATGATAATTGATTATCGATCATTGATAATCAATAATCAATTATCGATTATCAATACCCTCACCCCCCTACCCAGAAGGAACTCATACTTAGCGATTCCTTGATCATCATTTGCGTGTTTGGGTTTAACTGAACGTTTATAACTGATTGATCATTGATTATCGGTTATCGACTATCTGTAATTATATATTCTCCCCACCGCACCAACTCTAGCACTACTTTACAATGGCATCTACTAGCGTGGTGGGAAAAGCTTCTGATTATGAAGTTGGGGGGGGGGCAGACCGTGGGCTATTCCAGAAATTAACGGCACCTACCCTAAAGAAGACATGGGATTCCCAATAAGTTTGAGTTTTCCCATGTCTTCTTTAGGGGTAAAAAGCCGTCCTCAGCAATTGCGAGCACCAACATGCGAGGGGGGTATACACCCCCCCCCCCCAAACCCACCCACCCACATTTGAACATGAGAGGCTGTGATCATTATTTTTAGAATCAATTAAATATTCATAGCTGATTGATCATTGATTATCGGTTATCGACTATCGATTAACACCATCTCAAACGCTGCTTACCAGCGTGCTAAGGTAAGACTCAGCGTGTTTATACTGAGCGTACGGCTTTTTGACCCGCTATTTTCCGGGCACAAAATACCGATCATAATCCGGCCACCGTTACCCAGCTTGTTTCTACTGAGACCAGAAAGCCGTGTCTCGCACGATGCACGGCATTTTTTTCCTGTAAACCGGAAGTACGGAAAACAGATTTGACGGTTAATTATATCCTAAATTTAAATGTCTACGGATGGCAGCTCATGGCATATGACCTACAATCACAATTTAGTATTTTCGTAAAATCCAAATTGCATTAATTTACCAGTGGATCTAGTAATTGGCTATTATGATAATTAATTTACAGCTCATATATAACCAACTCATTAATTATAAAGATATAACCAACTCATTAACTAGGGGCCTATAGAAGTAGGCCTAGACTAAAGTAAAGTCATATCCATTTTACTTCATCAAGTTCATGCGAGTCACACATGTGTCCAGTGTATATAATATCGGAAAGAAGGAACCTACTACATCATAGGCCTAAGCTAGACTATACAAGTAGAATATAAATCGCGTTATTTTTGCAACACGCATGACCTCGACCCGGCAACCGATGACACGGCTCGTTTCTACTGCGCAGATTACACGCTTTGACCCGGCATGATCCACCTCAAGAGGTGGATCACGAAAATGCCAACACATGACCCGGCATGACACGGCAACCGATTACCACAAGTCGTTTCTACTGGGCTCGTTACCCGGCACGGCACGGCACGGCACGGCATGGCCGGAATTTTACCCTCAGTGAAACACGCAGACTGTCTGCGTGTTTCTGCTGGCGCCGTAATGCCGTCCGTGCTCATGGCGTAGAAACGAGCCAGTAGGTAACAAATGTCAGGTGAAACGTTGCAAAAATAACGCGATTCATATTCTATGTGATTATAGTAGGGCATAGGCCTATGTAGTAGGTTCATTCTTTCTGATATTATATACACTGGCCACATGTGTGATATTATATACACTGGCCACATGTGTGACTCGCATGAACTTGATGAAGTAAAGTGGATATGAATTTAGTCTAGGCCTACTTCTTTATAGTGAGTTGAGTATATTTTGGCTGTAAATTAATTATCATAATGGCCAATTACTAGATCCACTGGTAAATTAATGTAATTTGGATTAACGAAAACACTAAATTGTGATTAGGTCCTATGCCATGAGCTGCCATACGTAGACATTTAAATTTAGGATACAACCGTCATATGCCTTGCGCTCGTTGAAATCTGTTTTCCGTACTTCCGGTTTACAGGAAAAAAATGCCGTGCATCGTGCGAGACACGGCTTTCTGGTCTCAGTAGAAACAAGCTGGGTAACGGTGGTCGGATTATGATCGGTATTTTGTGCCCGGAAAATAGCGGGTCAAAAAGCCGTACGCTCAGTATAAACACGCTGTGTGATGAAATCCGTAGGCATGATACTCTATGTACTACTACTGGCTATGATCTGACCTCATTGTTTACGAGTTCAGATCTTAAAAAGATTAAGATTTTCCCATGTCTTCTTTAGGGGGGAGAGCCAAAAATATCTGGATGCGCCCATATAAGGCAGGGTCACGTGACACAAAAGTTCGGACGCTCTGAGAGGCTGTATATCAATCTTCTGTCACAGTTTCATAACAGGGATTAAAGAGTGAAGTGAAAGCAGCAGGCGGAGTTGGGTGTATGAGGCTATTATTGTCAAAGTGTCCAATATTCCAATATAGTTTGTTTATTTCTTTATCATGTAGGCCTACTTGTACACGAAATTAGGGTCAGGGTTAGGATTAGGGTTATGAGTAGCATTAGGGTTAGGGTTTGGGTTCGGGGGAATCATTTACATGGAGTATCAGCTTTGAATTTTTTTCGCTTTTTTTTTTTTTTTTTTTTTTTTTTAAGTTATTAAGCATATATAAAGATTTTTAAAAACAATTTTGAAGAAAATTTATTTTCGAGTCCCAATTTTTTTCTTGATAAAAAGGCAGTTTTGTGATTTTTCTTCCATAGATGACAATGTTAAAACTATATTTTTGCTGTTATCCGTTTGTCAAAATGGAAACTCGGATGGCTTTCAAAATACAGAACCACGTGCCCACGGATATGATGATTGATATAAAAAAGTTTGAAATTTACCATCAAAATCAGTAATAGTTTTCATTTTATACCAAGAGAGATTTTCCAATTCAGAACAAAATATTTGAGCCTCATTTTACGAAAAATGTCATTTTTAAGCTGTTTAAATTCAAAACGGAAACAAATTTCGTTCCTTCAGGTTGCAAGAGATACGATGTGCATAGAAATGATCAAAGAGTGTGCTTTTATAGCACTTTGGAGAAAATCATTTTATCAAATTAATGCAGATATCCCGTTTTGGCGTTTGTGTAGGCCTATACATTTTCAAACATTGAATATGGATAAACTAATGATTGATTATCAATAATCGATAATTGATAATCGATAATCGATAATCAATAATCAATAATTGATTATCAATTCCCTCACCCCCCAAGAAGATCAGCCTTAGCAATTCCTAGTTTTGTCGGTTGCGGAGGCCTATACATTTTCAAACATTGAATATGGATAAATCAATAATCGATAATTGATAATCGATAATCGATAATCAATAATCAATTATCGATTATCAATTCCCCTCACCCCCCCATGCCCAGAAGGAGACCATCCTTAGCGATTCCTAGTTTTGTCGGTTGCGGAGGCCTATACATTTTCAAACATTGAATATGGATAAATTAATGATTGATTATCGATAAATGATAATTGATTATCGATCATTGATAATCAATAATCAATTATCGATTATCAATACCCCTCACCCCCCCTACCCAGAAGGAACTCATACTTAGCGATTCCTTGATCATCATTTGCGTGTTTGGGTTTAACTGAACGTTTATAACTGATTGATCATTGATTATCGGTTATCGACTATCTGTAATTATATATTCTCCCCCACCGCACCAACTCTAGCACTACTTTACAATGGCATCTACTAGCGTGGTGGGAAAAGCTTCTGATTATGAAGTTGGGGGGGGGGGCAGACCGATTATAAGGCAGGGTCACGTGACACAAAAGTTCGGACGCTCTGAGAGGCTGTATATCAATCTTCTGTCACAGTTTCATAACAGGGATTAAAGAGTGAAGTGAAAGCAGCAGGCGGAGTTGGGTGTATGAGGCTATTATTGTCAAAGTGTCCAATATTCCAATATAGTTTGTTTATTTCTTTATCATGTAGGCCTACTTGTACACGAAATTAGGGTCAGGGTTAGGATTAGGGTTATGAGTAGCATTAGGGTTAGGGTTTGGGTTCGGGGGAATCATTTACATGGAGTATCAGCTTTGAATTTTTTTTTCGTTTTTTTTTTTTTTTTTTTTTTAAGTTATTAAGCATATATAAAGATTTTAAAAACAATTTTGAAGAAAATTTATTTTCGAGTCCCAATTTTTTTCTTGAGAAAAAGGCAGTTTTGTGATTTTTCTTCCATAGATGACAATGTTAAAACTATTTTTGCTGTTATCCGTTTGTCAAAATGGAAACTCGGATGGCTTTCAAAATACAGAACCACGTGCCCACGGATATGATGATTGATATAAAAAAGTTTGAAATTTACCATCAAAATCAGTAATAGTTTTCATTTTATACCAAGAGAGATTTTCCAATTCAGAACAAAATATTTGAGCCTCATTTTACGAAAAATGTCATTTTTAAGCTGTTTAAATTCAAAACGGAAACAAATTTCGTTCCTTCAGGTTGCAAGAGATACGATGTGCATAGAAATGATCAAAGAGTGTGCTTTTATAGCACTTTGGAGAAAATCATTTTTTCAAATTAATGCAGATATCCCGTTTTGGCGTTTGTGTAGGCCTATACATTTTCAAACATTGAATATGGATAAACTAATGATTGATTATCAATAATCGATAATTGATAATCGATAATCGATAATCAATAATCAATAATTGATTATCAATTCCCCTCACCCCCCAAGAAGATCAGCCTTAGCAATTCCTAGTTTTGTCGGTTTGCGGAGGCCTATACATTTTCAAACATTGAATATGGATAAACTAATGATTGATTATCAATAATCGATAATTGATAATCGATAATCGATAATCAATAATCAATTATCGATTATCAATTCCCCTCACCCCCCCCATGCCCAGAAGGAGACCATCCTTAGCGATTCCTAGTTTTGTCGGTTGCGGAGGCCTATACATTTTCAAACATTGAATATGGATAAATTAATGATTGATTATCGATAAATGATAATTGATTATCGATCATTGATAATCAATAATCAATTATCGATTATCAATACCCCTCACCCCCCCTACCCAGAAGGAACTCATACTTAGCGATTCCTTGATCATCATTTGCGTGTTTGGGTTTAACTGAACGTTTATAACTGATTGATCATTGATTATCGGTTATCGACTATCTGTAATTATATATTCTCCCCACCGCACCAACTCTAGCACTACTTTACAATGGCATCTACTAGCGGGGTGGGAAAAGCTTCTGATTATGAAGTTGGGGGGCAGACCGTGGGCTATTCCAGAAATTAACGGCACCTACCTAAAGAAGACATGGGATTCCCAATAAGTTTGAGTTTTCCCATGTCTTCTTTAGGGGTAAAAGCCGTCCTCAGCAATTGCGAGCACCAACATGCGAGGGGGGTATACCCCCCCCCCCCCCCACCCACCCACATTTGAACATGAGAGGCTGTGATCATTATTTTTAGAATCCAATTAAATATTCATAGCTGATTGATCATTGATTATCGGTTATCGACTATCGATTAACACCATCTCAAACGCTGCTTACCAGCGTGCTAAGGTAAGACTGTGATGAAATCCGTAGGCATGATACTCTATGTACTACTACTGGCTATGATCTGACCTCATTGTTTACGAGTTCAGATCTTAAAAAGATTAAGATTTTCCCATGTCTTCTTTAGGGGAGAGCCAAAATATCTGGATGCGCCCATATAAGGCAGGGTCACGTGACACAAAAGTTCGGACGCTCTGAGAGGCTGTATATCAATCTTCTGTCACAGTTTCATAACAGGGATTAAAGAGTGAAGTGAAAGCAGCAGGCGGAGTTGGGTGTATGAGGCTATTATTGTCAAAGTGTCCAATATTCCAATATAGTTTGTTTATTTCTTTATCATGTAGGCCTACTTGTACACGAAATTAGGGTCAGGGTTAGGATTAGGGTTATGAGTAGCATTAGGGTTAGGGTTTGGGTTCGGGGGGAATCATTTACATGGAGTATCAGCTTTGAATTTTTTTCGTTTTTTTTTTTTTTTTTTTTTAAGTTATTAAGCATATATAAAGATTTTATAAAACAATTTTGAAGAAAATTTATTTTCGAGTCCCAATTTTTTTTCTTGAGAAAAAGGCAGTTTTGTGATTTTTCTTCCATAGATGACAATGTTAAAACTATTTTTGCTGTTATCCGTTTGTCAAAATGGAAACTCGGATGGCTTTCAAAATACAGAACCACGTGCCCACGGATATGATGATTGATATAAAAAAGTTTGAAATTTACCATCAAAATCAGTAATAGTTTTCATTTTATACCAAGAGAGATTTTCCAATTCAGAACAAAATATTTGAGCCTCATTTTACGAAAAATGTCATTTTTAAGCTGTTTAAATTCAAAACGGAAACAAATTTCGTTCCTTCAGGTTGCAAGAGATACGATGTGCATAGAAATGATCAAAGAGTGTGCTTTTATAGCACTTTGAGAAAATCATTTTTCAAATTAATGCAGATATCCCGTTTTGGCGTTTGTGTAGGCCTATACATTTTCAAACATTGAATATGGATAAACTAATGATTGATTATCAATAATCGATAATTGATAATCGATAATCGATAATCAATAATCAATAATTGATTATCAATTCCCTCACCCCCCAAGAAGATCAGCCTTAGCAATTCCTAGTTTTGTCGGTTGCGGAGGCCTATACATTTTCAAACATTGAATATGGATAAACTAATGATTGATTATCAATAATCGATAATTGATAATCGATAATCGATAATCAATAATCAATTATCGATTATCAATTCCCCCTCACCCCCCCATGCCCAGAAGGAGACCATCCTTAGCGATTCCTAGTTTTGTCGGTTGCGGAGGCCTATACATTTTCAAACATTGAATATGGATAAATTAATGATTGATTATCGATAAATGATAATTGATTATCGATCATTGATAATCAATAATCAATTATCGATTATCAATACCCCTCACCCCCCTACCCAGAAGGAACTCATACTTAGCGATTCCTTGATCATCATTTGCGTGTTTGGGTTTAACTGAACGTTTATAACTGATTGATCATTGATTATCGGTTATCGACTATCTGTAATTATATATTCTCCCCACCGCACCAACTCTAGCACTACTTTACAATGGCATCTACTAGCGTGGTGGGAAAAGCTTCTGATTATGAAGTTGGGGGGGGGCAGACCGTGGCTATTCAGAAATTAACGGCACCTACCCTAAAGAAGACATGGGACTCCTAATAAGTTTGAGTTTTCCCATGTCTTCTTTAGGGTAAAAAGCCGTCCTCAGCAATTGCGAGCACCAACATGCGAGGGGGGTATACACCCCCCCCACCCACCCACATTTGAACATGAGAGGCTGTGATCATTATTTTTAGAATCCAATTAAATATTCATAGCTGATTGATCATTGATTATCGGTTATCGACTATCGATTAACACCATCTCAAACGCTGCTTACCAGCGTGCTAAGGTAAGACTGTGATGAAATCCGTAGGCATGATACTCTATGTACTACTACTGGCTATGATCTGACCTCATTGTTTACGAGTTCAGATCTTAAAAAAGATTAAGATTTTCCCATGTCTTCTTTAGGGGGAGAGCCAAAAATATCTGGATGCGCCCATATAAGGCAGGGTCACGTGACACAAAAGTTCGGACGCTCTGAGAGGCTGTATATCAATCTTCTGTCACAGTTTCATAACAGGGATTAAAGAGTGAAGTGAAAGCAGCAGGCGGAGTTGGGTGTATGAGGCTATTATTGTCAAAGTGTCCAATATTCCAATATAGTTTGTTTATTTCTTTATCATGTAGGCCTACTTGTACACGAAATTAGGGTCAGGGTTAGGATTAGGGTTATGAGTAGCATTAGGGTTAGGGTTTGGGTTCGGGGGAATCATTTACATGGAGTATCAGCTTTGAATTTTTTTTCGTTTTTTTTTTTTTTTTTTTTTTTAAGTTATTAAGCATATATAAAGATTTTAAAAAACAATTTTGAAGAAAATTTATTTTCGAGTCCCAATTTTTTTTTCTTGAGAAAAAGGCAGTTTTGTGATTTTTCTTCCATAGATGACAATGTTAAAACTATTTTTGCTGTTATCCGTTTGTCAAAATGGAAACTCGGATGGCTTTCAAAATACAGAACCACGTGCCCACGGATATGATGATTGATATAAAAAAGTTTGAAATTTACCATCAAAATCAGTAATAGTTTTCATTTTATACCAAGAGAGATTTTCCAATTCAGAACAAAATATTTGAGCCTCATTTTACGAAAAATGTCATTTTTAAGCTGTTTAAATTCAAAACGGAAACAAATTTCGTTCCTTCAGGTTGCAAGAGATACGATGTGCATAGAAATGATCAAAGAGTGTGCTTTTATAGCACTTTGGAGAAAATCATTTTTTCAAATTAATGCAGATATCCCGTTTTGGCGTTTGTGTAGGCCTATACATTTTCAAACATTGAATATGGATAAACTAATGATTGATTATCAATAATCGATAATTGATAATCGATAATCGATAATCAATAATCAATAATTGATTATCAATTCCCTCACCCCCCCCAAGAAGATCAGCCTTAGCAATTCCTAGTTTTGTCGGTTGCGGAGGCCTATACATTTTCAAACATTGAATATGGATAAACTAATGATTGATTATCAATAATCGATAATTGATAATCGATAATCGATAATCAATAATCAATTATCGATTATCAATTCCCCTCACCCCCCATGCCCAGAAGGAGACCATCCTTAGCGATTCCTAGTTTTGTCGGTTGCGGAGGCCTATACATTTTCAAACATTGAATATGGATAAATTAATGATTGATTATCGATAAATGATAATTGATTATCGATCATTGATAATCAATAATCAATTATCGATTATCAATACCCCCTCCCCCCCCCCCCCCCCTACCCAGAAGGAACTCATACTTAGCGATTCCTTGATCATCATTTGCGTGTTTGGGTTTAACTGAACGTTTATAACTGATTGATCATTGATTATCGGTTATCGACTATCTGTAATTATATATTCTCCCCCACCGCACCAACTCTAGCACTACTTTACAATGGCATCTACTAGCGTGGTGGGAAAAGCTTCTGATTATGAAGTTGGGGGGGGGCAGACCGTGGCTATTCAGAAATTAACGGCACCTACCTAAAGAAGACATGGGATTCCCAATAAGTTTGAGTTTTCCCATGTCTTCTTTAGGGGTAAAAAGCCGTCCTCAGCAATTGCGAGCACCAACATGCGAGGGGGGTATACACCCCCCCCCCACCCACCCACATTTGAACATGAGAGGCTGTGATCATTATTTTTAGAATCCAATTAAATATTCATAGCTGATTGATCATTGATTATCGGTTATCGACTATCGATTAACACCATCTCAAACGCTGCTTACCAGCGTGCTAAGGTAAGACTGTGATGAAATCCGTAGGCATGATACTCTATGTACTACTACTGGCTATGATCTGACCTCATTGTTTACGAGTTCAGATCTTAAAAAGATTAAGATTTTCCCATGTCTTCTTTAGGGGAGAGCCAAAATATCTGGATGCGCCCATATAAGGCAGGGTCACGTGACACAAAAGTTCGGACGCTCTGAGAGGCTGTATATCAATCTTCTGTCACAGTTTCATAACAGGGATTAAAGAGTGAAGTGAAAGCAGCAGGCGGAGTTGGGTGTATGAGGCTATTATTGTCAAAGTGTCCAATATTCCAATATAGTTTGTTTATTTCTTTATCATGTAGGCCTACTTGTACACGAAATTAGGGTCAGGGTTAGGATTAGGGTTATGAGTAGCATTAGGGTTAGGGTTTGGGTTCGGGGGAATCATTTACATGGAGTATCAGCTTTGAATTTTTTTTTTTTCATTTTTTTTTTTTTTTTTTTTTTTTAAGTTATTAAGCATATATAAAGATTTTAAAAAACAATTTTGAAGAAAATTTATTTTCGAGTCCCAATTTTTTTTCTTGAGAAAAAGGCAGTTTTGTGATTTTTCTTCCATAGATGACAATGTTAAAACTATTTTTGCTGTTATCCGTTTGTCAAAATGGAAACTCGGATGGCTTTCAAAATACAGAACCACGTGCCCACGGATATGATGATTGATATAAAAAAGTTTGAAATTTACCATCAAAATCAGTAATAGTTTTCATTTTATACCAAGAGAGATTTTCCAATTCAGAACAAAATATTTGAGCCTCATTTTACGAAAAATGTCATTTTTAAGCTGTTTAAATTCAAAACGGAAACAAATTTCGTTCCTTCAGGTTGCAAGAGATACGATGTGCATAGAAATGATCAAAGAGTGTGCTTTTATAGCACTTTGGAGAAAATCATTTTTCAAATTAATGCAGATATCCGTTTTGGCGTTTGTGTAGGCCTATACATTTTCAAACATTGAATATGGATAAACTAATGATTGATTATCAATAATCGATAATTGATAATCGATAATCGATAATCAATAATCAATAATTGATTATCAATTCCCTCACCCCCCCAAGAAGATCAGCCTTAGCAATTCCTAGTTTTGTCGGTTGCGGAGGCCTATACATTTTCAAACATTGAATATGGATAAACTAATGATTGATTATCAATAATCGATAATTGATAATCGATAATCGATAATCAATAATCAATTATCGATTATCAATTCCCCCCCCCCCCCAATGCCCAGAAGGAGACCATCCTTAGCGATTCCTAGTTTTGTCGGTTGCGGAGGCCTATACATTTTCAAACATTGAATATGGATAAATTAATGATTGATTATCGATAAATGATAATTGATTATCGATCATTGATAATCAATAATCAATTATCGATTATCAATACCCCTCACCCCCCTACCCAGAAGGAACTCATACTTAGCGATTCCTTGATCATCATTTGCGTGTTTGGGTTTAACTGAACGTTTATAACTGATTGATCATTGATTATCGGTTATCGACTATCTGTAATTATATATTCTCCCCCACCGCACCAACTCTAGCACTACTTTACAATGGCATCTACTAGCGTGGTGGGAAAAGCTTCTGATTATGAAGTTGGGGGGGCAGACCGTCAGGCTATTCAGAAATTAACGGCACCTACCTAAAGAAGACATGGGATTCCCAATAAGTTTGAGTTTTCCCATGTCTTCTTTAGGGGAAAAAGCCGTCCTCAGCAATTGCGAGCACCAACATGCGAGGGGGGGTATACACCCCCCCCCACCCACCCACATTTGAACATGAGAGGCTGTGATCATTATTTTTAGAATCCAATTAAATATTCATAGCTGATTGATCATTGATTATCGGTTATCGACTATCGATTAACACCATCTCAAACGCTGCTTACCAGCGTGCTAAGGTAAGACTGTGATGAAATCCGTAGGCATGATACTCTATGTACTACTACTGGCTATGATCTGACCTCATTGTTTACGAGTTCAGATCTTAAAAAGATTAAGATTTTCCCATGTCTTCTTTAGGGGAGAGCCAAAAATATCTGGATGCGCCCATATAAGGCAGGGTCACGTGACACAAAAGTTCGGACGCTCTGAGAGGCTGTATATCAATCTTCTGTCACAGTTTCATAACAGGGATTAAAGAGTGAAGTGAAAGCAGCAGGCGGAGTTGGGTGTATGAGGCTATTATTGTCAAAGTGTCCAATATTCCAATATAGTTTGTTTATTTCTTTATCATGTAGGCCTACTTGTACACGAAATTAGGGTCAGGGTTAGGATTAGGGTTATGAGTAGCATTAGGGTTAGGGTTTGGGTTGGGGGGAATCATTTACTGGAGTATCAGCTTTGAATTTTTTTTTTCGTTTTTTTTTTTTTTTTTTTTTTAAGTTATTAAGCATATATAAAGATTTTAAAAACAATTTTGAAGAAAATTTATTTTCGAGTCCCAATTTTTTTTCTTTTTTTTTATTCATTTTTTTGATTTTTCTTCTTTATATGACAATGTTAAAACTATTTTTGCTGTTATCCGTTTGTCAAAATGGAAACTCGGATGGCTTTCAAAATACAGAACCACGTGCCCACGGATATGATGATTGATATAAAAAAGTTTGAAATTTACCATCAAAATCAGTAATAGTTTTCATTTTATACCAAGAGAGATTTTCCAATTCAGAACAAAATATTTGAGCCTCATTTTACGAAAAATGTCATTTTTAAGCTGTTTAAATTCAAAACGGAAACAAATTTCGTTCCTTCAGGTTGCAAGAGATACGATGTGCATAGAAATGATCAAAGAGTGTGCTTTTATAGCACTTTGGAGAAAATCATTTTTCAAATTAATGCAGATATCCCGTTTTGGCGTTTGTGTAGGCCTATACATTTTCAAACATTGAATATGGATAAACTAATGATTGATTATCAATAATCGATAATTGATAATCGATAATCGATAATCAATAATCAATAATTGATTATCAATTCCCTCACCCCCCCAAGAAGATCAGCCTTAGCAATTCCTAGTTTTGTCGGTTGCGGAGGCCTATACATTTTCAAACATTGAATATGGATAAACTAATGATTGATTATCAATAATCGATAATTGATAATCGATAATCGATAATCAATAATCAATTATCGATTATCAATTCCCCTCACCCCCCCATGCCCAGAAGGAGACCATCCTTAGCGATTCCTAGTTTTGTCGGTTGCGGAGGCCTATACATTTTCAAACATTGAATATGGATAAATTAATGATTGATTATCGATAAATGATAATTGATTATCGATCATTGATAATCAATAATCAATTATCGATTATCAATACCCCTCACCCCCCCTACCCAGAAGGAACTCATACTTAGCGATTCCTTGATCATCATTTGCGTGTTTGGGTTTAACTGAACGTTTATAACTGATTGATCATTGATTATCGGTTATCGACTATCTGTAATTATATATTCTCCCCACCGCACCAACTCTAGCACTACTTTACAATGGCATCTACTAGCGTGGTGGGAAAAGCTTCTGATTATGAAGTTGGGGGGGGGGGCAGACCGATTATAAGGCAGGGTCACGTGACACAAAAGTTCGGACGCTCTGAGAGGCTGTATATCAATCTTCTGTCACAGTTTCATAACAGGGATTAAAGAGTGAAGTGAAAGCAGCAGGCGGAGTTGGGTGTATGAGGCTATTATTGTCAAAGTGTCCAATATTCCAATATAGTTTGTTTATTTCTTTATCATGTAGGCCTACTTGTACACGAAATTAGGGTCAGGGTTAGGATTAGGGTTATGAGTAGCATTAGGGTTAGGGTTTGGGTTCGGGGGAATCATTTACATGGAGTATCAGCTTTGAATTTTTTTTCGTTTTTTTTTTTTTTTTTTTTTTAAGTTATTAAGCATATATAAAGATTTTAAAAACAATTTTGAAGAAAATTTATTTTCGAGTCCCAATTTTTTTCTTGAGAAAAAGGCAGTTTTGTGATTTTTCTTCCATAGATGACAATGTTAAAACTATTTTTGCTGTTATCCGTTTGTCAAAATGGAAACTCGGATGGCTTTCAAAATACAGAACCACGTGCCCACGGATATGATGATTGATATAAAAAAGTTTGAAATTTACCATCAAAATCAGTAATAGTTTTCATTTTATACCAAGAGAGATTTTCCAATTCAGAACAAAATATTTGAGCCTCATTTTACGAAAAATGTCATTTTTAAGCTGTTTAAATTCAAAACGGAAACAAATTTCGTTCCTTCAGGTTGCAAGAGATACGATGTGCATAGAAATGATCAAAGAGTGTGCTTTTATAGCACTTGGAGAAAATCATTTTTTCAAATTAATGCAGATATCCCGTTTTGGCGTTTGTGTAGGCCTATACATTTTCAAACATTGAATATGGATAAACTAATGATTGATTATCAATAATCGATAATTGATAATCGATAATCGATAATCAATAATCAATAATTGATTATCAATTCCCTCACCCCCCCAAGAAGATCAGCCTTAGCAATTCCTAGTTTTGTCGGTTGCGGAGGCCTATACATTTTCAAACATTGAATATGGATAAACTAATGATTGATTATCAATAATCGATAATTGATAATCGATAATCGATAATCAATAATCAATTATCGATTATCAATTCCCCTCACCCCCCATGCCCAGAAGGAGACCATCCTTAGCGATTCCTAGTTTTGTCGGTTGCGGAGGCCTATACATTTTCAAACATTGAATATGGATAAATTAATGATTGATTATCGATAAATGATAATTGATTATCGATCATTGATAATCAATAATCAATTATCGATTATCAATACCCCTCACCCCCCCTACCCAGAAGGAACTCATACTTAGCGATTCCTTGATCATCATTTGCGTGTTTGGGTTTAACTGAACGTTTATAACTGATTGATCATTGATTATCGGTTATCGACTATCTGTAATTATATATTCTCCCCCACCACACCAACTCTAGCACTACTTTACAATGGCATCTACTAGCGTGGTGGGAAAAGCTTCTGATTATGAAGTTGGGGGGGGCAGACCGTGGCTATTCCAGAAATTAACGGCACCTACCCTAAAGAAGACATGGGATTCCCAATAAGTTTGAGTTTTCCCATGTCTTCTTTAGGGGTAAAAAGCTTTCGTCCTCAGCAATTGCGAGCACCAATATGCGAGGGGGTATACACCCCCCACCCACCCACATTTGAACATGAGAGGCTGTGATCATTATTTTTAGAATCCAATTAAATATTCATAGCTGATTGATCATTGATTATCGGTTATCGACTATCGATTAACACCATCTCAAACGCTGCTTACCAGCGTGCTAAGGTAAGACTGTGATGAAATCCGTAGGCATGATACTCTATGTACTACTACTGGCTATGATCTGACCTCATTGTTTACGAGTTCAGATCTTAAAAAAGATTAAGATTTTCCCATGTCTTCTTTAGGGGGAGAGCCAAAAATATCTGGATGCGCCCATATAAGGCAGGGTCACGTGACACAAAAGTTCGGACGCTCTGAGAGGCTGTATATCAATCTTCTGTCACAGTTTCATAACAGGGATTAAAGAGTGAAGTGAAAGCAGCAGGCGGAGTTGGGTGTATGAGGCTATTATTGTCAAAGTGTCCAATATTCCAATATAGTTTGTTTATTTCTTTATCATGTAGGCCTACTTGTACACGAAATTAGGGTCAGGGTTAGGATTAGGGTTATGAGTAGCATTAGGGTTAGGGTTTGGGTTCGGGGGGGGGGATAATTTACATGGAGTATCAGCTTTGAATTTTTTTTCGTTTTTTTTTTTTTTTTTTTTAAGTTATTAAGCATATATAAAGATTTTAAAAACAATTTTGAAGAAAATTTATTTTCGAGTCCCAATTTTTTCTTGAGAAAAAGGCAGTTTTGTGATTTTTCTTCCATAGATGACAATGTTAAAACTATTTTTGCTGTTATCCGTTTGTCAAAATGGAAACTCGGATGGCTTTCAAAATACAGAACCACGTGCCCACGGATATGATGATTGATATAAAAAAGTTTGAAATTTACCATCAAAATCAGTAATAGTTTTCATTTTATACCAAGAGAGATTTTCCAATTCAGAACAAAATATTTGAGCCTCATTTTACGAAAAATGTCATTTTTAAGCTGTTTAAATTCAAAACGGAAACAAATTTCGTTCCTTCAGGTTGCAAGAGATACGATGTGCATAGAAATGATCAAAGAGTGTGCTTTTATAGCACTTTGGAGAAAATCATTTTTCAAATTAATGCAGATATCCCGTTTTGGCGTTTGTGTAGGCCTATACATTTTCAAACATTGAATATGGATAAACTAATGATTGATTATCAATAATCGATAATTGATAATCGATAATCGATAATCAATAATCAATAATTGATTATCAATTCCCTCCCCCCCCCCCCCCAAGAAGATCAGCCTTAGCAATTCCTAGTTTTGTCGGTTGCGGAGGCCTATACATTTTCAAACATTGAATATGGATAAACTAATGATTGATTATCAATAATCGATAATTGATAATCGATAATCGATAATCAATAATCAATTATCGATTATCAATTCCCCCTCACCCCCCCAATGCCCAGAAGGAGACCATCCTTAGCGATTCCTAGTTTTGTCGGTTGCGGAGGCCTATACATTTTCAAACATTGAATATGGATAAATTAATGATTGATTATCGATAAATGATAATTGATTATCGATCATTGATAATCAATAATCAATTATCGATTATCAATCCCCCCTCCCCCCCCCCCCCTACCCAGAAGGAACTCATACTTAGCGATTCCTTGATCATCATTTGCGTGTTTGGGTTTAACTGAACGTTTATAACTGATTGATCATTGATTATCGGTTATCGACTATCTGTAATTATATATTCTCCCCACCGCACCAACTCTAGCACTACTTTACAATGGCATCTACTAGCGTGGTGGGAAAAGCTTCTGATTATGAAGTTGGGGGGGGGGGCAGACCGATTATAAGGCAGGGTCACGTGACACAAAAGTTCGGACGCTCTGAGAGGCTGTATATCAATCTTCTGTCACAGTTTCATAACAGGGATTAAAGAGTGAAGTGAAAGCAGCAGGCGGAGTTGGGTGTATGAGGCTATTATTGTCAAAGTGTCCAATATTCCAATATAGTTTGTTTATTTCTTTATCATGTAGGCCTACTTGTACACGAAATTAGGGTCAGGGTTAGGATTAGGGTTATGAGTAGCATTAGGGTTAGGGTTTGGGTTCGGGGGGGGAATCATTTACATGGAGTATCAGCTTTGAATTTTTTTTCGTTTTTTTTTTTTTTTTTTTTTTAAGTTATTAAGCATATATATAAAGATTTAAAAAAAACAATTTTGAAGAAAATTTATTTTCGAGTCCCAATTTTTTTTCTTGAGAAAAAGGCAGTTTTGTGATTTTTCTTCCATAGATGACAATGTTAAAACTATTTTTGCTGTTATCCGTTTGTCAAAATGGAAACTCGGATGGCTTTCAAAATACAGAACCACGTGCCCACGGATATGATGATTGATATAAAAAAGTTTGAAATTTACCATCAAAATCAGTAATAGTTTTCATTTTATACCAAGAGAGATTTTCCAATTCAGAACAAAATATTTGAGCCTCATTTTACGAAAAATGTCATTTTTAAGCTGTTTAAATTCAAAACGGAAACAAATTTCGTTCCTTCAGGTTGCAAGAGATACGATGTGCATAGAAATGATCAAAGAGTGTGCTTTTATAGCACTTTGGAGAAAATCATTTTTCAAATTAATGCAGATATCCCGTTTTGGCGTTTGTGTAGGCCTATACATTTTCAAACATTGAATATGGATAAACTAATGATTGATTATCAATAATCGATAATTGATAATCGATAATCGATAATCAATTATCAATGATCGATAATCAATTATCAAGAAGATCAGCCTTAGCAATTCCTAGTTTTGTCGGTTGCGGAGGCCTATACATTTTCAAACATTGAATATGGATAAACTAATGATTGATTATCAATAATCGATAATTGATAATCGATAATCGATAATCAATAATCAATTATCGATTATCAATTCCCCCTCACCCCCCCATGCCCAGAAGGAGACCATCCTTAGCGATTCCTAGTTTTGTCGGTTGCGGAGGCCTATACATTTTCAAACATTGAATATGGATAAATTAATGATTGATTATCGATAAATGATAATTGATTATCGATCATTGATAATCAATAATCAATTATCGATTATCAATACCCCTCACCCCCCCTACCCAGAAGGAACTCATACTTAGCGATTCCTTGATCATCATTTTGCGTGTTTGGGTTTAACTGAACGTTTATAACTGATTGATCATTGATTATCGGTTATCGACTATCTGTAATTATATATTCTCCCCCACCGCACCAACTCTAGCACTACTTTACAATGGCATCTACTAGCGTGGTGGGAAAAGCTTCTGATTATGAAGTTGGGGGGGGGGGGCAGACCGTGGGCTATTCCAGAAATTAACGGTACCTACCCTAAAGAAGACATGGGATTCCCAATAAGTTTGAGTTTTCCCATGTCTTCTTTAGGGGTAAAAAGCTTTCGTCCTCAGCAATTGCGAGCACCAACATGCGAGGGGGTATACCCCCCACCCACCCACATTTGAACATGAGAGGCTGTGATCATTATTTTTAGAATCCAATTAAATATTCATAGCTGATTGATCATTGATTATCGGTTATCGACTATCGATTAACACCATCTCAAACGCTGCTTACCAGCGTGCTAAGGTAAGACTGTGATGAAATCCGTAGGCATGATACTCTATGTACTACTACTGGCTATGATCTGACCTCATTGTTTACGAGTTCAGATCTTAAAAAAGATTAAGATTTTCCCATGTCTTCTTTAGGGGGAGAGCCAAAAATATCTGGATGCGCCCAATGAACCATATACACTTATATATTGTTTATACAGAGATGTAACACCAGATTGCACAGCATCAAACATTTATGGGAGTTCATCCATGGTATAGGCTATGGGGATATCATCCCCGGCCCCATAAAAAAATAAGAATTTTTGCTCTTTTTATGCTGAAATATCATCACCTGGAAATGTATAAAAAATAAAAAAAAATTTTTTTTCACTTTTTTTATAAATCTGGCAAAAATTGATGGTTCCAAATTTCTGGCAAAATCTGGTAAATTTACAACTCTGCATATAACATTTTACATAATGTCATTTAAAACACAACTTGTCAAAATTTAATCAAGATGGTAAATTCTTTTGACAACATCATTCTTGAGCACACCTCAAACTTTTTTTCTCTAAAATAGCCATGCCACAATTAAAATAACACAGGTAAAATAATAATTATTATGGGCATATAATATGTTCACCACTATGCGCATTGACCTAACAACTGACATTCTATAAAGATGTTTGATATGGTATTTTCAAGCCATTTTTCTACAAGATGCCAAAGTAATTCTCCAATATATTTTGTTTACCTGACTGGCCTTTAATAGTATTATATTGTTAGTTAGAAGGCAGCTGAGAGCAACATTTCATCCACAAAATGTTGCCGTTGGCCAGTGACCCAAACCATTCTCCCAATTCTCAATTTTTGGTAGCTTGCACCAGGTACGCTGAAAAAGCCTCAGACTAAGCATGGTTACGTAAAGAGTCAAACTTCAATCAAATTTGATTTTTTTACTTTTCTATCCCATCGATTTACATATTGTAAACATGGCATTTGGCTGATCTACAGCAATTCCTGAGACAGAGAATAGATTTTCACAACACTAGCTCATTAGAACTACTTGCTGACATCACATTCAAACCACATCAGTCATGTCTAAACATCAAGTTGATGTGCTGGTAAGACATACTGCATTCTGTGTCATAACACAAGTCTTGATATTGTCAGTATCTTCACTTTGGCCCTCCGTCACTTGTGAGGGTGGTTGGTGGCCCTCCATCACCTGTGAGGGTGGTTGTCTTGGTAATAAAAGTCATCGTTCTTTTCACTAACGTCCATCATCCAACGCCAATCAGTAGCAAAGTCACAATTACAATCCTGAGTGTTGGTTTCTTGATATATAAATTGACCTGATTGACTGCTTGTTGGAGAATGTATTGCAGTTCCAGACTGAAATGGGAGAAAAAAAACCATCATGAACTTAAAACATGTTCATGCAAAGATAGCAAAATTGAACATAATTTATTATGGTATTTCTTACATCATTTACATGGAGAATCAAAATTTCCCATCCACATTCTAAAATTTCCTTCTGAACCCAAAACTTTCCCTTCATCCAAAATTTTCCTGATACAAGCTACCTGAATTTCAATTTTTTCTAGGCCTGATAATGGTGACAAAACTGAAGGACTCAGAATAAAAAGCGTAAACATACAAAGTCCAAAACTTTGTGAGATTGACCAATGATCATCATCAACAACATTATATACAAAAGTGGTTATTTTTGCACTTTTTTGTGCTTTGTCGATTTCTAACTTTTTGCTAGTTTTTAAATTCATGATTTTGAGTTTTCTTACACAGAGATATACATATAAAGAAACTATTTGTGCATTTTTATTTTCACAGTAGCTAAGTTGAACACAAAAATTAATGTTCCACAAAAATATCTGCTTTTAAAGTACGCTACACCATTACCCAGCTGAAGATGAATGTACATTACCACTCGGCCTCAATAAGGCACTTGGTACGATTAGAGGCTAACAAGGGTACCCTACACAACACATGGAGATTTAATAAGAGGAACACGCAACAGAACCAAATAATTGTCTTACCATGTAATGAAGTGGATCAGTCTCTTCCTCCGTTGGTCTGACATCATCAATATGACTCCTTATCCTAAGTTCACTAACTTGCTGCTGAAGTTGTTCTACAAGTCTCTGAAGTCTGCAATTTTCTTCCTGTAGTCTTTTGGAAGTTTCAGCCTGGTAAACAAAATGGAATTAAACATGTTAATGTAGCATGTTTTCAAGTAATTGAAATTCACAAAATTGTTTTGAATAAAAAAAACCTATGCACCTCAAAATGAAGATAACAAAGACCATTATAAGAGTTCAGTTGGTCAAGAGATATAAGGTTCCAAATATCATAATTATTAAAACTGAATCTAATGAACTTGTGGTAGTTCTGTAATTTCATGAACTCAAGAGCCATTATCTTCTGCAATACAACCAACTTTGTCTTTTGTTTGCTTTCTTTTCCCAAATTATTTCTTGTAGGCTACATACCATGCATTTTATGAGATTCTAAAATTTCAGACCAAAGCTCAGGTCAAATCAAATCTTTAAATTTTACTACACAGGCTTTTTTGTGGATAAACACTAAAACAGTTCACAACAGCTTGCTTTTGAACTTCATAATGACCAATCCAAATATGAACAAAACTTCCCCTCATAGCATTAACACATCACAAAAGAACTACATTTTGAATACCGGTATCGGTATGTGGTTGGAGGGGGAAAGGGGGTAAAAAGCATTTTAATGAGTATGTGGCCCAGATTTATTGTCCATTGAATCTCTAGCTTTGTCATAAAGGAATTTAGAACCTACTAATGGTCTCAAGCCTTCAAAAAGGTCAGAACAGATCACCTACCTCATTAGTCATGGCTTGACATAGATCTTCCTTCAGCTTTGCATTTTCATCTTTGAGCTTTGAATTTTCATCTTCAAGATCTTGAATCCTTTTCTCTTTACCATCCTCCTTCTTGCAAACAGGTGGTCCTGCTTCTGTTGTACTCACAGAAAACTGGAACTTCTGGTTAAGTTCAGTCAAGTTTGGTGTCATCTGAAGTTGTTCTTTAACTCTCAGGGAGGGATCATTCCAAACTGTAATCTGTGAAGAATCCATTTGGAGTACGCTGGCCATCATCTGAAATTTAATTACAAGGGGAAAAACACTGAAATTAATGACACTGTAAACAAAATATATGATCATAGAGACAACAACAACTATTTGGGAAACCTTTTAACTGCAAAAACATCAGTGTCAAATAGGATACAATCACACAAATGCCTGGGGCATTGTTCCGTAAATCGTATACTGGTATACTGAAGACACACTTTCTTAAATGATGCATGACTTTTAAGGAATCATGCGTAAAATACAGCACTTTAAATTTTTCAACGATGGAATTAAAAAATGCAATTAAAAACAGTTTTTCAGAACATACATTGTAGTCTTATTTTACTGAAATTTTGTTTCTATGGATAAATCAAAGAGAGAAATTAGTTATAAACGATTAAACAAACCAAAACCACTTACCAAAACAATAGAATCCAGTGACATAGGCCCTATAAGTATGTAGTGACAGTCTGCAGTTGACAGTACAAATTGCCCTGAGCTTTACTGCTGATCCTACTCGTGTCGTGGTCTACCACATAATAATAGTTGTATGTCTATTTAAATCTCATTCCCACAGCCAAGTTTACACAGCTATAACCTTGACACACATGCGGATCTATTTTGGATTCCTAAAATACTGCCAGGGTATACCTTTCCACAATATATATGCGCTCTGATTGGTCTGACAGAAGCAGTGATATGTATGCATAGTGACGTAGCTGACGTCACAACTTCCGGCCGGAAGGTGCCCTGATCAAATCCATTGATAAATTTGATCACATGCAGTATGGTATAGTAAGTATTTTCACTACGTCACAAAAGGCCAAAGGTACAAAGTAAACCACAATACATTGGTGCCAAATTTCAAACTTTTCACTTCACTACATGTGTATTGGCACTTCTCTGGTGTATATGTGCTTGGACTGTCTACGGTCCACGATATGTGCATGGATGAGTTGAAAACAATTTCTTTTATTTTTTGCTCATAACACTGTAACAACAATTGCTATAATTATGTTTATTTCCTCTGACACATGACTACAATAATTATTTTTTGACATCATTAAAATACAATATAGGCCTATTTGTTGTGGGTATACATACCTGGATTGAAAGTACAAAAACATGCAAATGTATTGATTCAACTAGCCTAGTTTGTTTTTCTCCACACAAACTTCAAACAAATAAATATTTAAATCATAAATGACATCATTTCATCAAATAAGAATTGAAGGTAATATTTTATATGGTGGTCACTATTGTTGTTGTTTTTGTATTTAGTTTTTATGACATCACACACAGAATCACCATCCATATAACACCTAGCCAATGCATTTTATTATTGTTAGTGTTTATTTATTGTTGTTGTTGTTATTATTTATTATTTGTTTTAAATATGTTGGCAAATGTCTGGGAAAAGAAATATGCATTAAATTCATGTAGGTAAATAGTTTGACAACTTTATGAGCTGAATTATTGAAACTGCAATTTGCTTAACCTCAGCCAGGGCCGTCGCTGGGGGGTATGGGGATGTGACACCCCAATACACAATTTTTGTCGGCAAAAATTGACTGTTGTCTTCAAAACCATGTGATTGTCAAATGTAGTCAAAGCTATGTGATTGTCGGCAAATTGCAATAGTCATATAAAAGATTAATGTGTTACGAAATTGTGCTGTAGTTACATAATAGACCTATTGTTAATGTTATAGTAGTTACTATTTGTTTACCCCCCCCCTCCCCCTACTTTTTAGATTCTTGAGCGGAATGAGTGCCGTCCTGGCTAAAAAAATTAATTGGGTCTACATTTCTCAAAACATTTTTGTCGGCAAAACATGCTGTACACCCCTCGAATCATATTGGTCTAGCGACACCCCTGACCTCAGCAGAGACCTTTTTCCCAGATCAGTGATCACTTGATATTAGCTTAGGCCTAAAAATAAAAAAATTGTTTGATTGGCATAACGTAAAAAAATATTAGGGTAGGTAGGTAATCTAGGTATGGATTTATTTTGTTTTTTACTTTTAAAGCTGCAAATTGCTTTTGATAAAGGCCTTTAAACTTTTTTCTTCCTATTTCTTAATTAAATTTCGTTTGTTATTATTATTTTTTTGCAAAAAAAAAACCCAAAAAAGGTTCGGGCCTAATTTTAGGGTAGGTCGGGTTATGCCAATCAAACAATTTTTTAGGCCTTACACTGTGAGATTTGAATTTCCTATTTCCTACACACTGCAATATGACTTTACCATCGCAGGATTTGATCATGACACCAGACATCATCAGCGGCGGCAGGAATTTTTTCGGGAAGGGGGGATTTGGAGGGGGAAGTGAATTTCAGGGGGGAGGAATCAACAACTTTTGCTCAAAATTGCTGCAAAAAGTGCAAGAGGGAAAGAGTTCTGACTAGGGCATATTTGTCCCCCCCCCCTGGCGCCACCACTGGACATCATCATGACTTTGCCATGAAAAAAACACCAGCCATTTGGGCAAAAAAAATGAATTCCTGTTTAACGGGGTTTTAACAGGAAATTTCTCATGTATGAATACCGTAAACGTTCGCCAAATGGCGCACAATGGCTTCATTTCTTTAGGGTAAATTTCATGTACAAATAGAGAGCTCCCTCCTCTAAAAATCCCAACAAGAATTAAGGGTACATGCCCTTATTTGCTGGTAGGATTTGTATGGGAGGGCACTTTTAGTTTGTGTCTAAAATTCCAGTTATGTCAAGGGAGCCCATAGCACCATTAGGCAAACGTTTACGGTATAAATATTTGAGAATTACATTTTCAAACAAATCCATTTTCCCATCCTTTTTACCTAAAATTGGGAACAAAATAAGGCAGATATTAGGGTACACAAACAGGCATATTTTTATGCCTATGGGTAAATAAGCAATGCCAACATGTGACAGTTATATTGCAAATAAAATGTATTTCTTTCATGCTGTCAATGTTATTAATTAATCATCACATTTTTCTATTGTGTTTATTGTATAACTAGTTACAACCGCAAATCGAATTGTTTCCAATTGTGTTTAATTATATAGCTTCAAGTTCAGGCGCGGATTCAGGGGGGCCCGGCGGGCCCGGCCCCCCCCCTCCTCCCAAAAAAAAAAGGAAAGGAGAGAAGAGAAGAGAAAGAGGAGAAAAGGAGAAAAAAAAGAAGAAAAAAGGGAGAAAAGGAGAAGGGAAAAGGTTAAATTGCACGTATAGTAGGCCCATGCCTAAATCGCAGTCGGGTCAGTCTATATAGGTAGGCCTATGTGATTATTTTGCTTGAAGGCGGGTCCTCTGCCTAAAAGCATGTGAAAATTACGGCGGGCCCACCGATATGTAGGGCCCGCCACATTTTGTCACCAAAGTCAGTAGGCCTATTAAGACGGACTCGAGCCGACTTCAATTCAACACCATACATGCTTTAATTGCGAATCTCAAGTCTTAGGCCTATAAAGTGTCAGTGTTACATTTAAAATTTTACAAATCGAGTTCGGCCCTTTTTTTTTTAAAAGCAATGATAGTGTAAAAATGGTCCACCAAATGGCTTCAATTAGGTCTTCATTTTGCAAAAGTTTCTCACTTCTGAGGGGGGCATATCCCCCCTCAGACACCCCCCTGTGTGCGCAACTTTATGTTTACATCTAAAGCAATATCGGGTAATTTATTTATAAAGGTTAAAACTTGTCCACGAATGGCTTCAATTGGGCCTTCATTTCGCAAATTTTCGGCCTTTTGAAACAGAAAATTTTACACAATAAATAGTGCAAAATAGTCCACCAAATGGCTTCAATTAGGCCTTCATTTTACAAAATTTTCTCACTTCTCAGGGGAACATCCCCTCAGACACCCCCCTGCTCGCAACTTTATTGGTACATAATTATAAAGCAATAATTCACACAATAAAAGTCAAAACTTGTCCACAAACGGGCTGTTTTTCTCAAATTTTAGGCTTTTTTCAAACTAAAATTTTACACAATAATAGTGACAAAATGGTCCACAAAATGGCTTCAAATGGGTCTACATTTTCCAAAAGTTTCTAACTTCTGAGGGGGCACATCCCCTCAGACACCCCCTGCGTCGCGTTAAGCGCTCGGGATGAAGTCATGGCCATTACTTACATTTTTTTCCCAACAATTGGGCCCCCCCCCTCTGACTGCTCTGGATCCGCCACTGTTCAAGTTCACCACATAGTTCAGGATGAATGTTGCATGATCACAAAGACTAGAAAACAAACATTGTATTACTGAACACACATCCTGAAATGTGGTTTTATTTGACAGATTAAAACACACAAAAAGATGTAAACAGAATGTTTTCCTCCCAGGTTTCCTAACAGAGCTTCTTTGGGTAATAGACCTTTTGCCTCTCTGGGTAATAGTCCTTTTGCCTCTTTGGGAAGATTTTTTCAGGGGGAATTTTATGCAAAGCACCATTATTATGCACGACTGTCAAATTATATTAACTTTTTCTGGTAATTTGAATGCCTATTTGACCATGCAGTGGACACCCGGGTAGAACATTGCGTTCAGTACGCAGTGTCATGTATGAGCAAAGTGGCACCATGATTGGTGTGAACTAGTAATACAGACTATTCTCCAAAAGTCACAGTCCCTGTGCATTGTATAGTATGCTGTGAATTCTCGCATATTCAAGAGGGCCGATCATTCGATCAAGCCATGTCTAACAATCTCGCCAGTGTTGTGTGTCTTTGTGATAAGAAAGAGTGTCTTCGCAGTTGGGCGCATGACCGTAGCAGATTCCATGGAACGATCAACCCTCATTATCGAGTGATGCTGAGACTTTGACTGTTTGAAGTTTGTCTGTATTTCTTTAGTTTGTGGAACTATCATACCATGTCATGCAATCATCAAACGCAGAGTCGTCAGTGTGTGATTGGTTGTGGCATTTTTTGTCTGCAACATGCGACAGCTTTGTGAACTAAATTATGAAGATTTCCGAACAGCTGCTGAAAAGATCTATTACATTCTAAGAAAAATTAACGAGGCATTGTGAGATTTCACAAAAATTGCACCTCAATATGGCCAATATACTAATCAGCATCTGATATAATTCAACTAAAATCTGCATCTTTTGTGTCAAATTTAATCAATACTTTACCCCACAACACAGTTCAATAGCAGATAAGCTTAACACTATCTTCAGTAGATAGCAAAATATCATTAATATGAACAATATTATGATACAATAGATATATTTTCTCCACTAAGTCATTAGCAAAATTTTCTGCAAGCTTTATAATTTGTATACAATCCAGTGGTGTGTGCAAAGGGGGGTGGGGGGCACAGGTCCCCCACTTTTGTTGGTCATTCGGGGGAAATCAATCAGGTAATCCAAATGATTTATATATGGTGTGAAGAAAAAAAGCATTTATGAAAGATTTGCCCCTCAAAATTGGATTCCTTGGCCTTTTAAAACGCTAAAACCCCAGAGCACCACCACAGGGCCCCTGGACCCCACCCATGAGGGGATTCACGACAAGCCGCTTGCAGTGAGGGCTACGCCTGCACCTTACACTCCTAATCAGACTCCATTCGGGGGAACTGAACAACCTGGCCCCCCCACTTTCAATGTGCTGCGCACGCCACCGATACAATCTAGACAATAAAAATGTAGAGGGTAGGGTACTAAAGTATTTTAGGATAGACAAATGAACGTTCATTGTATTTTGTTTGCCGACGGTGCGCGGAGACGAACAAAAACAATCCTGCATCTTATCTGAAGCATCATGGTACTCCAGTGGGTGCAGGTTGCATCAAGTATATTTCTCAAATGCGCCCTTCATCCATGTTGTGCTTGTCGCGCCTCAAGTGCATTCCGAGGGGAACCGAATACCCCCAATTTTTGCTCCATGCCTGTATCAAGATGGTGGTCGAGTCCCGATTCTCTGTCTTTAATTCTGTGGATGTAACCTTTCAATTTTCTTCATTTAAAAAAAATATTTCTGAAAAGAAAATGATTTATCAGGGTATCTCCCCCCCCCCCCACACACCCCCACACACTTTATCAACCATTTCTAGGTGACTCAACAGGTCTCCAACAGTTCCTTTAAAGTTATATACAGTACCTCACAACTTTGTAACCAGAAGTCCAAAGTGAAAAAGAATAACCAAAATCAAAAACTGTCAACAAATACATTAGACTCATTCCTCTTGACATTGTCACATATGATGAGAAGACAGATAAACCTGTTAAAGGAGGATTTCGTGATCCTAGCATCCTCTTTTTATGACATTTTTCAGTAGATATCCATGAAAAAAGCTTATTTCCAAAATTTCAGTTGATTCCGATTTTTGCGTTTGTGAGTTATGCATGATTATGTGTATTACACTGCTCCATAGACAATGTGTTGTAATTTCGTTCTGGTGCACCAGAACGAAATTCAAATTTGGCGATATTTTTGCTAAACGATTTAATCTGCAAGAAATATTTGGTACCTAAACATTATGTAGCCAGAGGTATCCAGTGGTGTAAAAATCTCAACTTTTTTGGGAAAAGTGGGGGATGAGGCTGTGGATCACAAAATGCCCCTTTAAGGCTGTCATGCTACACTTCTATTATCACAAAAGACTGAAAATAAGGAACAAATGGATAAATTTACAATAATGAAAGTTTGATAGTGAAAATGGCAGTATGAAAAGCAACATTTTACATCACGTTTGATCACGTCATGCATTCTGAGCAAGTTACAAACTTTGCCGCATTCTTCAATTTTACCTGCAAACATTGAGATTGATTCAAGCATGGCCTTCAAATATGTCCTAATATTAATGTGTCATGAAGTCGTAATGTGAAACTATACTCAATAACTAGTCAAACAAACAATATTCTTTATAGAAAAAGAATGGATTTTTTTTATTTAGTTGAACTTGTACAAGGACATAGTTTTTACTACATATATGTGTCACATTCTTTACACTTGAACATATTTAAATGCTATGCTTGTTTCCTTTCCCATGTTTGTTGTTTGCTTTGAAAATATCAGACACATTTCTTATGCACATTAAAGAAATGTGAGAAACGATCAACACTGATTTAGGGAAATAAGTCTAATTGAAATATTCAATTTCAAGTTGTTTACATCAGTTACTAGCCCTTCAAAAAGGCTACCTTTTGAAGCAAACCCGATGAAAATAAAACTTCTGGGAGGGGCTGGCTGTGGTAGTCAATGCACTCAAGTGTTAGGGGCTGTGCAATAATTATGAGCTCTGGGAGGGTAAAATTGGGGGGCAAGAAAATTTTGGTGAGCCAAAATGGGGGAAGCAATTTTGGCCAACCGAGGGGGGGCAAGCAATTTTGGTGTTTAAATAAAACACTCTAAAAAGGCTTAGGAAAACAGTATGGAAACACTTTAATATGCAAATTTTCCTGCTCGCTGCACTCGCAACATATATCTAGACCATTTGTGTACATCCATATCAAAACGATGCACTTGTCGGCTGCTTCATGTGTCTCATTTCACATAATAGCTAGGAATAAATACCAGACTCATATCAAGTGTAGGTCACTTCAAATCATCCCAAGTCAAATTGTATAAGAAATATTATCTGTATTCCTAAACCATGTGACTTGGGATAATTTGAAGTGACCTCCACTTCGGAGATGAGTCTGGTATTTATTCCTAGTTATTATGTGAAATGAGACACATGTAGCAGCCGACAAGTGCATCCTTTTGATATGGATGTACACATTTAAGGTTTGCAAATTGGGATAAAAAAAAATTGGCATGTGTAGGGGGGGAAGATTTTTTTATGGGCGAGGGGGCCAAGCAATTTTTGGCATGCCGAGAGGGGGGGGGCAAGCAATTTTGGTGGGCCATTCGGAAATTCTATTTTATTATATTATTCATATCATTTATTCTCAGTCTTAGTCAATTAAATATTATTTTAATAACTAAAACTAAATTTATTTAGGACAGAAATAAGTTACCATTATGAAAACTCCCCTTTTTCTAAAAGGAAAGAAACCCGCCGGGCAGTGGCGTAACTAGGGTTGGTAGCGCCCAGGGCATAAATAAAACTGGTGCCTCTAACCCCCCGAGAATATCTTAGACACAGGCAATCCTTGAAATTTTGGCCAAATAGGCACACAAATTTTGACTTTCATCGCTTGGAGGGGCACAGAATCAATGCTGAATTGGTCAATTTGGTACCCCCCCTAAGGGTGGCGCCCAGGGCACGTTGCTCCCCTAGTTATGCCACTGCCACTGGGGGGGGGGGGGGGCACATTTAACACAAATGCCTATACATGCTCCCCTGGAAAGACCCCTGTTGTTGGACAGCACAGCCCTCAAAGACCCTCTGAATTTTATCAAATGCGCTGATAGACATTTGATTTTGATCATTTCAGCTCTAAAAGACCCCTATAAAATTGCCAATTCCTCATCCTCACATTTCTGTTCTGTTCTTTTTTTCAGGCGATTTTGAACCAGAAACCAGGAAGAGGAATGACCCGTAATATTTACTATTCACAGCTCCGAAAGACCCCTTCTTTTTTCCAGGCGACTTTCAACCAGAAACCATGAAAGACATTTGATTTTGACTGTTCACAGTCTGAAAGACCCCCTTTTCTGGTACCGTATGCCTTCAGCTCCCAAAGACCCACCACCTCAAAATTCTGGGGGAGCATATCCACCAAAAATTTATGAATATTCCCATGAAACAAATTACACTCACACCACGCTACATACAGTTAGTATGCACCTTGACGAATAGCAGGGTTTGCAGGTTTTTGCAACAGGTGGGAAAAAACGGGATTTTAACAGCAGTTTTAACCGCTTGGCAAAAACAGTTTTTGGCGGCAAAAATGGCAAAAAATAAAAAAGTGATAAATAGTTCACTTTTTTTTATTATCTTAAAACAAATTATTAAGTTACAAAAATACTTCCCTGAGTGTAACAAGGCCAGATTTTGTATTTATAAGTAAACATAATTAAGAAATAAAAGGCATCTAGGTTTTCATTGCTCACTAACTAGTGCATAAACTGAAATGCGGCTTATCAAATTCAAAACTCAATATTTATCAACAAAGGCAAGGGACTGGTATATCGATATGCTTGAGTTAACCGCATGCAACCACTACACTGTCCAATAGCCTTACTGTGATGTGGCGGGAGTTTTAAAAACACAGGCCCTGAACAAAATATGATGCGCGCATACTGCCAGACAAAAAACAATAGAAATTGTAATGATGCGTGCGCATACTGCCAGGCATTGACGTCAAAAGTCAACTCATCTATATATCAGTTTTTGCCACCGAACCGAACCCTGAAAAGCAGTGTGTTCTTCAACAATGCAAACACTGGTGAGTGATAGACGACATCTGGCTCTAGCTGAGCCAATGTAATTCAGTGCTTGCATGCTAAACCACAGCCACTGGCTACAAATCATTGATAAGCCAGCCAATAGAAGCAGGAATAGAAGATGATCTGACAACAATGTGCTAAATGTTAGACTCAAAATATCTACAGTTCAGGAAGTATACTGAATTACTGATGCATTCTAATTCTGCTAGCTTCCACAATTGGCAAAACCAGGCCCGCACGGAGGACCCCCCAAAAAAAAAATATATACAAATGTCCAAAAATATCACAATATGGAGCATAGCGAGCAAAATATCAGGTTTTTACACTTTTTGGTCAAAAAGGTTCAAATTTTGAGAAGGAAGTCTACTTTTGACAAAATTGCCCCTAAAAAAAAAGTTCACTTTTTCAAAATCAGCACCCCCAAAAAAAACGGGCACAGTCCGTTTGACAATAACATGAAGAAATTTAGTGGAACTGGAAATCAAAGTTTATCTACCCTTGAACCAACCACCAAGGGTATAGTCATGAAGGTTTAAAAGAACAGTAAAAATAGATCAGAAACCACAATGATTCATTAATACATATTTTTGGAATATAGTTCCTATTTACATGATTTCAATGCAGTTTGGACATTGTGAGGGGGTACATGTTAGGGGTTGACCCCCATGAATTGTTTGACTAACTCAACCCTCCAAAAAGAACATTTTATCCTCCCAGCCCTTAACCCCACAGGCAAAATAAAAAAAAGATCTAATTTTTTTGTGTGTTTTGGGAAAAAAATCCATATCTTCAATACGAAAGGTCAAAATTTTCAATTGATCGTCGGCTTTTCATCCCACCTACATACACTTTAAGTATAAATCATCAGATTTATAAAGGTTACTTTGAGTACTGTTAAATATCAAAAATATCAATTTTAATCATTTCCCATAAAATGTGTATTACATTGCGAATTTCAAAAAATCCAAATTATTTGATATCAGGACGACATTCTTCGTATTCAGAATGCAATTCGATATGTGCTCTAATGTCCCACAATAAATACTGTCCAAACGTTCATACCCCATCCCTTAAGATAAAATAAGGCATTTTACATGAATCTGTAATTTATATACTGACAGTAGGCCTATATAAATTAGCTACACATATTTGAATGGGGCTTCAACTTCGTCAATACTGCTGTTTTCTTTGTTTTTTGTTAAATTTTTCATTTCAAAAATACCAAATGACAAATGACTTATCCTTCACTTTTAAGCAATTTATAAACAATTTAAATTTTCTTATACTTTCGCTGAGATCGCTGAATGGGACTTTAAGCATTATCATGATTACCATATCCTGAATTTAGTGGAAACCTGAAGTTTGTCTACGCTTGAATCACCTTGAAGTCCACCCAGGCCACACTGGTTCAGTAAGCCTACAATATCCTAAACACTGGCCAGGGGGGCTGGCTACAATACAATAACATAATCATTGAAGTAATGAACGCCATGTCAGATGTTTTATTGTTTATCCCCCCCCCCCCCAGTTCTGAAAACCTGGCTACACTAGTGGTCCTACATGTTGGACTAAAAGTATCTAGACCTAATCAAGTCATTTAGCATGATGACCATAACCTGAATCATAGACCGAAGGCCTATGCCTGAATTTAGTTGAAACCTAAAGTTTGTCTACCCTTGAATCACCTTGAAGTCTACCCTACATACCACATACAATGGATAAGAAACCACAATCAAGTCAATGATTCCTAATCATGTATATTTTTGGTGGATAGTTCCTTTTTCATTGAAAGCAAAACACACACAGATGACATCCTAGGAATACCAAATCATAGCAGTATGACTCATTTTCATTTTAATGTGACACTAAAAGACCTATAATAAAGGTCCATTCATGCTTCACTGCATCTGTGTTGCAGTGAATTGCATTACCCGCATTGCAGTCCAAAATACTGCATTGCAGTATCGGAATATGGTTAAGGTTAGCTACTATTTTAAACAGTTGTGATTTGGTAGTTTACAGTATCTTGCGAACAGGGTTCGAATTCAGTCAAATTTTTTGCATCATGAGTTTGTGCTATGCAAAACACATGTTTGCATAGCAGTATAGCACTTTTAGCTATGCATTTTGGAAAAGTGCATAGCAGTTGATGGAAATTGCATCGCATTTTGCGATGCGATACCGTCAAATTCGATCGCTGCTTGCGAATGGTAGTGAGCTTTGGCAAAAATTTCATTGATCATTTCAGACTCTAGTGTGTAGAAGAATTCAGATATTATTCACAGATATACTTTTGTAGGTAGGTTCTGTGGTTCTAGAGTTATGTTGTAAAGAGGGCTCAAACAACAGCACTTTTGTAAAACATACCATACATAACTCATTCACAACATTAAATCAAGCAAGTTTTCAAAGTATATGATTTGTAGAATGAACTTTTGCAAAACATCTAAGTGTTATTTCTCAATAATATATTGATTTAGATAATAGGTGCTTTGACCAACAATACATTGTCTACCCTTAAATTTGTTTTGGAGTTGCAGTGTGTTGCATTGAGTTGTGGCAGAATATGATCGATACATCGGTAACAATGCAGAAGCAGCGAAGCATGAACGAACCTTAACCCCCAGAGCACTACCTGCCGATCTAACATTGCCTCTGATTGGTCAATTACATGATATTTTCACTTTGTAGTGAGGGTGCTTGGTATATCCGCCATGTTTCAAATACATGGATGGCCAGCATTATGGCCCGCAAATTTAAGCTTTATGAGAAGCCTATTTTAGTTGCAAAATGAGAACACAGAGTGGCTTATCTTTAACCCACATTCTCAATCTCTCATGCCAGAGGTTAAAATAAAACGATCCCTAACTAATTATCAAAAGATCGTAAATTTAATTTCTTGAAACGTGCCGGCGAAACGATTTGTTTACAAGTAACAATCCTTGTTCCGACACCGATACCGTTCATTCGGCAAACCACGTGATCACTCAGGTGAACTAGGATTGGACGATCGATTGCCTTAAAATTTATCCAGGTTACCGGGCCATGCCTAATGGCGATACTCGCGTCTTGGAAATATTTTTCAACCACGTTGCAAAATGATCGGAAATACACCATCAAGGCGACTCGATCGGTATGCATCATTGAAACTAAGCAATATTTAGTATTTCTTCTTTTGATTTTTTTGATAAAATTGTAGTTTACAGTTTTTATTAGTTTGATGAGAGTGGATTTAAAACCAGTCCACTAGTAGGCGTTGTAATTGACAGTTTGACATTTCCGCGGAAGATAATTAAGATGTGGCGATCAATTTCACAATTAAAATCTTTCCTTTGGGGCGATTTCCATTTCTTGCTATCATTTAAAGCCTGAAAGCATCAATACTAAAGATAGGCTATCAGTCGCTTGTGCAGATATGTTAACATTGGATTCCATTTCTTGTTCACTGTATGGAAAAGCCTGTTCTATTGTATCTTGTATTGGTTGTATTTCACACACATAAAGTGTGTATTTTCCATAGACAGACAAAAAGGTGTGAGCCAGTCCTTAGGTACGGTATGTATCGTAGGACTGGCGAACGAGTCTTATCTACTTGTCAACTGGTTCATATGATATAGCAGATACATGCATGACTTAGTTCGCAACACAAACTTAAATAACGGGCAAAACAGACACATCATTTATCGGTATGACATTTTCGTATCAATTGGTGCTGCCCTATCTAAGTTTGCACTGAAGTGCCATCTCAGTTTTGTTGCGCCGATGTGGATCATGTGTTAATGAATTTTTATTTATTCTGGATATTAAATAATGGGCCCATGGGGTATTAATTACAATTACAAGCATAAGAGTTTAGACAAGAAGTACAAGAAGCTGTGTAATTAATATTATGACAAACATGCAACTATTTATTATTTAAGCTACAGGAGCCTTGTATTTTTTAGTGCAACGTTGCACTAGCTTTTTGTATACACTTCATCCCATACCGTTGTGCAGAGCTACTACGGTATGGGTTCCTCGTACTATGCATGACCTGCCGAATTCGACAGAGTTCGGTGTTTTTAATCATACTTATAAAATACAATTTGCACCATTTTGAATTGATGTTATTCAAGTCTTGCTTGCACAGCAGCGTGCTGTAAAATAAGCCCTATTATGCTATACATCGGGCCATACATCCACATAAAAAGTGTAATTACAAAATGCACATTTTAGACAGAATTTAGCACTTACCTTCCAACAGTCCTTCCGCCCACAATCCTCCTTCCGCTCACTTGCAAGGCGATCAAAATACACGTGAAACACGTGCATATCCCAATGTCAGATTTGTTTATGATTGCCAGTTCATTATCAAAGTTCTCATGAATTCTTGTCATGAAAATCACTTCGAATATGTAGAAGTGAACCAGTCGGCAAGTTAAAAAATATTCTCATATTTTTGACAAAAAGGTGGTGAAATAAAAACATTGTTATTTTACGATTGAAGATGATTTTACGATCACAACTGAAGATGAGATTATGAAATTCGGAATAAGAAATTAAAGAAACGCCCGGTGGAAAACGTTTGCGTTTTGGCGTTTTGTTTTCAAATCATCATTTGAAATTATATAAATTCAGCAACCAAATTACCCAATGTGGCAGGTTTATTTACGTTTTCTGGTTTGATAACTGAGGGCGCTCTTTCAAAAATCTGACTGGCAGCCGAACTATTTTTTGGGACGCGGAATTGTGCAGTACCGCGTGCGGTACTGCACACTTCCGTTTACAGTCCCGCATGCGGAACTGCACATCCCGACCTGCATCCCCGCATGCGGGAATGCAGGTCGGGATGTGCAGTACCGCATGCGGGACTGCAACATTTTTGGTTCCGCTAGGGGATGTGCAATATTTTTGATGCATTTCCGCGTGGGGAACTGCAATATTTTTGGTGCATTTCCGGCAGGGGATGTGCAATATTTTTGGTGTTTTTTCCGCATGGGGATGTGCAATATTTTCGGTGTATTTCCGCGTGGGGAACTGCAATATTTTTGGTGCATTTCCGCTAGGGGAGGTGCAATAGGTTTGGTGTTTTTGCAATATTTTTGGTGTTTTTCCGCATGGGGATGTGCGATATTTTTGGTGTATTTCCTCGTGGGGAACTGCAATATTTTTGGTGCATTTCCGCTAGGGGATGTGCAATATTTTTGGTGTATTTCCGCGTGGGGAACTGCAACATTTTGGTGCATTTCCGTTAGGGGATGTGCAATATTTTGGTGTATTTCCGCGTGGGGAACTGCAATATTTTTGGTGCATTTCCGTTTAGGGGATGTGCAATATTTTTGGTGTATTTCCGCGTGGGGAACTGCAATATTTTTTGTGCATTTCCGCTAGGGGATGTGCAATAGTTTTGGTGTATTTCCGCGTGGGGAACTGCAACATTTTTGGTGCATTTCCGTTAGGGGATGTGCAATATTTTTGGTGTATTTCCGCGTGGGGAACTGCAACATTTTTGGTGCATTTCCGTTAGGGGATGTGCAATATTTTGGTGTATTTCCGCGGGGAACTGCAATATTTTTGGTGCATTTCCGGCAGGGGATGTGCAATATTTTTGGTGTTTTTTCCGCATGGGGATGTGCAATATTTTTGGTGTATTTCCGCGTGGGGAACTGCAATATTTTTGGTGATTTTCCGCATGGGGATGTGCAATATTTAAATTATATTAAATTATTATCCTCCGTAAATTGATTGATAATCGATCCACTTGAGAAATTCTCCGTTGGAACTTTAATAGAAAGTGGTCACAATGTCAAGTTGAATATATAATAGTCATCATTAAAGAGGCGTGTGAAATTGATTTTAATAAAATTTATACAATAACTATTACTTAGCTAGGTTTCTATACTATGCCGACCTTTCGGACAAGACTTTTCAAGACTCTCTTTTAAATACAAATAATGAAACGGAAAGTAAAACGATAGTGGGCCTAGGCCTAATATTGAATTAATATTCATATCTATGATTCGAATATGAGGATACATATCAATTTTTAATGATTTGCCATAAAATGTGAATTTCAAAAAAATCAAAAATTATTTGATATCAGAAGGACATTCTGGTTATTCCTTCATGTAATTTTACACGAAATTAGGGTTAGGGTTAGGGTTAAGGTTAGGGTTAGTTTAGGGTTGGGATTAGGGTTAGGATTAGGGTTAGTGTTATGATTAGGGTTATGATTAGGATTAGGGTTAGGATTAGGGTTAGAGTTAGGATTAGATTACACGAAATAATTACATGAAGGATCGACCGACATTCTTCGTATTCAGAATGCAATTCGATATGTCTGATGTGCTCTCATCTAATGTCCCACAATAAATACTGTCCAAACGTTCATACCCCTTCCTTTGATAATAACTTTTATGTTAAATCATTGACCATTTATAATATAAAGCTACCAAGTAATCTACATTTTAACTGAGATTTTAAGGTCTGAATGAAAGGCCATCCCGGCAAACACAAAACGTTTTAAACAGGTTAGGCCTATATTTTTGGGTTTTGGTGTTGGTAAAAACGTTTTAATAACATAAATGTCGGGTTAAATAAAGGTCATGAAAACATTTAAAACATTTTGTATGTTTTCAAAATGTTATTGAAAATATTTTCGGCAATCATTTAGTGCCAAATATTTTGTCACCCTATGTTTGAGAATATTTGCAGTAAGTTATCAAAAATGTTTAGCCCTAAGTTTGAGAATATTTGCAGTAAGTTATCAAAAATGTTTTTGAATATTCACCTCGTAAAGTATTAAAGCGCGCCGCCATAGCTTAATTCCATGATCTTGATCTTATTTTTATCGATATACATCGATCACTTATCGGATTAAGTATTTGATTGACAAGGTTACCCCTGCGTCCCCTAGCCGCTTGTCTATTAATGTGTGCATATTATAATTTATACCATTAGGCCTATATGATTATGAGAGCTTTAATGAGGGGTTATACTTTTTAGTCTGGTATGTCTGCCTATGCATGTTATGTTTCCATTTGTAAATTCATGTTTAAATGTGCTAGTGTGCGATGCATAATTCTTCTTTGCCCTGTATATTATATAAAGAATAACGATTAAGCATATATCATTTAATAATTTGAAATGTTTGTAATGTTTCCATGTTCCGGTGTATGATTTGTTTAATATAGCTTTTACTATATCATGATATCGCATGTGGCTGCACCAGATATCATGAGTATTGCAGTTCCACATGCGGACATGCGAACAAAAAACAGCTTTTGCCATAAGCGTAGATCCCGGGGGATGAGGGGCGAAGGCTAAACCCCCTAATATTTTGCCAGGGTTCCATACGGTACAATCCCTCCCCCCCAATGTTGACGCTTGTACGACCCCTGTTATGTTTATCTTAATTTAGCTATTTTAGATCCGAGACGAAAATACCTATTTCGTCTCCTTTTCGTAAACATCAAAAAACCCTTCTCTGATCTCGCCGCTGCTATTCATGGGCATCGTTTGAGATCTGCGTAAATTGATCCACTTGAGAAATGTCCCGCTTGGGTAGCTTCTAACATGAATAAAATGCACACAATGTCAAGTTTATTACAATGGTCACTAATAAATAGATTCATCACAATAGCCCTTTATCATTAAGCGACGTGCGATAATATTTTTAATATAATAAAACTCGTAGACTTTAAAGTTTATAACACTTTCTTTTAATTACAGCAAATGAAGCAAAACTCACAATAGGCTAATAGTCAAAGTAAAACGATAGTAATATTAAAGAAATTTATATATGCCTGTGATAATATTTTCTACGCCGCAGGGCCTACAAATAAAAAAACAAAACAAATAAAACCAAAAACAAACAACATCCCCATGCGGATAAACACCAAAAATATTGCACATTCCCTAACGGAAATGCACCAAAAATATTGCAGTTCCCCATGCGGAAAAAAACCAAAAATATTGCACATACCCTAACGGAAATGCACCAAAATATTGCACATCCCCTAACGGAAATGCACCAAAAATATTGCAGTTCCCCATGCGGAAAAAATCCAAAAATATTGCACATACCCTATTAAACGGAAATGCACCAAAAATATTGCAGTTCCCCATGCAGAAAAAACAAACAAAAATATTGCACATGCCCTAACGGAAATGCACCAAAAAATTGCACATCCCCGTGCGGATAAACACCAAAAATATTGTAGATCCCTAACGGAAATGCACCAAAATATTGCACATCCCCATGCGGATAAAGACCTAAAATATTGGACATCCCCTAACGGAAATGCACCAAAAATATTGCACTCCCCATGCGGAAAAAACCCAAAATATTGGACATCCCCTAACGGAAATGCACCAAAAATATTGCAGTTCCCCATGCGGGACTGCACATCCCGACCTGCATCACCGCATGCGGGAATGCACGTCAGGATGTGCAGTCCCGCATGCGGAAGTGCGTGACGGAAGGTGCAGTTCCGCATGCGGGACTGTGAGCGGAAGTGTGCAGTACCGCACGCGGTACTGCACAGATAGCAGTCGCTTTCAATACCTGGGCAGCCTGACAGGCAGGGACAGGGAAAGATAGATGAGGCCTGAGATGAAGAAAGACAAGACAGAGAAAGATAATAGAAAGGTCCTTTATTAAATGTAATCTTCATTCAGACCGACGGTAGACCGTAATATGAATATATATAATTATTCGACATGGATTCGTAGTATTCGTTCTTCAATCTATTTCAATTCATTTTTATCTTCCAGCGAATGTTTGTTCCTGGCACGTGAGTTGGTGTCCAATAGTCCTAGACCTACCCGGTGGTCCAAGTATAATTATCGATTTCAACAAACATTCGTTGGAAGTTTTAAAACACAACTGGAAATAGATTTGAAAACAAAAAAACCCAAAAAAACCCCGAATAAGGCCTACACTAGGCCTACTTGTTACAAACAGTAAACGTCGAATAAAAAGTAGGCCCTATACAGGGTCTTCTGGGGTTTAGGCTAGGTTTAGGCCCTACGGGTACGTTTGATGCGTTTGATCCTGAATATTCCTCGAAACCTTGTCTTAACTCTAGGTAGGCCTACACCGACTTGGCCTATGCAGGTAAAACCCGGGGTCACTTATTATACCATTATGTGTTGTCAACTTGTCATCCTCAAGCAGCCGCCCTCAATTCCCAACGCCGATTGAATGGAAAAAAATGAACCCTTCACTGACCTAAGAGTAGAATAGGCACCCCCCCCCCTTTTCACTGATACAAAAAAAGGACCCTTTTATCCAATTTCACATTAATAGCTATTTCTATGAAACTAAATGGAGTAGATATGCGGAACACATGACAAATTGATATTTAACGTAGGCCTATGAACAAAATCAGTTTTGGGTAAAATAACTTAACCGTTGCCATGGAAATGGAATAGAACTCGCGGGTTACAAATTTGCCAACATGGCAGAAAAGATTCTCTAGACTCTTCTGAACATTTTGATATGGTGCTGGCACCTAATACTATAGCCCTGTTATTTTGCATCTGTATGAATGAATAAATGAATAATATAGGCCAAGGGCGGATCCAGGACTGCTCCCCCCCCGGGGTGCTCTAAAAAATCTTAAATGTACATAATGTGCGCGAAGCGGGCATCGCGTCGCGCTTGCGCGACGCAGGGGGGGTGTCTGAGGGGGGATGTGCCCCCCTCAGAAGTAAGAAACTTTTGCAAAATGAAGACCTACTTGAAGCGATTTGGTGGACCATTTTGTCACTATTAGTGTGTAAAATTTTAGTTTGAAAACGCCGAAAATTTATGAAATGACGGGGCATGAAGCCTTTTTGTGGACAAGTTTTCCCTGTAATTGTTGTAGGCCTGAAAATTGTTTTAAACATAAATTGGCAAATGTTGAAAGCAGAAGCTATTATGGCTACTTTGTTTATGGACTACGCAGGGGGGTGTCTGAGGGGGGATGTGCCCCCCTCAGAAGTAAGAAACTTTTACAAAATTAAGAACTAATTGAAGCGATTTGGTGGACAACTTTGTCACTATTAGTGTGTAAAATTTTAGTTTGAAAAGAACAAAAATTTGTGAAATGACGGCCCGTCCATGAAGCCTTTCGTGGACAAGTTTTCCCTATTATTGTCGTCTAGTGACTTTGGTAACAAAATGTAATAGCCCCGGAATATCGGCGGGCCCGCAGTAATTTTCACAAGCTTTTGGTACGAGGACCCGCCTTCAAGCAATGCCTAAAATAATTGCAGGCCTATATTATAGGACCTACTTCCGATCGACCCGACTGTGCGGTCTTTAGGCATGGACCTATACTCAATAGGCCTACGTGCAATTATTTTAACTTTTTCTCTCCTCCTTTTCGCCCTTTTCTCTTCTCTTTTCTCCTTTTTTTTACCTCTTTTCCCCTTTCTCTTTTCTTCTCTCGTTTCCTCTTTTTGTGGGAGAAGGGCCCGCTCCCCCTAAACCGCGCCTGCTGTAAAGTTAGGGGTCTAGGATGTTGGAAGGGCAGCGTCCCTTGCCTAGGGAAATTTGGCATTTCTGAACTCAATTCGCGCGATTTGGTGCATACTTTTCCTTCCTTCCTTTCTTTCTTTCTTTCTTTCTTTCTTTCTTTCTTTCTTTCTTTCTTTCTTTTTTCTTTCTTTTTCTTTTTTTTTTTTTTTGCGATTCATACCCCGGGGTGCTGCAGCCACCAAAGCACCCCCCTGGATCCGCGCTTGATATAGGCCTACAAAGACAATCATCTAATAGGACATGGTCAGCATTGAATGAACAAACAAAACAAAAATATTGAAACTATCACACAAGAACATAAACAGGGCTCCAAGAACTAGTTATAAAACGATTTGTTGCTACTTTAAACATAGACCCTATAAAGAAGGTTATCATTAAGGGCGTTCCATAAAAGTGTGTGTGTGTGTGTGTGGGGGGGCACACCGACATCGCCTGGCTAATAATTATTTGGTGCAGCAGAGACATTAAAATGAATACACGGGATCGATACACGTGAATTGCTATGCACGATTTTGATATCAGACGAAAATCTTCGGATACTGGGTTAGAAAATGATGAATAGGCCCTATCTCCCGTAAATGAATTTTTCTCAAGAAACCAGATGTGGTCTCATACACTTGAAAATACGTGTTGAACAGATATGATAGTCGTTAGCGTGCGCTTTGAAAATTGGCCGTGCGCTTTGAACTCAAAATTTGACCAAAACTCTAATTTTATATTGCGTTGGTCCTGTATGGACTAGGCCTACTGTACAGCGCGCAGCAGGCTATAGCGGCACTCACTCAAGTGGAGACAGTATAGTAACCATTGACCACAATGTCGTATAGGGCCTACATGCTTACTCACACAGCGAGAAATCAATTACCCCGTCTATTGTCAGTAGCCTTAGTCAGGTCACTTCGCTAACTATGCATCTCATAAGGTCCGAATAAAATGGGCATGAGTGGCTGTGGATTCAACCTACCATGGCGATTTCTACTATGAAGATATCGGGGCGATGTCAATGTGGGGGGGGCTCAGTAGTCCAGATAACATGGCGATATACGGTCCGATGGTGGCCCGATGATATGTTCAATAATGGCCCAATATCATTTGCTCATGGGCCCAAGATTGGTCCAAGATTGGGCTTGATTTAGCTGCCACTGCATGCATGTGATGCCAATATGAAGATTACCGATGGTAAGCCAAGATTGGCCCAATATGGGCAGCAAAAAAATGCTGATGCCAAGATTGGCGTTCGAAAACCAACGTTGGGCCAATATATGCATGTTATCTGGGAGGGTACTTGGGCCCCATCCCGTTTCCGGAGCCACTGACTAGGCATAGGCCTATATGATATCGAATAGGCCTACCACCAACCCTAACCTAACCCTATCCTTATAACAGTAACCCTGGACCCCATTAATTTAAAGCCATTTCCTTAAAACGTGCTAAATAGCTATAGACGAGTGTGGGATGGCATCATGGCATAGACTAAACAAATAAATAAATAATAATACAAAAAAACTGCAGGGAATTTCTTAACTTTAATACACTGATCTTATCATAAGAGTCAAGGAAGCCAATAATTAATCTATATTTCCATGAGGTCTTGTGTTTTAAACTCTTGAGTTAAGGTCAATATAGCCTAAATAATTATAGGCCTATTAAAAAGGAACGTTTTGGCGTTTCCCCTTCCCGAGAAAAATCACGTAGGCCCTACCATATGAAAAGTAGGCCTATTAGCTACAAACGATTCTCAGTTGTAAATGCATCTACGCACGGTTTCCACCCTGATACACCCGAGTAGGACCTACACAGATTTTTCCAAGCACTGCACAGCGAGTTTAGCCTCTGCACAGTCTGTGTTTCTACTAATACTATACACGGTTGAGTGCATAGCATCATAAGAGCTGTGTGAGAGCTAGCTGGTGGGTGACTAGTGACAAAACCCCAAATGTTCCCTTCATCCAATCAGAAAAGTTTTTAAATCAGACGAAAGCTAACACTTCCCGCTATAAAAACAATTTTTTTTCATTCCGTCAACAGATGACACACAAATTTTTGCCCCCCAAAAAAAATCTCCCTCTACCCCCCCCAAAGAAAGTTTACAATAAAATTATTATTAAACTTTTCCCGGCATTTATTATTTATTTGCCGGGAAATGGTAGTATGCATATGAATGAGCGAACCGACCTGTTTGCCAGTCATCATTGGGTCCCTAGCTATGACGTCAATTTCAATAAGAAAGAACCACTTTCGTAACAGGGGAGATTATATGAAATGGTTAAAAAAATGTGTGTAATTATATCGATGAGCATGTTAAAAGGTGTGTATTATGGTTAAATATGACACAATCCTCTTAGGAATAATGTTTTGTGTAATTTTTACTCAATCAATTTTAAAATAAAAGTAGATATTACTTCAGTTAATAATCCAGTTCTTTAATAATTACCTACAAAATTCTATAGTAATCTAGTTAAAGTTCCCAATTAAGAAAGGACAAGGTAGCCCCTCAGTGATCGCAGTGGGTCCAGATATTTTGGTGCGATGTACAAGACGGAAAACTGTCAATAAAAGGCTAATTTTTTTAAGGTGGGTACAAAATTTAGGCATAATTTGCTAAAATAATGAGTAAATCGTAAAATGGATTTGCCGTGGGGAATCCTTTTCATGCAGATGATGTGTAATTGAGGGGAAACCCCGCCTCCGTTCACTCGAGAGCTGCTGGAGCAAATCCAATCTCGAACTCCACGTCTTTTCGTTCATTCCGATCAGCAGTGTTGTGCAGAGTTGGCTAGCAAAAAACGTTGTTGCTTAGCTCTGTGTTCGTAAGGATTTTGTGTTGGTTGTCGAGATTGGGAGGGCGAGTGCTCCAGATTATGTCATTATTTGGACCTTATTCTTTATGGTTTCTGTTATTTGGTAAGTTGACTGTATTGTGGGTGAAAATCATTGGAAAATACAAGTCGCAAATTGCTCAAAATCAGAAAAACAAAATGGACTGTGAAATGTTGTTGCCAGAGTGATCGGAAAACCACAATGTGCATGAACGTGTATCTGGCCATGGTCATGTCGTGCATGCATGCAACTCGGTTTATGATAGGTACATGTCAGTCTTCCAAATTTTGCAGTTTATTGTTATGTACATGCTCATATCTTAAATTGTGTAAAAGAAACATACCGAAATCAGAATATGACATTGCCTGGGAAGAAATCAAATCAAGCAGTGAAGCTGACTGGAACTCGGAACTTGGTGGAAATTCATGAATCATGGAATTCTGTCACTCGAGTCTCTTTATTTTGAATGACCTATAATTTTGTTCTAATTATATTTTGCTCATTCAAAAAATGTATTAAAAATAACTTTTTTTGTTAGTGTATGCCTGAACCGTCTGTACGGTCATAATGGTATGTCATGTCATATAGCCTATATAAAGTTCAATTAACACATTTCATCAACAGCTGTATGCGATCCAACCGCGAAACGCGAAAGCATGACCTAGGATACAAATAAATTAAAATACTAACCAATCACAAATGAGTTGACATGGTTGGATTCATATACTTCTGCGTTATAATGCCATTTAATGGTTAAGTTCTGATACGGGACAACCGGCCAAAATGGTCAAAAATTGATCATTTTGCGAAAGTTGAGAGGACACATTCCCCTGGCCCCTGCAGCCTGCACCCCGGATTTACGCCCATGTGTGCAGTGTACGCACAAAATTGTCATGCTACATGTACATGTATGTCTAAAATATTGTCAGGCTGTGTTCATTCAATTGAAATTTCTAGTAAATTCCTAGTTAAATATTATATGAGCAGATAAGAATTTTGTGATTTATTCTATCAAAATTTGTGTCCATATTAATTACTTTAAAAAATATTAAGTATGAACAACATTGCAACAAGGCCAACACAGATTTTGGCCCAAGACAATAAGTTATAAACCTCGTCTTTAGCATCATTCAGGGATGCGCTGAGCGGGCCAGCCTAGCGGGCATGAGCTCTGTTTATTTAGGTGTAGAACTAAACAAGGGAAAAAATAGTAGAGTTTGAACCCCCGATCATATTATGCAAGAGAGGCTATAAACTGGGAGCTATTTCATGGTAACCGGTGGGTATTTATCTCATGATCTAGAGCAGCTTAAATTTTTCCCATAGTGCAGAACCCTAATCAGCTTAACCACCACAGCCAGGATCAACAGACTCACCAAGTTTCAAACAGGTAGGCTGGTACAATTGGGCTTGGCACTACAGTAACTTAAGGTCTTCTTTCTCCAGGGGAATTTCAAGCTAGCTCAATTTTTTTCACAAGAACAGAATTTTCACACTCACACATCATCTTGAGTCTAATTGACCTACATGTAACTGGAGTGTTGAGAAATCAGAGAGTGTTGTACATTATTTAAAATAGGTGTAGCACGTGTGTAGGTCATCAAAAACTGTATGCTGGATAGCAGTTTGGAAAGTCATTACGGGAGTCGGACTACAAAAGTCGACCTAGGCAAGCAAGTCGAATTTGAAATGTTCAATTTAAATAACAAAAGTCGCACAAAAATTAAGTAGATCACCTGGGATCATAAAAGCGTTCATATTCATTGGTCTACTCTTCCAGAATATGGTTTGGCTGAGAAGCAAACTGGAAAATAGCTGATATGAACCCTATTAACTGCCCTTGACTTGATTTTTGCTATCAGTAGAAACAAAAAAAAAGGAGAAAAGATGAACAAAGAAGTCACTTGGTGCCTCCGGAGTTCGAACCTTCCCCTTGCGTTGCAAGCACACAATCACCGACCGGAAACAAGGGGGGGTTAGCTTGCCCGGGCAGCAATTCCATGCGTATAGGACTTGGGGAGATTGCATCATTCTTTAACCCTGCGCATGCATGCATAGGGTTTAAGTGTTTTATTTTAAATTACCGTATTAATACTGCCCCAAGTATGACATGAATACAAATTATCACTTTTCATATTAAAAACACAAACAATCATGCAATTTTTTTTAGGTCAACCATGAATGATCCTAGCATTTAGGTCTAGGTCCTGGGACACTACAAAACCGAAAAAAAAAAACATTTACAAAAAAAACCCTTTTTTTTTTTTTTTGTTGAATTTCGGGCACCGGGCAGGGTATTTCCTTCCTGGGTAATGTAATCTTGGGCGGGTACCCGCGAGCCCGCCTGAAAATCCCTGGCTTAGTCAGCATATCAGCATTTTTACTACAACGAAATGCCTCATTGATAAAGGCAAGTTTCTACATCCGGGGTCTACATCAGGAATGAAGTGTAAGAAAAAACTAAAACCAACAAGAACAAAAGGAAGTCATGAAAATGTACACAAAAACACACGAAGAACACAGGACAAAGTGAATTACATTGGACACGACTGCAGCCTCGATATGATTTCTTAAAAATACACATGGATTGAGACGACCTTTTGGTTGGACATGGGCAACAAGTTCCACACCCGAGGAACATCATTAAAAATGTGCGATTAGAGAAATATACACCAGCAGTTGGTTCAATTAGGTGAGCCATATCTGAGGCTGAGCAAAGGCCCATCATAATTTGCCGCAGGGAGATGGGCATGATGACAACTTGACAAGCAGCTAGACATGAGACCATTGAGCACATTTAATATAAACCACAATTTTTGAACCAATCTGCCTGCTAACCGGCAGCCAGTGTTAGTAGAGTCAGCTGAGACAAGGTACAGCACGGTCCCTCCAACACCCTACCCACAAACCCTGCCGCCCAGTTTTGCATGTTGAAGAGCCACATGATAGAGTGCCACTGCAAACCAACAGGTAAACTAAGTGTCGGAAACATCAGTACAAACTACAACTCTCCCCCATGAAAAATGTGCTGAATTCATGACATTAAAGTTTGCCAAACCCTGCCCTGTTGTTTGATTGTTGCCTAAAGTTTGGCATCTACCCATGCAAACGAGTCCAACAAGTTAATTATGGCATGGCTGTTCCTTGCCTGGGTGGGTACTATTAAAAACAATAGTCAAATGCCACTCTGTCATGAATGTAAAACTTGACTAATCATGAATGTAAAATAATTTTAGCAAAAAAAATATTATGACTTCCTGGCAAGGCAAGTGAATTGATGGCAGCCAAGGATAGTGTACCCCTCTCGTCAGCTCCAAATAACCCCGAATAATGTGAGGCCGCCTTGATCAAATCAATTGACCAATACTATACCCTTGTGCCTAGCCCCTGTGAGATGTGGTGCATCAAAGCCAGGTAATTGGACCAAGTAATGCACATGTACATGTATGATCATAGTGATCAATGTGTGTGCATATTGATGGCAGTTACATAATTTACATTAATAAATTCAATACTAGAGTAAATTCATTGCACATTTGATTTTGATCTGTATAATTTCAATTTAATGCCAATTATACATGTAGAGCCCAGCTCACCAAATATATACTATTAATATAGCAACTTTGCACACGTATACCAATTTGGACTGGAACTATTTGTTAATTTAAATACATGCAGTGTGTTTGTTTGTTTTGAATGATATGATCATATTCATATGCGCCGATAGTATATTGTATTCAACCTGAGCAATCAATATTTAGTATACAATATATTTTTAGCCCTATATTCTTATTGTATTCTCTCAGTATGGCTGACAGATAGATTTTCAAAAGGTAAACACGGATCAAATTAGAAACAATAATTTAAATGCACCGAGGATCTTCCTCTCTATTTAAAAAAAATGGCTGAAAGAAAAGTACATGCACAGTGGATCAATTTTGTGCATGCACATCAAGAAAATGTTACATGCATCGGTGCATGTAAACACATGCTAAATTCGACCCCTGAATGTAAAACACTGGAGAATGTTGCAAATTAGAACTCATTTCCTTTAAAAGTCAAGTGATACATTTATCTCATGTTGGGCATCTCTCTTGACATTGCAATGCTATACATAAGGAGTAGACGGCATGACTGCCAGGTTTCCATGTCGTGTCTTGTGATTCCATTGATATTATAGCTCTGGGAATGATGTGACCTATAAATATGTCTGACCTTTGTCAATTACATCACTATGGACCGCAATGGCCTCATCCCAATGGCATAGTTCAATAACCTCAATTAAGCAATCACAGTGCAAAATTTGATGTCAAGTTTCAGAGTATGAGTTTTTGTACCCAAATTTTCAAAGGTCATTCATTGAATGTGCAAACGTATGGGGGTTAAAGAACTGTGCCTTGATAGATGAGCATGTTGTGGATAATATACATGTAATCATACACCTGGTTACCATATTTTGACAGATCTCTTTTATTCATTTTTGAATGAATGAAATTAATAATGAAAAGGAAAATACCCAAAGATACCAAGTTGACTTCAGCAGGTCATATCTTTAGGATTATTTGACTGAATGATATCAGTCATATCTGCTGTTGTTGTGCTGGCTATCATGAATAACACCTTGAATGTTACTCACTACACTGCTCGTCTGCACAAAAATGGTACGTCACTGCCTTGAAACGCACACACCATTTTCAGAATCGCAGCAAATACCCTTGTCTTCGGAGGTACAATCAAATCCACGCTCTCTTGCATACAGAGACGCAATTTTACATCACTACCGACCTCGAGTTCACAAGCAGTAGGCCTACATACACATTTGGCAATGGTATAGACATGATGGAGCTGTCTGTGATTTTCATACATTATGTAATTTCATAGTTTTCCCAAGTTTGATAATTAGGCCTAAAAAAGAAAATTGTTTGATTGGCGTAACCCGATCAACCCTAAAAGTAGGCCTGACCCTGACTTTTCTTCTTCTTTTTTGCAAAAAAAAAAAAAAAAAAAAGTAAAAAAAATTACAAATTAAAAAAAAAAAAAAATAAAAAAAAAAAAGTTTAAATTTAGAAAAGTAAAAAAAAAAAAAAAAATTTTAAAAAAAATCCCGACCGACCTACCCTAATTTGTTTTTTTATGTTACGCCAATCAAACAATTTTCTTTTTAGGCCTTAATTAGAGGATAGGGTTGAAAATATTTGAAATGTTGACACCTCATCAAGTAGACCAAGTAAGTTACCTGGTACCCGTACCGGTACCAGGAGTCCAAAAGTCACAATCTTCTGGTTTAAGTAACTTTTACACTTGTACAAAAAAGAGGGCAGACATGAGAAAAAGGTGATTATTTGTTTTTCCAATCAATGGCAATGTACATTTAAGACTCCGAAATAAAATGCAACAAGAAAGAAGACCTTTTTTACTACCGGTAGTCAATTTCAAAATATTATATTAGACGATCCCGGCAAGAGAGATAAATTTCCCTCCAACTTAGCAGGATTTTCCACAATTTCTTATGTATTTCTTTATCCAGAAAATTTTTGAGAAAAGCAAAATATTCCCTCAAATTACCAACTTTTCCAGCAAAAATTGCCAAATTACCAATTTTTTCCAGGCCTGAACATCCCAGGTTATTAAAATCATTTCATTTTCAGTCTGGTAAAAATAATAAAGGTATATTGATTCGGTAAATTCAAAGTTACAATATCCATGTAGCAGTAAACTGAATTAGGTAGATGATGGAGAAATTGAGAAAGCACATTTTAATTTCTAGTCTGCATCTTAATCACTCCCTATTTAAATGGATAATACACTGGTTACCATGGCGTTGACTACCTGGGCCATATTAATGCATCATCTGGGGGCCCATTATTGATAGTAATAATGTTTTCCAATAGTGACCCTCATTTTAAATTTTAGTAACAAAAATCCATAGCAAATAACAGAGGAATAGCATGCTATGACTGCATGCATGGTAGCAATTGATCCGAAACTCTGTCTAATCAATAGAACTAGCAACCGATGCTGAAACCATTTTTGGCAAGTATATTGTGCCAAGTGAACCTATAGCATTTAGTTTAGCTTTTGAAAATTTGGGAAATTTAACACCGTAGTGCATTGGGCCATTTTCCGTTTAGTTGACAAATAATTTAACAATGGAAATTTTTTTTTTTTTTTTTTTGGGGTGGGGGGTGAAGAAATAGGAATTTGAAATAATCCAAGGCACCTTACGGTAGTTACCATTACTAATTAGTACCTTGGTCACTAAGATGAGTAAGATCCACAACTTGCTCATCTATTGGGGGTACAGTTCTTTAACCCCAATACAATTTGCACATTCATTGAATGACCTTTGAAAATTTGGGTACAAAAACTCATACTCTTCAACTTCAAGTCAAATTTTGCACTATGATTGTTTAATTGAAGTTATTGGACTATGCTATAGGGATGAGGCCATAGTGGTCCATAGTGGGTGCCCCTTCAAGTTGGTATTGAATAACTTTGAGAATTGGGATTTGTTACCTTGATTTAGTTAAATTGCATTGAACATGGGTGCTGTCACAAAATGAACTTTGGACCCTGAATTAGTTGGTTAGAATTACTAAATGTATGAATGCACACACATCAGTTATACCATGCTGAACATGTTGAATGAGTTTGGGAAGGGAACCGTGCTGTGAACTGTGTTTGTGCTAAACATATCCTGCAAGAAATTCCTGTCATACATAATTTAGTTACAAGAACCTCTGACCCAAGTTTGATTTGGGGTGCAAGTGATCTGGGGTCAAAGTTATGTAGGGTCATTAGAGGTCATTTTGTCAGTCTTTTTCCAATGTCTGATTGTCTGGTATTGTGTATGTCAAGCATTAAAACATTACTTTGTGCATGCATTTCTGTATAAATTAGCATGATAAATTAGACTGTAGTATAAAATGATTGCTTTCAAAAATTCAGTGAAGAGCGGAAAATAGTGCGTGACATGACTGCAGAAGTTCTGATATTAACTTTGATTTGATAGTAATGAAAGCTTGCCAATTGTGATTATGTATTCAATAAGCATAGACCATTATTTGATGAATATTTTGTTTTGTTTTTCTTTGATTGCAGGGCATTAAGCTCTTACCCAATCCATTCAGCGGTGCTCATGCTTGCGGACTGTCAATCCAAGTCATCATCATTCGGAGCATTGTGAGCTACCACACGTAACACTAACGTAAACATCCTGGCTGTTACAACCACCACACACAGACTTGTTTTTCTCTGCATTCGTCCTTAGCAAGAGAAGAAGAGCTCGGATACTTTGCGCACATAGAAAAGCGTGATGGGCCTTTAGCAGTTTCGTTTTTTGGTATCAAAGCTGACTTTCCTGTCTACCTCGTACCTTTTACTGTGTAATATGGTCACATTGATAACAGATAAACTACGGAACTCCTCCTTGGAAGATGTTACTTTTTCGGAATTTGTGAGTATTTTAAATTTCACTTTTTAAATTGAAAACTTGACAGTGTGTGTATCTGTTTGTTTGATTTAATGCGGGGATCCATGCCTTTGATCCGTATTCCACAGAGTCTGAAGAAGCCATGGAATTTTTGTCTATCAGGGCAGCAGCAAAATCATAATCCACTCTTTAGCTGAACTTGGTAGTGTGATAGTAGGTTATATATTTTGCCTGAAATTCCATGAAACTACTCTACAGCTTACATGCAATAGCAGATTAACTTTAAACTTGGCAGTGTGATAGAGTATGGTGACCTCTTGTGCTGTATAGTTTTGTGTCATGTTGTCTGCATACATGTATTTATGAATAGCTGATTTGCATATTTTGCCTTGAATTCCAAAAGGTAAGCTTAAAATTGGCTGGGAATGAACAAAATATGTCTCACTTTTGGGTTCAAATTCAATATGAAAGCTTATTGCATTTTTTTATAGTTTTTTTAGAACATTTTTTGCCTTCATAACTGATGCAAAAGTTTGAACCTTAATACACTGTACATAGCCACTTGGATCAGTGAAACAGTTCATGTTAATTGTGATGATGCGTGAGCATACTGCCAGGCAACGACGTCACAAGTTGGCTCATTTATAGTAAATGAAAAAAAATGCAGTAATTCTATCTACAATAATAATAATAATAATAAATTAATAATAATATCATACTAATAAAACTAATAAATTGATAATAATAATAAATACCATAAAATAATAATAATAATAATAATTATTCATGTCAGACATTGTATAAGCTTATGCCTATATTAAGATTTGATATTGATGCATTGTACAGCAGGTTTTGTTTTGTTGCTATATTTCGTTGCTTAGAGGAGTTTTCAAGCTGCACCCCAGAGCTTACCCATCAGGGCAATATGGGGGGCTCCTAGTTTTTTCCAATTTCAGTTTATTCGCTCTTACTTCAAGAGGTTTTTGACCTTTGCACCGATTGGTGTGAAATGACTGTCCCCAGGCCTTGCTTCTCATTAAAATAAATATGTAAAGTAAAATTGTGGTTACTTTGTATTTTTACATGTAGGCCTATCTATTATGTATTTGATATAATTTATGAAAATTTTATACTTTCTTTGATGATGATGATGTCCTATTTTTTTTTAGAGGTCATATTTGAAAAGCAAACCTCCATTAATACAGATTACTTGTAAACTGAGCGAGCTGCTTGCTGTGCCAGCATGTGTGTAAGGTGTACATGCGAAAGATCTGTTTACCTACATGTATCCATCTGGTATTACAGAATGGCTAGGCCATGATGGTGAATACCAAATTGTACTGCAGTAGAATTTATATTTTATAGGAGCCATTTTATCAAATCTCTTCAGAAAAATTGCCCCTGTCCATTGAGTGTTGCTTATTTTACAGCCTGTGCTATTTTAGAAAAAATGAGGGTGAATTGTCCATATACGAAGGTCATTCAAAAAGTTCTACCTCCATCGTCTCATCTCTGTTATCTTACGTACCGGTACTAGGAAATTGAAATTAGCCATACTCTTAAATCTTGGCTACAAAATAAAAGTTAAAATGTGATTTTGGGTTCTTATATTAAGATGTGTTCTGTTGGTTTTAAAGTGAATACAGATATCCTGGCACGTAAGATAGCAGAGATGTGGTGGTGGAGGTAGAACTTTTTGAATGACCCTCGTATATTCATCAGGTATGCAAGTTTTCTTGCTTTTGCAGGAATTCATGCTTTCATGAAGTCCAAATTCCGGCACTTTTCTTGATTTTTAGCCCATTTTGGAGGTTTTGGGCCTAGATTCACACACTTTTCAGGCTTTTTCCTTCAAGTCAGCTTGCATCCCTGATTCATTGAGCCAGCGCTAATGTACAATTGCCATACATTTACAAATTATAGGTCTACTTGGGACACTCCTTTTGCAGGATTTGTCAGAGACACTCCTCATTGCAGGATTTTTGAACTACATTTTTGAAAGATTTCATGACGAAGGCACATAAATGCATTGTGCACACCCTGGGCGCACTGTACTCTTTAAAGACTTTGTGCTACATGTATGGCATTGGGTATATTTATGAAGTTAGGGAGTGAACCACTAAGCAGCTTATGATTTCATGCAGCAGGAGATTATTTCTAGTTGCATTGTATTTTTGGCTGTAAGCTTATCTTGCGAAGTTCTAGGAATATAAAATGTGGCCAATGTTTCACTTTAGCAGGACAAAAGGCAATGTTAGTGAAACACAAAATTATGTTGGCCTTGTACTTACAATAAAAATAAATATCAGTTGCCTTTGACATCTCCCCTTGGTCTCATAGTTTGGTTGCCCACTCTACCCTGGGTAAGATGTTAGGTCATTTGCTAGATAATGCGCTCACGGGATGTCCCAAGATTAGTCATTGTGGCTGATCTGAGTGTACTGGTTCAACCCCCACTGGATCTGGTTATTAAACTTAGCACTAACTCGGTTCCTCTGATACCCTATGATATAGGCCTACTCAGAACTAGCTCAGTCATACGCACACTCGAGTGGCTGCTTGAAGCATTCAATTGAGAGCATCTCAATCAGCGTATCTGAGCTTCCCGTTCCAAATTTTTTAGAGAGATAATTTTTCTGAGTTTTTTCTGACAGTATAAAAACATATCCTAATCTAGTCTTACATAAAATTGAGGCTGACCTGCAAATAGATCTATATTGTGCATACATGCAAATCATCAAATGCGATAAAAGATTGACCTTGTTCGAATCAAGCTATCTTTCCAAGGGTACAAAATAGATGCATTGCAAAAGCAGCAAATTGAGCTGTCTTCATACTTTTGTTTGAATCGCTTTGCCAAAGCAGCGGTATATACCATAAAAATGTGAGGAAATGGAATGAAACAAATTACGGTACATATCTGAAGAGAGTACGAAAATAGATGGAAGGATCATGTGGCCAGTGTATTAAATCTGTAGCATCAAATGGTGGACTGCAGCCTGTTTGTTTCATATCCTTCCATAACATTTTCCCAATTTCATCGTTAGAGAAATTTGACACAATTTTTTTCCTTTAGTTTCATCCATCGATACTATTCACTCTCAGTCACCTCACCTTTAATATTTTCAGTTAACTCCCAAGTTCTTTAAAGACTGGATTAATTTCATTGTTCAAGTAATTACCCCATCAACTATGATTCATGAAAGAACTTGAACAAATTTAATAAAAAATGCTAATATTTAATTAATTTTGTAATTACTGAATGTGGTATTTAGAATGCAACTGAATAAGTGCATTCTAAAACATACATGTAACAAGATAGTACACCAAGGTGTCAATTTTCTCACTTTCCTTGAGCGGAAACATAATTTAAGTTACCAAGTGACAAAAATAGTACCTGACTCTAGTTGGTATGCTTCTTGCAGTTCAACCAGAATGATCACAAAATTACGGAATGAGGTGCAAATTATTGTAAGCTTTTATTGAAAATATGGGATAAAGATGCTTTACACATGATATAGATGGCTATGCATTATGAATAGATTCGGTTTGGAACAGAATGTCAAATGAGTTAATGGATGCAGTTAAGTTGAACCTGTCGACGTTTGCATACTTACATGTACCAGATATGATCTAGATAATATAGAAAAGAGGTGACTGCATTGAAAGTTTGAGCACATTTTGCATTTCATTAATCAGTGTCTATATTATAAGGGAATAAGGGAAAATACATGTTATAAACCCTAACTCTTGAAGTGCTTTTTGGCAAATGAAAGGGAAAGAAGGAAGGAATAAAGAAAGAAAATGAACAAAGAAGTTGTTTGTTTGGGTTGCGATTCGAACCCGAGACCCCTTGCATGGCAAGCATTGGGTCTCCCACCAGTAGCTATTGGTGTTTCGCTGGCCCAGCCAATGAATCTGTGCGTACTGTATACTTAGTTAGGGTGATTGCATCATGTAGCACATATAGTAAAGGGTTTTATGAACTGAGGTGTATCATCTTTAAAATTGCTCTTTTATGTGTCTATTTTACTTCAATTATTTCCAACAAAAAGTATTTTAAATCTCAATTTGTGACCCTAGATGTATCTATACACAAGTTTGTTTGAATATCCTTAAATTCACATTCATACCTGCCGATGGTCTCAATTTAATCGGTTTTGTCCCAACTTTTAAGTTTCAAGTCCACAGAAATTCAGAACATTCCAATATAATTTATTCCGATGATAAACACACATACTGTACACTAAAACAATTATTAGGGCTCATATTGAAATACCCTACCACGTTTTCACACAGAAAGAAGGCAGGATTCCCCTCGCTAAGCGCGCGCCTCAGGAAAGCGGTCATAAAAATGGATTATATGCATCAGTGATACACCCTGCCCAGGATTTTAACAAAAGAAGGCTAGCACAGGAAAGCTGCAGGATGGCGCACACCTGTGTAAGGGAATTTCAATATGAGCCCTAAAGTAATTGAACTTCACAATAATCAAACAAATTCCATTGGAATGAAATAATGACAAGAACTGCTGAATCTCAAGGTGAGATAAGACTTACATCACATATGTCCCTTTTAAGTTGACATCCAATCAAGCAATTTCAAGCGATGTAAGATGATAAGTAAAGTATAAAGAGAAAAATAATGAGACAGCAGGTGGACCGGCTTCTGTGGCATTCAAACTTCCAATTAAAAGCTATTCCTGAGCTCGTGCAACAAGCTTTTCATGATTTATGAATAATGATTGCTTGTCACATGCAGACCCTTTTGACACGGACCTTTAAAATAAATTGCCATGAATAGACTTTCGTTTAAACAGTATAAAATAAAAATGCCTGAATATACATGTAGAGCCTACTTTACTATAAAATGCAACTGCAGTTATAAGTAGCAAAGGTTGCATAGTCGACTATTCGTAGCTCAATATTATTCCCATGGAGGCATGCATTGATCAATTTGGTAATGGCTACCCCAGCTTAATTACCACCAAGACTGCTTGATGGACTATCAGGTTTAATACAATAGGGGCCAGGCAGGAAATGCACTCTTATTATTACCATCAGTACCTGTATTTGACCTAATTAGCACCCTGGGGCATTTAAGTCGGCATTTTCAGCAGGCGCTTATTAAAATTATGAATTGAAAGTTGCAAAAGGGGAATTTATAAGCATTTACATTCAAAATACTACAAGAGTCGACATAAGTAAGTCAACATTCAAAATACACTATCTGAAGTCAAAATCAACCTTACCCCCAACCTGGAAGTTGTAGAAGGTTATCTTAAATAGACATTTGATGGCATTTAGTTGTATGTAAAGGTGCATTGAAAAGGGGGCGCTTAGTCTGTTGCTACTGAAGAGATTCAGTGGGGGCAGTGTTTATTAGTGGAGCTGGCCAGCTGGGCACTAATTTATAGGTAGAATACGGTGGGTATGGAGGGGTGTAACAAGGTGAAAAAATTGTGGAAGGCCAGTAAAATGTGGGGACAATGGTGGGCTACCAAAATAATAGTCCAGGTGGGGGGTAGAGGGAAAAAAGGAAAGAGAAAGAAAGCAAGAAGAAATCACTCATGGGAGTATGTTTAGCCACGGCAGCCATTGTTGCTTCACTTGTCTGTCACACCCATTTGTGTATGTGATGTGATATTGACCCGGGGATATTGAGTACGATATATTTTGATTCTGTAAAACTGATAGTGTTAATTGGATTCAGAAAGAAGAGATACTTGGCATCCATACTAATAATGATTCAATTGTTTTTATCGTTACAGATTCCCTATCAGACGAGGAGTAAGACAAAAGCCTTTCAACATAGCCTACAGGTGCATCCTCACCATGCAGTTTTCTCAGGTAAGATCCAGGTTAAATAGCAAAATATATGTCAGGTAAGACCCTCAGGATTAGAGCCTGAGTGTATAAGGTGTGGGTGTATCATGAGCAGGGACAGGCGATTTGCGCGGAAAAAAATAGCAAATTGCGCGGAACTTCAAATCATGTATCCCTGCCCATAGGAAAAAATAGCCAATTGCGCGGAGATTGCGCGGAAAAAAAGTTCCGCGCAAATCGCCTGTCCCTGATCATGAGTAAGATCCAAAGATAGCTAGGATATGCAGGTAAGAACCAACATGAATGACTAAACACACAGCAGGAATTAGCATTAAATTGGCATGGTCTGATTTTTTCATAAACTTTTCTTTCATACATTGAAGCCTACCTAACAGTATGTTTCCCAATTTTGAGTTGTATTGCTCCAGTGGTTTTGATATGAGAAGCAAAAACATACTATAACAATGGCCCATAGAATTCTGGTAGTTGTTACTACAATTTGCTACATTTTTGTTCACACCATCCAAACGAAAATCATCAGGTATTAAATTTCACTGGGAGTAATTAGTAAAATATGTGCTTTCTTCCATACCTAAGAAAATGAAGAAAAATTGGGGATGAGGCTGTCGATTGGGTCACACCTCTTCAAGACAGGAAGCCTGCACAGAATTGTAAGATTTAAACGTACATTCACATATATAGGCTCGGTATTAGACTTTCATCTGAACTGGGTGTTACAATGATATCAGCTAGTTTTCAGTAGGATTGTCAGTGAAGTTGTGTATCCTTTATCCATAGTGATGACACACAAATAAGGTAGTATTAACCTTTAACTAGATTTATTTGTGTAACTCGGACTAATACTAAGACTTCTTTCTTAGAAAGTAAATGAAAGTTTTTATTTATTTCTTAACTTGAGTGTATATAAAAAAGTTGCATCTACTCTGACATCATCCAAGTTACATAGACCCGTAGAGGGACACGAAGTTGCTAATATTTGGAGCAGCGTAGACCTTAGAATGATTCGAACGTGGCTCTGGCACTAAAAGTAATGTAATTAAACCACTAGTGGTCTAAATATCTTGGCACTACATCCTTTTTAAATGTACTGAGGTGAGTATTGATTCAGCGGAGAGTCAGCTGCTGAGCAGAAGTGTTGTGCTATTGATTCCGTGGCAAGAGTAAACACTACTCCCCAATGCTGCTACCATCAACATGAATGGAGGAGGTGGCAAGAGGGTGTTTTGGATGCCTTTTCATTTAAATTGAATATTGAGAATTTTGGGGGAATGTTTTTAAAAGATGAGGTTATTTAATGACTTCATTGTTTACAATGCCGGGGAATAGTAGGCCTATATTTTGGTGTTAAACAAGATTAAATTAATGAGTTTTATATTCAGAAAATGGGGCTAGAGTTTGTGCAAAGAAGCAGAGGTTACTGACCATAAGAATTATCAGACTTGCTTGGCGATGTTACCTGGAAGGATCCTCTGCCCTGGGACAGCTATATCTAGGAGTCTCAAAGGTGAAAAGTGGTACCATTCTTTATTTTGGATTGATCAGTGCTTTATAGGGATGGGGCACCCAAGGGTAGTAAAGGGACCGAGATATTTTTTTGATTTTGTTACATAAATCCTAATAATATGATAGGATCAATTCTTGAGTGTTGGGAGTAGCATCAGATTGATCTTAAATGTGTAAATGTGGCCCACTTTTAAATCCATGGATACATTTAGTTTTTTTCATTAGGATTGATTTTCATGTTATTCCAAACCATTTCTATTTTTAGGCCATTTATTATAACCATACAAGCATGAGTGTTATGCATACATGTATAAACATGCATGATAACCTGTGTGATTTATATCAATTTTCAAAGCCTGGCTGCTTGTTATTATGTCAATATTGCGCAAAATGTAATAGATCTACTGAACATTAAAATGAAAATGTTAGGAGCTATGAGACCTTCCATTTGAAAGTCATACACCCCCTATGGAAGACATGACATTAATCTCCTATACAGAGGGTGTATGTAGAATTCAAATGGAATTACCCATTCAGGTAACGCTATTTGAAATTCACACTCCCTATGTAGGAGATACAAGGCCATGTCTTCCATAGAGGGTGTATGGATTTCAACTGCAACAGCCCATTTTTAAATGTATGATGAAGCTAATAAATGAAAGTGATCAGAAATAATGGAATCATCCATTTATACAGAGAATCGTAGCAATGGGTGCCAGAGGAAAATGTGATGAATTCTGCATTGGTAATTACCTCGGATAAAGAAAGAACGAAGCAGTCGAGGGAAATTTTAAGTAGGCATTGATGACAATCGTGGTGGCTGGTTTTAACTAAGGATTTCAGAAAATGGGACTTGGTAAAGGAAAAAACAAAGCTTGCAATTTTCTAGTCTTATATATTCGAGCCCTGAAGGTTGCAAAACAAAACCTCATTTTCCTGGTTCTGTCAGTTGCAAGATAAAAATCTGCACAGTGTGCTGCGTGTGCTTATGGCAATTTTAGCTTAAAAATTCTTTCATTGCGTGTAAGTCAGGTAATTTGTTTTAGTAATACATATTGGAGTGCGTTTCACAGGTATTATTATGGATGGCTGAAGCTGGGTCACCGTACAAATAAAACATGAAAACAAGCTGACGATATAACGCTGCTGCCATTGGCTTGAGAATAATTTCAAATTTCACATGTCTTCCTAATGTATATTTTCTTGTTCACAACCTTGGGCAGAGCTTGCGAAGATCTGTTGAAAAACATAGTTTAGCCTTGCCTGGTGGTGTGTAGATCTCTGTGATTAACATGCAAAGAACTGCAGTTGTAAATGTTAAGATGGGCTTTAAGCTTCCCGGCTTGGTTTTCGATACTCTTCCTGGAGTGTTTTTTAAGAACACATGGGATTGTAGTTTTGAATTTGACTTGCAAATTACATCTCATCGGTGCACAAACTTCACATCGAATCAGCTGTGCCATCTTTTGAGGGAAAATCGACTTCCTGTTAACTATTTTCATATGGATGTAGGTTTTGCCCTATGATACTGTGTCCTTGTATATTTAAGTCAATATATTCTTGACTGGACATGTTTTTTGAAAATATTTTGTGAAAAAGAAAGTACCGTAATTGTGGAAATTTCAAGTTTAAAAAAAATTATTAAACAATAAGCTGTCATCATAGTTCTCACTATAACTTAGCTCAAAGATGGTTAAAAAGTGTACTTGAAGTATAGCTTTGCAAATTTCTTTTGTCAAGCTTTAAAAAGGGACTTAATGTAAAGCCGAGCCTGCCAACTTTCAAACAAGGAGCAGTGTGAAGTCCTAGGTTAGTTCTGATACCAATATTATTAAACTAGGTAAAACATGGATGTAGGGCAGAGAGGGTTATAACTTTCAACCTCTTATGAATTATTCTCTGCATGTTGTGGGTTCGCTCAATTTTAAGCTTCCATCGGGTATGATTGGATGTAAGCATCGCCCCAGGTTGCTTTCTTAGCATTTTCAGCTTAAATCCACCAAAACTCTTTTCATATGCCGAGCCATGGCACTGCTATAGCAGCACACCAAATAAAAAAAGAGGCTGTCCTATTATCGTGATATTGTAAAGGCCTATGAAAATCTAGCTCTTTGTGTTTGCGAGTTGAAGGGGTCTTATTTGTGATGTGACTAATGGGGTAGGTTTGTTCACAGTTGAATTAGACTGACATCATAATAGCAGCGATCAAATACAACACCATTATAATGACATTGTAGATCTTTCTGTTGCGAGTTCATGTGTATCACAGGCTGTTATCACGTCTTGTTATTATGCACTGAAGTTCATGCATATCGCTGCTTTGATATTTTAAATTTTAAAACGGAGAAGAGAGCTTGTGAAAATAACCTATTCATATGTCAGTTTCTTGAGATTTAAAAAGGCTTGCTGATATTAAATAAGAATTTTATAAGATCATAGATTCTGAATGCAAGAGCATGCATGAATTGCGCTGTGCCAATTTGTTAAGACGCAGTATTTATATGAACAACATTCCCAGGCAATTTCACTCAACTGATATGAATTCAGAATATTGAGACGGGCAAATATAAATAGGAGTAAAAAGTTGTTTTCTTGTACACTATATCATTCACATGGTCTTGGTAAACTTGTATGTTAAAATGCATCAAACCAAATTTATTATTCAATCAGGATGTTGTAGCTCTCTTGAGGTGCAGTATCCTAACCAACTTATTTTTTAATAATAAACCTTCACAGCCATGTTTGATCCCTGACATTTCAAGATTATTTTGTCCATGGAAAATATAAATGAAGTTGGATTTGATAAATGAGGAAGAATTAGACATTTTAGAGATGAAAAATTAGGCCATCAGGAAGAAAGAAGATGATCATAAACTGGAAAGGGGAATAAACTGAATAGGTTTCAGAATTCTGAAAACCCCACAACTTTACAAATGAAAGAACCTCACAGTAAAGTGTGTGTGCGCGAGGAGATGCATGTCTCATCATCTCAGTACATCTCTGAATTGAGTCAGTCAGCATGAGTGCAAGCATCTTATGGTGCAAGTGTAGGGTATATGGTATAATTTGTTGGAGCTGGAATACATGTACTAGACACTAATTTTTGTCAAAAAAAGCTGTACATGAGACCATAGGTAAAATACCGTGGGAAATTGCAAGCAAACTGGCAGTTAATTGTACTGATATGCTCTGTAGGTTGGGAGGTACCCCCCCCCCCCCCGGGTCGGGCTAATACCCTGTGAGCTAGTTTACAACAAAACAATATTTAGCATGTTGGAGCTTACCCAAGGAAGATGCGTAAAATGCATTCTGTTGATTATGTTCAGCAAATAATATACTAGATGTATTTTGCTTGCCATATTTGCTTTAGCTGGAATCACATTAATACATCATGCAAACAAGAAATCGCTGTTCCAGCATGTTTAAAAGAAGAAGATGAAATTGGTATGTCATAAGATCTTATCCACCCAGGCCATTGGTAAAATGTAGTCATTTTGACAGTCAAGTTATCAATGTATTCTATTAAACATACATGCAAGATTTATTCTGTGCTATTTATTTTTACAACCAGATCAAGGTGCCAAAAGTGAAATCAAAATAATAAGCTTGGCAATCACTAGCATGTACACATATGTCTGTGACCAAGTGAAATTTAGAAATGCCTTCTGGTAAATTAAGTCAAATTAAAAAAATTGACATTATCAATCACATTATGATATAAATTTCATAAAATTTAATGCAGAAGTTGGGCTTGCTCTTGATATTGTTGGGTAAATTAACAAATTTGCAAGCACTGCTTTTTGAATATTATAAATGAAATTTACTAAAACCCTAACCTGCTCTTAAAAGTTGTTATGCTACATTGATTTCTGAAAGCAATGAGATGAACAAAATTAGGCATGCTTGTAAACCTGTAGCTAATAACATCCAAGTAAATAAAGTACAAACGTTGGTTGGTACAGTGTTTGCATGTGATATTGATCACTTTCTATTACGTCTGGTAGCCAACCATGTTTTTCCACCGTGTGTATGTAGTAGCATGAATTAAAATACCAGCCCTCAATAAACACGGTGGTATTGATTACAACATAGAACCAACCAAGGAAAGTCGACTAATAAAGTGAAAGAAGGAATTTTGTTTTTAAAGGTGGTGTTTGGTTCTTTTCCCACCTTTTTGTGTGCCTTTACATGTAAATATAATAAAATCTTAGATATGAAATGGTATTTTGGGGATGAAAATAGTATTTGAACCTAAACCTATGTTGAGCAATTTCATATTAATTTTGTGCAAGTTTATCCTTTCCAATTGCAGTCAGGTGGTAATAATACTTAATAGTAGTTACCAAATTCATCCTTTATAGATAATCATAAAAATTCAAGAGAGGTTTTTGCATATATTTAACTTTGATGACAACTATAAATAAGTAGCAAAGAGCTTTAAAAGCAGCACAATTTATAGAAGATCACTTCATTTAATACCCAACAAGCAAGAAATTTACCAGTAACAGTTTTGTTAGGAAGTCAAATTGTCTGGCCCTGGGGTTCACAGCCAGCTTTGCCTTTAATGCAATGCATTGGAAACCTCAATTGTTTTGTTCTTTCTTTCTCGCTATGCTGTATGTGTTTAAAAAGGTGCTGCTCTCTAAAGGCTGGACAATTACGGACGGTTAAATTATTCAACAGTTGATCTAGAAGGGCATGTTCCAAATGGAGAGGTTTTCTTGGCAACTATATACAAAATAGTATAGTTCCCATGAAATCTTTTTTGTAGTAGTATTCATTTTGAAGATTATTGCAAATTGACTCATAAATATTATTGCACTAGCGGTTTTGATATAGGATGCAAAAGTGTGTCTCACATCGGTACATAGTTCTAACAGTAAGCATGGTAACCACCCTGGGGGATGAGGCTATCACTTTTTTGTTCAGAACATCTAAACAAAACATATTTCATGCTTAAATTTCACTGGGATTATGAGAATAACAAGTTTTCTTCCGATGCCAAAATGTTCAGGGGATGAGGCTATCGATCTACTTACACTTCAGTAAGAATGAACCACTATTTTACCTTTTCCTGACACAAAAATTAGCAATATAACCATTAATAATATAATATATTGCCAGGGTCCAGTAATTCATCTGCATGAGGAAGGAACTAATAATTTTATCTTTCAGCTGCACCTCTACAAAGGTCATTGAAAAGTAATAGATCTGTTATTTCGTGTCAATATCTTTGAATCTTTGATTATTTTTAAACGCAATCTCTCAAACAACATAAGATGACATTTAATGATTATCCTTTTTTTAATTTTTAAGCAGGGAAGAAAACTTGATCAGAAATTCACAAATACATGTTGTACTACAGTCAAATCATACGTCCAAGATTCAGGAAATGAATTACACCTTTGTAGTACAGATTCAAAGAAATTATGGTGGACACTCAGTTACAGGAAGCTGTATGCTTGCTGAAGTCATAAAGATGAAGGCCATATTATTTCCTACAAAATGAAAAATTATAAAATTTACTTTATCTCATCAATATTCAGTGTTGAGATTTTACCCTACCCTGTGAAATAAACATACGGATTGGAGAATATTACAAATTGTTCTTAATGTTTGCCTGGTTGGTCAGGTCTTCTTTTAATTATCAATACAATTGATTGAATTATTTCCTGCTGACCTAGACTATGATAAGGACTTGACTACAAAATTACCTCCCATTTATTATGATTTTGATGCTCCAAACATTAGGAAAGATGGCTGGTTTCCCTGGTTTTAATTACCAAAGGTCATCTCAAACCACATACTTTGTGCCTTTCCGGTATCTTTTTGATATATAAAAAAAAGGAAGTATATATCTCTGCATCTGGCTTTGTGATATTTTTGTAGGATCTATGACCCTGTTCACATTAGACAATTTTCTTCTTTCGGCGAACTTGAACGAAGATTAAAAATTGTTTTTCCTAATGTGTGCTGGCGCTTTTCTTCCTTCGACGAAGATTAAAATTGCTTCGTTCAACGAAGCTAAAAAGGTTGTTTCGACGAAGGAATACTTCGTTCGACAAAGCTAATTTTGTAATGTGTACGCTTGCTTCGTTTGACGAAGGAAAGTTATCACGTGACAAGTGACCCTCGCCTGCTTTAATAATAGCCGGGCGTTAATAGCTTTGTTAATTTTCATGAAACGTATATGGTGCAATATCTTCGTTCGATCTTCGTTAAGCGTAATGTGTAAGCATGCTTAATTAGTTAATCAAGATTAACTTATCTTCGTCGAATGAAGAAATTTTCTAATGTGAACAGGATCTACGAGGCCATATCATCTTGTTAATAATTCACACATCTGCAATCCATGTTTAATTAATAAAAATACATTGAGTTCATTGACCTGATAATAAAAGCCTTGTACCTTTAATTAATCAGGTGGAGGAGAAATGGAATTCATAACAATAATGATCACAGTAATTACCACTTTGAGACTTCACCAACGCAATATGAATGTGTGGATGGTTGATAGATAGCAAGCTTCGTAAGCTGAAATATTTTATTTTTATTTGTATAATTGCCTAAGTTTCGTACTGACCCAAAAAATCTGAAAAAAAAATTGTATTTTAATTTAATTTTTAATGCGCAAAATATTTTGCCTGTTTGTAATTCGTACTCAAGCAACGACAGCTCCCACTGGTTAAAACTGCGAAACCAAAAACAGGTAGGTCTACATGACAGCAACCTCACCCGCAAAAACATGACCCGAATGTCACCGATTTCTCCGCATGAGGTCAAAATATTAATGTGATCTAACAAATAATCACCAGAAAACTTATTCTATTGGTAACAAGTTGAGGGATTCCTATATGGTGATATACATGTATGAGAGAAGTCACAAAATTCAACAAGGCAGTTTTGTAGTCATTGTAACCAAGCAACATCTTTGTTTGCCATATTTTAACGTGGCCCAATTGCACAGTAAGCTTGAGAATACCATATCTCCCCTCATCTGATGAACAGCATGTACCAGGTTTTGGATGTTTGTTGTACAGCAACAAATACAATGTTTATGTAATGTTCACGTCTCATCATCACCCAAGCTTCAAATAGTGGTCAGTTTCTTACTTCAGCCTGTCCCCTCCCCCATGTTACCATGGTTACTTGTGTGTTTTTAAACAACATTTCATATTTTATGCAAATAATGACATTTTATGCAAATAATGATATATTTAGGTTGTTATCTTGTTGTTGATCAGAGATGCTGTGAATCTTTCATTTAGTACTACACATGTAGCATTTGACGCCATTTCATTCTATGCACGTCACACTGGATAAGGAAGGTACCGGGGTAGTTCTAACTAAAATTCATTATTAAAACATGAAATCACAAGAGATTACATCTCATGTATAAAAATAGATTTAGTGTAAAATATGTGAACATTTTACAATGGAGCAAGCTTTCTAATTAGTTAAATAGTGGCAATTGAAATCTGAATTGATCAGTTTAAAACATAGTGTTCCTTACTGGGGATATGGTGTGCATAATGATCTGGTTACTTACATGTTCGGCAATATTGCAGAAAGATCATGCTATATGGGGATTGCATCAGCTATGCCATGGATTAAGGTTTAAAATTAAATGCAACACAATTTAAATTTCAAGTAGTTAGATCAGGGGTTCTCAATTATATTTGCTCATGGCCCACAAATGATTTCAAAGATATGTGTTGGAGGGCCAAACACACCTTGGTTTGCTATGCTTACTGTACATTCCGTTTGAGGACCACGGCGGCCATATCTGGCTTGTGGTTCGCCTATTGACTGGGCCTAACTCGGAACCCCAGAGTTGGGTCTTTGGGATTGTGTGGTTGTTTGCAAACTGTAATACTATAGTCCAATTTTTGACATCAAGGAAGGGTCCCATGTCCCAGATATATGTGAAGGGGCTTGCCATTTTCTCATTTCAGTTTGTCTGGGCGTCCTACCACGCCAACCCCAAGGTCTTCCGTCTTATTACCCCTGGATGTCTTCTAAGGATGAAAGATTACTATTGAATTACAGATATACACTACATTAAACCTGTCATAAATGGGACAAAAAATTGATATTGGTTGGCAGTTAACCCAAAGGCTGACAGTAAAATTGTTATTGATTGTAGGGAGTGGCAGGCCAGGCTATTCTTTTTTCTATTGCTAGAGATAGCAGACATACCATAGGCTTCGCATGAGCTGACACTATATATTGCAATGCGTATGGATTTGCATTATGAGTTTCTATTGACATGATATATTGTATTGCTTCTTCCTCTAAAGCAAAGAAGCAACAATTTAATAATATCAGAAATGTATGGATCATAGTAAGTTAATTGTCCTTTGGTCATCTACTGGCATAGACTGATGAATTCTGCTCCAGAATATTTCCATGGTGAGGGATGGCAACTTGATTTGACATCGACAGGGCAGTTTGAACAGTGATGCAAAACTACAGGTCTTTTGGTGAAAGATTTGACAGCAAAAAATGATGAAAATTTCCTATAAATGGGGTTGTATAGTGAGACCAGGACAATTGTGGCCCATTCAAATTGGCCACATCTTCATACAAAAAATGTCAAAAAGGAGTTTAAATTTAAACATTTTGAAAAATCTTAAATGAATTTGTGCCAATTTAGAGAAAAAAGGGATCATTGGGTTGAAGCTTTAAAAATAAAATCCATTCAGAACTATTTGAAGAATGTGGATCGTTGGGTGACAGCAAAATGTGGGTGAGAGGGAGTTGAAAAAAGTGGCCACAGTCTCCCCACAAATTTCCCCAATACTGTCGATCATTGCAAATATTTGAGAATCCTGAAAAATACTTTGCACTTTCTTTGGTTTATTTTTAGAAAAATAGAAAAAAGAAAACACAATACATTTATTTTTCTATGTGACAATTTCTTTGGTTATTACATTTTTTTAAACTCGGTACATTACACATATTCAATGTGTCTGGTAACATTGACAAGAAGACATCAAGTTACTTTGATGGTTTGTTACAGAGAATTTTCTGAATGTTCTATTCCTGGGGTTCCATTGTTTTATACCTTATACATATTGCAAGAATATAAAGGACCTGATCGAGAGTTCATGGACTAGACCTGCTAGTGATTTTGGCGGCAAAACGGTGTTTACCTTGATTAAAGCACTGTGGGTGTAGGCATACACAAAGCTAGGGTTCTTTAGAATATAAATTTCAGTTGAGGAAACAAGGACTGACGTGTGTAGGAGTAGATGAGAAGATGATTAATCAATTAAAAGGGTATATAATTGAAAGGGTATATATTGACATAAAGATTCATAAAATTGGATGTTAAACACAAAAATGAAAGATAGATTTCTTTTACAAGTAGAAAAGGGACAAGCTACTACTCTTCCCCATGTTTGAATAATGTCTATACAGTGAAAGCTGGGCTTATCTTCTGTAGATCACAGTCTACATGTGGCCGTAATATGTGCAGCCATGGTATTTAAAGTTAAATAATGCAACTTGAGTACGGTACTTGATTATGTACAACAAACATAATTTTAGATTGTTTTGGATTGTTATTACTGGTATTCTTACAATTTATTCTATTCATAAACATGAATTTCTTTGGTCATTAATGAGAATTGGTATCAGAAGAAAGCTCATTATTTTTCTCATTACCCTTGCAAAATTCAATGCCTGGGATATGTTTCATTTAGATGGTGTGAACGACTGTGATCATTGTTTTAACAAGTACTCTAAAGGTGACAAACTTTTAAGCTTAAAAGCGCCGGGTGCAAATATTATGGTCGGAAACGGTACGTACTACAAGAACACACTTGTCCACAGATACTCGGCAACTGAGGTGGTATTATCTATCAACTTGAAATAGAGTCTCGGTGTCAGTGCACCCTGGTAGATAGGAATGCAACCAGGTGGCAGATATTGTCAGTATACATGTTGCATGCAGCAAGTGTGTGCAGGGTTGCCAGAAGATTTCAGCCCGAATCGCGGGTCAAATAATCAAAAAGTCGCCCAATTTTTCTCTTTACCATTGGTTTCTATGGGGCAGGAAACATTCGGAAGTCGCGGGAGCCAATGTTGAGAAGTCGCCCAAATTTTTTCTTAACCATTGGTTTCTATGGGACAGGAAATTGTCAAAAGTTGTGGGGAAAATTGTCAAAAGTTGTTGCGAAAATTGTCAAAAGTCGCCCAATTGGGCTACCAAATCACGGGTTTGGCAACCCTGAGTGTGTGCTGATATTCCCTTGATTTTAATGGAATCCAGGGTATTGAACTGAAGATAGTGAAGATGACCATATTTGGGCAAATAGGGTATCTATGGTGATGGTATAGCAGGTGAACTTCAAAAGATTGGAAACTTGTTGTAAATGTCCTAAGCATGAAAGGTGAAAGGGTGCATTATGATAGCTTTTTGCTATTCAGTACTTTCTTTTACCATTGTTGTGTCACATATATGTTCATTAAAAAAAATGGTGTGTTAGTAAGTAAACAGGAAAGTACTGCCTTCTAGAGTTTAGTTTGAGAGTTTCTAAACATACGATAACATTGTTGAAAGTGCAGCCTGGATTTAAATAGTTAGCCAATATTTTTTTATGTTGAACGTATTTAAAAGGTATTTTTAGGGTAATTTGCCCCATACAGATACGCTCCCACCACCCCCATACAGACACACACCCACTGCCCCATGCAGACACACACCCACTGCCCCATACTGACATCCACCCACCACCCACTGGCACCCATACAGACACACCCCACACACCTTTAGAAACTGCTTGTCACTGTGAGATTGGTAATGATGTCAAAAATGCATTTCTGTATGTGAGAGAGCATGCCGATTGTGCCACCTTCGCAAGTGTATTATGCACTGATTTCGAAAAAGGTGTATGTGCGTTTCAAGGCTGCACAATCTTAAACATGAAGTGATATCACTATTTTGACTGCTCGGTAACAGATGTGGGTAAGTGCAATAGCTGCCCTGTGAACATTTGGCAATTTACAGACAGTATATTGTACTCATCTGCACATGGCAGCTACATATGGCAGCTATTGCACTTACCCACTTCTGGCATTGAGCAGACGATTTCACCAATCTCAAGGTGATAAGCAATTTAGGCATAAATTTACATACATGTTACTGTCTTAATTTCTACAAATTCGAATTAATTTATTTTCACTTCTTTTCATTTGTTTTCTCCAGGAATTAATAGGAATGGAGCCCCATCGTTAGCAGCTAGTTCTACTAGTCCCTCGTCCTCCTCCGCACAGAGTAATATCCTGCACAGAAATAATGATACTCCACCTCCAGGTAGTGGCCCAGCTGGTATACCAAGCCCAGGAAAAGACATTCCCGGAACAAACGACCCAGGAAAACACATAGAATTGGTAAATAATGTAGCAAATGATATGCTATCAATAACCCCACCTGCCCGCCCTAAAGAGACACTGTCGATCTTTCTCTCATGGGAGAAGTGGTGAAAAATCGGACCAAGGGAAGTGGAAGCCACGTGCATCTAAGATTTGGAGACCAGTCAAACACAAACCTGGGGAATCATCACATTCACCACTGCCGAAAGGAATTAGTAGCAGCAGCGCATTCAGTTCCTTTTCCTCTGGTTTTGGGTCGGGGTCAGGGGTTAATTTGACGCTAAATGAGTATTCCACACCCCAGAATCGCCGGTGCGAGGCCTGCATCGGCAACATCTTGGGATGGAACTGTCAGTGCATGGAACACGTTCAGGCCAGTGCTGTGTATCTCACCGAAGCTACGCAGCGTATCAGTGTCGGAGGTGAAGCTATTATCGTCGGAAAGCTCAGGGTCGTTCTGTTCTGTTGGATCACCAGCTGGTGCAACTTCTGAGGAGATGGACTTGCACAGTGGGAATACAGCAGGCGGACAACTACGTTGCAGGTCACAACCATGTGTGTCAGAACGGAAAGGAGGCAAGAAAAGACGAAGGGAGGAAGATGTTAGACCAAAATTAGATTTATTCAAAATGGAAGAGGTGAGTTGCTATTTGGAAATGAAGTGGACATTTTATGTATTAATTATTTTTCAGGCTGTTTGCAGAGTTAAGTATTATGGTAAGTATTAAGGCACGCTTTCTCAATAGGTGGCCCCGGGTCAGATCCGGCTCGACAACTAAGTGGGGTTGGCCCTTAAACAGCTCTGAAATATACAGTAAACAAGGTGTAGCGTATTCGTTCCAGCACCCAGGGCGCTTAAAGTCATTTTGGGTGGGCGCTTATTTTTACATTGTCGCATAAAATATTTATCCATCATCATCATCAGACAGTGTGTCATATGTTTCAGACCATGATTCAGATTTACATGGGCAGTTAATAAACTTGCTTGTTGTAAAGTCACTGGGTGGGCGCTTACAGGGGCATAGGCGGACCGAATACGGTACATTGTATTTAGCCCTCAAACACAAATTTTTGAAATGATTTTGGCGCTCAGTGGCCCACAAGCAAATATTATTGAGAACCTCTGTAATGTTAAAGTAAGTTTTTATTGATTTCATTATTGAACACCAATATACTTGCAAAGATAAGTTAATGCTCAGTGAAAGGACAATGTATGTAAGACAGAATACTATTTTTAGTTCTCCTGATAAGCAGAGTAGAAAATAAAATCTGCATTCTTAAAGAATCCATAAAATGCAAACTCTTACGGATTCTCTACTACATAGTTTTGGACTGCCGAGTTCAAAGTTCTACATCTACAATTCAAATGAGGTGAAGACTATAAAATTGAGATCTCCACACTTCCTTTTGTCTTGGGTTCGGTACTTTGACGCCAGTGCTTTTACGTGGTTTCCCCACAAATGTGCCTACAAACTGCCCTTGTGGGTGTCTATACTCTGTGCGGGATTAGATTACTGCACATAATACAATACTGCAACCGGCGAAATACACCGCCTATGACGCTTCCAACTTGAGGTGATAGATACAAAGTCGGAAACCAGAGTGCCCAATACTGTACCGGAATGCAAGATGGGTAATCATACAGACTGACCAGCATTCTTATTTGAGTCCACAGTTCAGCTTCATCCAGGCCGGCGCCCGTAACCAGGATTTTTTGGGGGGGGCCTGATTTTGAAAAAGTGAACCTTTTTTTTCAACATTTCGACCTTTTTGCACGGGGGGATTTTGAAAAATGGACTTTCCCCCAAATGTGGACCTTTTTTGACCAAAAAGCATAAAAAACCCCAATTTGTTTTTGGACTTTTTGGCATTTTCGGATGGGGGGGTCTGCCCCCAGTCCCCCTGGTTACGGGCCTGGCTTCATCAGTGGTTAAAGTACCTCCAAAACCCCATGTACCCCTTAAAAATACCACAATCAAAACCTTTTCTTTAATGCAATATCTACACCTGCACACAATTACTTCATACATAGAGCAGTAGATAAACTTTGTAGTCCCAATTTTTTCAAGGTTGTATTTTTCTTAACGCTCTTTAGTGTCATACATCAAGGTGTTAAGATATGGATTGAGAACTAGGTTTCTTTAAACTTAAAAACCATCTTGTACATCTTTCGACTTACTCAACACAATATTATCAGCAGCTTGTGACCAAGGTGGCATACCAATTTCAGCGAGCACTTCACACTGTGTCATCAAAGATGGCTTTTCAGCCTCTCAACAGTATTTTCTAGCTTGCTGCGGTATATTTTACATGCGATAGTTGAATGATGTGATCCCTGCGTGGGGAGAAAGCGGCTTAAAAGCAACGACGGATGATCATTATTTTTCGAGGAAAAAAAAATCATATTAGCGCATTTTGTAGCTGATGAGGATGACATTTCACAAAAGCGTGTCCGCCTCGGTATCCTGTGAGAAGAGATTAACGGATTACTCTAGTTTTTTTCTTCCCTCTACGTTTTTTTTTTTGTGGAGGAGGGGTACTGCAAGGGGAATTCTTTCTTGTAAGTTGCTCCACTCAATCAACCTTACTTTCTCTTTAGCAGGTTGATATATGGTCATTTTCACAGTAAAGGGTGTAACTTTTGATTTTTAGGGTCAAAATTTCAAACCACTTAAATATGTTTCTGTTTACTGAAATCATGCATAGAAGCAACTTAAATTCCAGTAAAATAATGTTTCAAGGCTTAAACCTTTTGATTTCTAATAAAAAATTTGACATTTCCATAACATTTTGCTTAAAATCTAAGAAAAATGTATTTTACATAAGCTCAGAAAATTATGACATGAAAGCTGGAATACATGTGAAATCCCATTCCAAAGTAAGTCAACAGATATAAGTTACATTTTATACCATGTTTTGCTATGTTTATAATTGCAGTTTTGAAATTTTTTTACATAAAGTGTCATTTACAATGGAAATTTCCCAACCTTAAACATAGTTTTTAAGTTTTAATTGGGTTCCTAAAATAATTTGAATGTCTAACTTCATGTACAAATACTACTTGATAAAAGGAACCTCCCAGCCAAGTTTCACAGAAATTGGAGTTATTTTTTAGAATTGGCAATTCAAGCGATTTGTGTTTCGGAGGCTTCAGTTAACAACACAGGTGATCATAAAAGTAAAATATTTGGCTAACTACTGCAAGTTGACATGAAAAAATAGGTAAAAATATCACAATTACTAATTTTCATGCTTTGCTTCTAAGTATTGAATTTCAGTTGTGACAAAAATTAAATTATAACAGCAAGTCATTTTTTTGTTTCGGAGGCTTCATGTTAACAATGGTTAAACATTGCAGAAGTAGTTTTTTTGAAAACAACACTGTTGGGATCATCTAAGCTGTTATTTTCTTGTGTGTATTGAATCAATGATTCTATCGGCAGATATTGTAGATTTATAACATGTTAACTTTTTTACCCATTTGTTAAGTATGGTGTTTTTTGCATGTGAAGCCTCCGAAACAGGCTTTTTGGGTATCAGTATATTTTTCAAACATTAACCATAATATCAACATTTTTTTAAATTTATGACATTCTGCACATATCAAGTAACAATTACAATGCAGATATCAGTATGAAACACCAATTTAGATATGCATATATGATAATTAATCTTATTGTTGTTTGGAGGCTTCATTTGTTTCGGAGGCTTCAATTGTTAACGGAAAGTTTGTATTGGGTCCCATTTTCAAAGCGGCGATATATATCTCCACGATTTAAAAACATGTGACTTGAGGATCTACTTTGCTACATTTTGATAAATAGATTGGATGAGCTCTTTTATTTATATTTGCACAAGCTTGCTGAACAGTTTGTTTGGAGGCTTCAAAAAGTTAACGGAAAAACGGCTCTTTGAAGTCAAGATTTTATAAAAATTTTAAAAGCTTGCAAATCGACTAATTTTTGTTACCAATTTCAAGTTAAGATAACAACTGCTATGAATCAAGAAGAAGTGAAGAAATAACCAAGAATTATGAACCAAAGCTACACCCACAAAGTTTGTTAACAATTGTTAACGGAAAATGAAGCCTCCGAAACGACAAATATCGAAGTCCGGTTCTCAAAAATACAGGGCTGTTCACAATTAAATCTGATGTGGCAGTGTTTACTGAACATATGACTGTACTTTCAGGATAAGAAACATTATCCATGAACTAACTGAAAAAAACACAGGGTTTTACAAAAATGTTACTGTTTTTTATAGTTTTTCAAAATGGCAATATTAGGTACATTTAAGCCTGCTAAAACTGACGCAGTAACTCCCAAAGCTGATTATGCTACCCAAGGTAGCTGCTAACTAGATGACTTATGTGGCCAAAAATCATGTAATTCTGTGGCTTTATTAGAATACTACGGATTAAAATGTTAAAAATTCAAAGTTACACCCTTTACCGTGAAAATGACCATATTGAAGCTGCATTTTCATTCACTTTTCAGGCTAATGTTAGAGATACTTGGTAAAAAGAAGATTCATGCAGCAAAGTGTTGTACAAGGTGATAATTTTTGAAGGGAGAGGTTTGTCAAAATTTATAAGCAGCTGACGTGGGACCTAATCATGCAAGAGAGTCTTTGTCAGCTAAATTAATTTTGAGATGCAGTAGAAAAGGAAAAAGGAGTGTTTAGTTCTTATTGATCTCAGGATTACAAGTTTCCAGCATTTTTGTTATAGGCAAATAATATTGCAGAGTTCTTACGGCGACATACCTTATACCAGATTTCTGTGATTAATTAATGAAAGACTTAAACAGCATTACACATGCACTGCACATCTCTATTTTAGATACCAAGCACAATTTGGTACCAAATGCTTGAGGTACAATTCTTGGTTGCAAAGGAAGATTTGATAGCATTTGTAGTATTTATTTTCTTTTTATTAAATTTAAAAAACACGTTATTAACTATACTGTGCAAAGTAAAGTATCCTTGAATTTAATCCTGCATGATATTCTGCGAACACCAAATCAGGACATAGTGTGTTGAGAGTACTGGATTGCTTTACAAACAATAAATATTACATGATGCCACACATGGTTGAATTGCATCTCGCTAGACTACCAAATTATGAAACCAGGCTACGGTACGGATAGGTGTGAAATCAAAGGAGGGTCCCAGTTTTGCTATCGAGGAGATTTAAGGTAAAATAATAGGTTGATTGTGTGACCCCTATTTGCTATACCTTTGACATGGATTTCAAATCAAAGTATTGATTCCCAATGTTATTTGTTTTCTTTAATTACAAGACATGCTGTATCATGCATGCAACTTATTGGTGATGAGGCGTAGGATTCTGCGATGTGTGTTATCTGCGTACTTAACCTGGTTCATTTAGTGATCATTTGCACAAAGTTTGTTCATTTACCGTATAGCAGAATATTTTATGGTATTAATTTGCTTTCTAAGCAGTTTTATGGTTTCTTGTATTTTTGGTGGTGTCGCGGTAAAATTTATTTTTCTGGGCTTGTAAATGTGCGGTTCTGAAATTGAGCACAAAAAGTTCAAAAATAAAATCCTGGGAAATTTCTGCTCTACAGTACTAATGTGAGGTGTAGCGATAAATGAAGTATTTTATAGGAAATTTATCTTGGGTAACATGGAGAAAAAGGAAATATGATATGGAACTATTTGGGTAGTTTTTGTGGTTTTTGATTTAAGATCAAAGACATTATTAGGACTTTAACAACTGCGAGACGTGTGTGTAATAAAAAGAGTCGGTCCCATGCTTCATTAAGGTTCCTTTTTTTTTAGGAATTGAGGATAAATGCAAACTTGCAAACAACATAATTGCCTAACCGATGATCCATTTACTCTCTGTATGTATTTGTCTATACACACTGAGAAAGAAATGTTATTAAAAAATTGAAATTGATCCTTCGATTGGAACAGGCATTGAAGAAGTAGTGGGAGGTTTTGCATGTGTGCATCTTTTGTATTATCTGACAATTAGGTTATAAAGTTAATAAACACAAGAAAATGCTTGAGGATTATATTTTATTCTTACGAACATGAGCACCATGCTTTGCATGTGGTAGAATCGTGCACTGTGTTTCAATTAAATTTCTCCAGTATGAAAAAATAAAATAAATGGTAGCCCCTGTCAACATTTCTTGGGCTGGCAATTATGATGTTTGTCTGATTGTTGAAAAATAAATTGCCACTACTGACGTACATGCTGCCTGGTTGCATCGCTTATGATGGTGTTTCTACAGTGCAGTGCACTGACATATGAAGGGTTTGCAATGCTAGTAATTATCACAACATGCTGTAAAAATTTGTTGTTTTGTCACAACACATAGTAAGTGTTATTTTGTCAGAGCAAGATTGTTTTAAATTTATCCCACACTTGAGGGAAGTTATTGATTTGATGAAAAGAGGAAAGCAAGAAGACAGAAGGGGTGATTATGCATATATGATGGATTGAGTTAGGAAATGAAATTGGTCACAAAACAGATCATGCAGTGGGGAAAAAAGCCACAAGACTACTAGGAATTGAACTTGGGACCTTTGTTGATGGTCTGCTGAGTCAGAATTAGGTGTAGGCTATGAGGTACCCTTACTATCATACACTCGGAGTCTGACCTGACCAGAGATGTAATTTTTTGCATGAAATTTCTGGAATTCTGACAATTTTGCCATAAAAAATCCGGAAATGTTTTATTTAAAAAAAAAACTGCAGTGGCAATCATTCTTCTTTGTGAGAAGTGGCGAAATAGAGCGAAATCTTCTCGAGAGAATTGCATGATGGACGGTATTTCAGCATAAAAAGATCAAAAGTTTTTTTTTTTTAAGGCCTATGATATCCCGCAGCCTATTCCCTGGGCAAGATCCCATAAATGTTTGGTGCTGCATGCAAGCGTTTGGCCAAGGTCCAGAGCGATTTTCAGGAAATTTGCCATACCTCGGTTTACATCTCTGCTTGATAAACCACAGACCAGGTTACAGGGGATAGGAAAGTAAAATCTGTCTTGCATACTTAGAAAATGGAAATATCAGAAAGCTCTTTCATGGTAAATTTGGTGTTTTCAGAAAATTGCCTTGAATCCCAGATAACAAAAGACACCTTTAGGAAATGTTGCTAATTGTTGTCGGAAGACGGCTCATCTGAATATAAAATGTCCAGGTCTGTTCCCATATGGTTGCAAAATGTTATTCCAGAACATATATGCTAGAATTGTGTGCAAAATTAGACTTGCAAATTCAATTTAAGCAAAAGTAATGCAATACTAGAATACTGGAGAACCTTTGTCAGTAAGATAGGTAAGTCAATGCTCTCAGTCTGCTAAGAAACCATTATGTTATTGTGAAGCTGATATTAACAAACCTCTCACTTTCAGGTTCCTGATTTAAGTTTCACACATCGCAGTGTGAAATAATCTCAACTCTTTGGGCATACTCATCAAATCATGGATGGATCTAGATCTAGTACCAGACTGTTTTTATAATTTTTTGAACATATGTGCGTGCATGCGATGCATACACATATATGCGCACACACCCTTCTTATTCACCGGTAACCGCGGACCCTGGGATAATAGTACAGCAGGCAACCAAGAACATGAATATTGTGACATTTGACCCTTGAAACTGGAATTTTATATGTAAATTTGACCATTAGTCACCACACTCTGTGGACCTGACATTACTAGACCCATAGGGGGGGTGGGGGTGTCTCTAATATAGGCTAAATTCTTTCTAAAGGTGTGTGGTGCCCTCTGGAATAAATAAGTCTTGTAACCATGGATGGCCACAGTGTTAGTGTCATGAATTTAAGCTCCAAGAACATGGACTGAAAGGTTGCAGGTGAAAACTAGACTGGCCCCCAGTCTCGGTTCGGTTCCATCTCTGGATAATGTAACAATAAATAATTACGTAATGCCCTATGAAAAAAAATGCCAACTCCCCCCTTATTTTCTTCAATGCCAAAAACCCATTCCTCTTCATCCACAAATCGACGCCACTAATTACACCCACCACAGTCAACCATGCAGCAATATAGAAATATACTCGTATTATAAGTGAACGCGAAAGTCCATTGAGCGCTGATTCGAGACTGGTCCAATCTGTTAGAGATCTCACTTCCAAATATTCGTTCAACGAAGCACGGCGATTCCCAAGTCAATCACGAAAGCCCCGCCCCAGTTTCAATTCAAATATGGTAGCACAAAGCTATGTCGCGGGATGTGGCGCAAGATCGGATGGGACACTTGTCAACAACTGAGAGGTATTGAGCTCAAGTGCGCACGCGTCTGATAGACCCATGGTGCGCGCAATAATAAAAGGCAACCACTCGACTCGGACTTAGGCCTATTGTCCATATTATGTACATTATCGCGTGCGGTTTGCAAATGTTTGCACATTATTTAGCTAGGGAAGCCTTTTCAAATATCCCGCTGCCAAGCTGCGTTGATTGGTCGGATACAATATCGTTGTTTAGTCGCTACACAAAGCGTTAATGTAGTGAAAACATGGACGTGGTATATAGAAAGATTGCGTGACTCCAAATCCGTAAAAGTGAACTTCCAGCAGTTTGTGGGAGCTGGAAGTCAAATTGCCTACAGACTGGGAGGGTCCGTGTATTGGGTTGATTTTTAATGCTATGTAATCTACATTACCAGTCGTTCTCCACGGACCCGAGGGAGGGTCTAGTGAAAACAGACCCAGCTGCATGCAGGTATACACAGCCTCGCACACACACCCCCACCCCCTGTATGTGCACACCCCCACATACATTCTCATGCACACCCGCTCTTGTTAATGTTGAATTTTCTATACACCTATATAATTACCTGCCTGTAATAACCTACCTAGATGTACATTATTTAAAGGGACATCGCATGTTGGAAATATTGATCTGGTTGCATACTGCATCGATAGCTAATTATAGCTTGCTACCTACCTATTTGCTGTCTTGATCTAATCAAACAATGTATGGCAAGTACTCAAAGTTCTTCATAATCAAATATTCACTCCCAGTACCAATGACCCTTTCAAACAGAAGACTTAACTTGTATGTATAATTGTATATGTCCAGGTTGAAATCTTTTGCCCCCCCCCATCAGGGATCTTTAAACATTTTATACTTGAATTTATTAAAATTTGCCAGCTGGGAATTGATTTGCAGTGGTGGAAGTAGACCTGCTTGCTGAAGGTGGGAACTGGGAAGTAGTAGAACTAGAAGATGGCAAGGTTTCCCATGAGAAGATGGAAAAGCCTAGTGTCTTCTGTAGAGAAGCCAATGTGCGATTGTTCCCTTGAAATATTAGGGGAAAGCAAAAAAGAACTAAGTGCTGTAAAGCATGAAATGGTTGGGTGCATGAACATTTCACGAATTTTGTAGTGCAGTTGATTCAGGAATTTTTCATGCGCTTGAAAATAGGCCTTTATAATGTACATAATTGAAAGAAACCTCGCCACTAGCATGACTAGTGAGGTATGAAAAAAATTGAGCCCCAGTCTAGAACTAGCCCCGTTCCACAAACCGCGACGCCTCTCGAATAGCGACCGAAGGGAGCACCGAGCGTACCCTACAGTTGGAAAATCATCATACAGGTATCGGAGTACAGCACAGAAGCCAGTGCTACCCCAGTCATCTGTATATTGCTTACAAATTTGAATTTAAAAAAAACATTACTGCCAAAGGTGGCAAAACAAAACAATAACTGTCTTCGGTGGTGAAAAAACACACCTTCCAATGTCTCTGCCTCACAAGAAATCTAACGGTGCGATATGTAAAGAAAATATATTGCACTTTTTGGGTAAAGCGAAGTGTATGAAATAAACTCACTATCATGATGATCATTGTCACATGTGGCTAATTGCACAGCACGTTTATTGATATATCATCGTACTGAAATGAAACACTTTTACACCTGTCATCAATTTATTCAGCTACGTATGTGAAATTGAAATTCAACTTATTGTATTGAATTGCGTTTCCACCCACCTTCTATTATTATTTTTGATGATCCTGTCATCTTTACTACCATCAGCTGCCTAGGAAAAGTAATGATCAAGGGCACATCAGTGATGGGTCAATAGTCGCCTAATTAGCTTCAGTATCATTCTGTATTATTGTTTTAACTGATCTTTTGCTGCGTTAATGAAATATTTTTCTATTAGTGCTATAGTTTGTGTTGGTGGTATACGACTCTTGGCCGTTGGTATAGACCACTTGGCATGTGACGTCATTGCCCGGCAGTATGCGCGCGCATTATGACAATTTACATTGTTCTTTGCCCTGCAGTGTGCGACGCGTATCGTAGTCTGCTAAGGGCACGTGCATTTTAAATCGCCCGCCACATTTCATACAGTACAAGAAAGCCATTGAACAGTGTAGCGGCTCGTTCGAGCATATCGATAGACGAGTCCCTCGCCTTTGTTGATAAACAGTGATGTCAAGTGGTCTATAGAGGCCTCAGATGTTTCATATGCCTACCAGTACCAAATGGTTGGGCCTCATAACAGTTTGAATTGATATAGCAAACTGATGGTACTACAGCGCCAGTACTGTAAACGTAGAAATTTTCGCGCTACATTTATTTTCGCCTTCCAAGCTTTTACCATGAAAATAACAGCGCCTGAATATATTCCTTTTGTGTATAGGTCAATGTAAGGGTACTTAGAATCGCGAATTTAAAAACAAGGAAACCATTAAAAATTGGCAAAAGCGAAAATTTCCACTTTTACAATACCTGTATACTGCTTTGGTTTTCACAGGGGATTGATTTTCCAAATTTTATGAGCGGTAAGTGAAGAAGTGAAAATAATGACATAGGGAAACGTATCTTATTTGAATGGTAGAGTTACAATTTTTACTTGACATAATATATCAAGTACAACATATCTTTGCAAAATACTAAAATTTATTTTCCTGTGCTGACAAATTTGGCAAAGGAAACAATTTGCCCAATTACTAATACTTAAAAAGTGCAAAATATTTTGTATTAAAAAACAAATGCACATGCAGTAACAGATGCAGTACATTTTCTACATGTGTTTTCCAAGTAAGCATGGTATGGCACATTGAGAGTGTCTTTGGTGGGATCTATCTGTACTGCCCATTTTAGTAAGTATTAAACATGCTTATCAATACTAAAATAAAAAGTCATACAGGTTTAAATGTCTCAGGTTTTAGGCATGCTTGAATGTGTTTAGAATAAGATCAATTTAGATGTACGATAAGTATCTTCGAAGGTCCTGATATTGATTACTAGGCAATCATGAAGTCAACATCCATTAACAGAACCTCAAGGCCTACACCTGCCACAGACTAATGTGGGGAATAGGAAGGAGCATTTTTCATTTGATGCACTCGTTTCTGTATTGAATTTTAAATTTCCGAAAAATTTCTTGAACAAAAATGATCAACATGAAACCCCATAGATTAGGAGTAGGGATCTAGGTCAATTATATTTGTAGTTAGGGGAAACAGTGTGTGATTTAAGTATATGGTGTGTTTTGAGTATACATGTAGGCCTTTAAACACAATGAACACAGAAGAAGGATAAGCTATGATATAATTTTTGCTCCGTAATCTGAACATGGATCTTGCATTTTTAGGGCCAGTGTATAGTTCAAAGTTTTGTGTGCATTTTTGCTGCATTGTAACATATGCTGCACTAAATTTTGCCATATTGCTTTTCTCATTCCCACAGAAATAAAATGTGGGGAAGAAACTAAGTCCCAAACAAAGCTCATGGTTTGAGTGGGAAAACACTGCAGGCCAACATGTATACCAGAGATGCCACTTTAACTGATTTATCAGGAATTCCTGATTTTTGCCATTTTTAGCCAAAAATTCCGGATTTGTATTTGCAATGAAGGAGTGGCTACGCTTTGCAATTTCCTGATTTTTTTCAACAAGCAAGTGGCATCTCTGATATGCTTGCCTTTAGATCTAGCTCACCATCATGCATTGATCATTGAAGTTTGAAGCAGACTCGTCCTGAAATGCTATGTGAAGTATCTTGGTACTCTGAAGTGGAAGGATCTTTGCATCATTTAGTTTGGTTCAGAAAACCCATCTCATTAAATCATGTACATTGTTTTGTATAATCATTTTAAGTTTATAGATTCAATAATTTTCTTTTTTGGGGAAGAAAAGAAAAAAGAAAAACACTTGCACTAGAAAGCAAATTGCAGTATTACCACAAACCCCTTGCAGAGCATTACATAATGTATCTTATTACGTTCGAACATAGAACATTTCAAATGTGGATGTACTGCATGGGTGATGTAGAGTCGTAGGAAAGGTGTGGCGAGCAATTTGAATTCACTTACACTAGGCATAGCATAGCATACTCTTATCTTTGACATATAAAACATGGCTGACTTCTTATATGCGCCTTTTAAATTTGCTTCAGTATAATTATATCGTTTTATTTTTCTTATTACAAGGAAGGTTCCCTTTGGCTACAGCTGCACACAAGTCAGTACTTCCATTATTTCAGTATAATTGATACCCTTGTGGAAGTTGTGCTTAAATCACTTTCAACACCACTTTCTTAGTGGCTTTTTGACGATGATTGAAATTCAGAAACACAGAAAATATAACAAACTTTCCTGTGCAAATTTAAACTTTACTTTCTTGAGAAAATAAACCCTTTTATATTGATGCCCAATTTGTTGAATAGCCGTTCAACATTTATATAATAAAAATGACTAGGAACAATAAGTTGTGGCTATGGGGAGAGTTTTGGATCGTCGATTGACCCTAGAGGTTCCTGGTGGTTTATACAGGCAAAGGAAAAGGTAAAATAGAAGGCAATGACAGGAAAAAACGCCTGAGGATGTGGTGTTTTGGAGTACTAGTGGAATGATTGCAGCGGCATAAAATGATAAAGTCAAGCTGAATAGTAGACCTTTCGCTGGAACAATTGATAATCTGGGTAAAGCCTTGTGGTCAACACTGACCTTGATGTAAGATGGGGATGAAATCGAGAATAGGACGGGATTATTCCAGGTTTATTAACCCCATGAGAACTACCTGCTGATTGGCCAAAAAGAAGTTTTCACTATCAATTGGACCAATCAGCAACATTGTTATAATTTCACCACACCAAAAATTGGGGGAATTATTTGCAAAGCTCCATTCTGATTGGTGATTAAAGTGAAGATATCATGTAATTGACCAATCAGAGGCAATGTTAGATTGGCAGGTAGTACTCAGTGGGTTAAAATGGGAGGCATCTCAAAGGTGTTGATTCCAGATTTCCAGACTCAATTCCTCTTACAGTGTAATTCCATCTCGAAAAACATGAATATTGAGCAAGCATCTTAGTTAAGCTTATATGGTGATTCTTCAAAGATAGTATAAATGCACCACTTTGTAATCTTATAAATCTGTAAATTACATATGTTCCAACAATCTTTTACCAGGAAATGAAATCGATTTTGCATTTTAAAGTTTGTCTGCAATGTTGCAAGGTTCCAGGCATTTGGCAAAATGCATATCTCCGCACAGATTGTCTGATCTTGTACATGTATGCATTCTCCAGTCACATGACTATTTTTTTCAATATTCATACCCGTAAATGTGGATTTTCCGGAATATTTTTTTCTTTAGATATTGTTCCAAATGCAATGATGCCAAGGCTCGATTCATTTTCAAGCATTTATGTCATGCATACAGATCTGTGATGCAATAGAGGACCATGATCAACACTTGTATTTATAACTGCTCATAACAGCAGATATTGGAACACGAAACTGATTCACTGTCTCCAATTACCGTTAGATTTTTTATTGAATTTTACATCCCATTTCGGGAACATTTGATTGAAAACATTAATAAGACGACCCAATAATAGGGATGGGGTTTTGCCAATAAACAATATAGTAAAGGCCTACTGCATCTGAACAAAATTTACAGAATTTGCCTCCAAGGTTATTGAAGCTGTTAAACATGAATTGCTTGCTTTTTTGCGCTGAAATTCTGTATGCATTTACGTGTGTGATGAGAATGAAAAGAAATTACACATTACCGTAATGGTATGAAATGCCTGTTAAACAATTGCTAAATATGTCATGACATTTAAAAGATCCGAGGTTTTTATAGCAAGAAAAATCAATTTTGCATTTTATTGTGGAGTATATCATGATAATGTCGTACATGAAGGATAATTATTGAAGAACAAAGATGCGAGAATGTTTGTGACAAAAACAGATGTTTCTGAGAAATCTTGTAGTCCTGTGCCCAAATATATAAATTAAATTAAATATAAATAAAATTCAATAAACTTCAACAGGCTCAAAATGCTGCTGCACGCATGCTCACAAGGACTAGGAAATTTGACCATATTTCACCCGTCTTACAACGTCTGCATTGGTTACCAATACGGTATCGCATTCATTTCAAACTCCTTCTTCTCACCTGGAAAGCGCTCCACAACATGGCACCTTCTTATATCAGTGAACTTATCCATTTTTATATTCCATCACGAAACCTTAGATCATCGGATAAATGTCTTCTTTCAGTTCCACGGACTTCTTCATCATTTAGCGACCGGGCCTTCTGTGCTTGTGCACCTGCACTTTGGAACTTGCTTCCTTTAAATCTCGTATATGTGATTCACTTGATATTTTCAAAAGACTTTAAAACTCATCTGTTTAAGATTGCTTATGACAATTGACTTCTATATGTGACTGTTTTTATAATTGTGTGTTAATTTTAATTGTTCAATGTTTGCGCCTCGGAATAGGTTGTCTAGATAGATGGCGCATTATAAATGCATTATTATTATTATTATTATATTATTCATCTTTCAAATGAAATGTGTTGAATGACATTCTAGCATTGAAAGGGGAATGAAATTATGACTATGTTAACCTTTATGGTTTGTATAGGCCTACTTGTGTTGAGGTGTATGTGTAACTCCAAACCCTGATGCACATGGAAACATGGTCATTCCTCGGTTCCAAACTTTTGCAATAAACTAGAAAAACCTGAAAATTTCATTTGACGATAAATCCTTTTTTTGGTTCGAACCAGGGACATCCACGGTTGCTCTGCTATCTTACACAATGCTTTAATTTGCATTTGTTGAAATTTAGCACATATATGACAGAAAATGTCCTCGGTTTGGCGATTGAAAACCTAGGCACACCGAATATCATACTTTGATAAATGTGAGCATGGTCCGGTCATTCCAATATCTGTGATTAGTGTGTGTGCATGCTTTAGTGCAGGCTGCTTTGTCATGTTTGCATTCTTATGTATTTTCTGCAGCCAGCTTGTCAGAGCTGTTGCAGCTAAGATTATAATTATTAGGCCTTGAAGCATGAGGAACTTCCTTAAAACACTATGGACCACAATAGCCTCATCCCAATGGCATAGTCCAATAACCTCAATTATATAATCATAGTGCAAAATTTGACCTCAAGTTTTAGAATGAGTTTTTGTACCCAAATTTTCAAAGGTCATTCAATGAATGTACAAATATATTGGGGTTTAAGAACTGTGCCCCTCATAGATGATGCTGTGGATCCTAGTGAAATATCTTACCAGTTTCCAAGAAGAAACCCAGAATCTTTCTCCTCCATAAAAAGAAGGTCACAAAATGTCACTTCCTGTTTATTTTTCGTCGGCCTTCAAACCATTGATTTTACCAGATTTCACCAAATCTACATTCAGACAGACAAAAAAATGTCTTACACTATCTTTAATTGATTAATCTCCCGAAGCTCCCTTTGTTTCTTTATTAAGGCTATCCAATATACTTGAACTTAATTTTAAAGATATAGTAAAATTTTATAATTTTCAAACTGAGATAGTTAAAAAGGTGATTTGCCAAGCAAGATCTTTGAACCGCTGTACTATCTTAGGCGTGATGTATTTGCGGATTCACTGATATGAATTTTCCGCTTCCAAATATCAGCTAACCATGCAATGAAAATCTACTTGACATTTACAAAATTAACATAAGCTAGGTGTTTGATGTTTTCACACCAAATTAAAGGGGCACTAGGTGATCCACAGCCTCATCCCCCACTATTCCAAAAAGTTCAGGTTTCAAAATACCATCACATAAGAAATGTTAAATATTTTTTGTCTGTCAACAGACTGAAATTATAACACAGTGGCCTATGGGGCATTGTATGCAATTATGCGCAACTCGCAAATTCAATGTCCGATTCACCTGAAATTTTGGAAATCTGCTTTTTTCTTTGATATCTACCAAACCATATTGATGATGCTATAATCATAAAATGCCCCTTTAAAGCATTCCATGAAAAGAGCATTACCTTGACCTTTGTCTGCAAAGCAACCGATCAAAGATATCTATCAAACAAATGTTTATTTCGAAGTTCGAGTTGAACAAAATTTAACTTCGGGAACTTTATTGTAGCTCAAGGTAGACTCATCTCTGGAGGAAATTATTGTGTCTGCGAATCTTTAATATCCATCAGGTCTTGGATTCAGAGGAGATGCACAACGTAGGAGATAAAGTTAAGCGACCTAGACTAATCTTCAAGGTTTAGACTGGTGTGTTTCAGTTATAGCCCATTGACTCTAATAAATATAAATGAATATTCTATTGACAATTTTAAAAATCAAATTTGAACATAAATAGTTAATCGAAATCCATATGAATGATTCATGTGGTTTAGATATCAATAATGTTTTTCATGTATATCTTTACATATGCAGTTGGAGAGTTGCTATTTCAAGATATATGTATGAATGAATTTGATGTGTGTGGGGTGTTTTATTTATTTTCAGTTTCAATCAAGGACTCTCATATGAATTTACACTCATAAAAGGTGGATACAGAGGAACCATGGACATCCACAGTTGTAAAACAGTGGCCTAAAAAACCATAGCCAATTTGTGTCCCCTGTTATAGGTGGAATATTACGGCTGCAGTGTCTCGGAACGTTTCTACTAAAGGAATAAGTCGCATTTTGACATTTTATGATTTGAATTAAAATGCAAGCACTAAAGCTTTAAAATGCTACCAAAATGATATAAATAGCATCAATACTTTTCAAGATATGGGTAATTTTGTAAATGATACCTTGATATTTTCCCCAAATTGCTATTCTGAGTAATGGGCCAATTAGTTTTCTGCCTTACACAGGATTGAATAGGGATTATATCATAGTTTAACTGTAATTTATTGATTAAATAAACCTCTTTTTTGTAAGTACTTTCAAGGATTTGAAAGTCCACGTAGATAGTCCCACAGTCAAATACCATGAAATTAAGAATTCCAGAATTCCGTTTTTTTGAGAATGAGAATGTCATCTTGAAAGGCCTATAACGTAAAAACATGTGTCTGGCGACTTGTTCCGGGTTTTGTTGGAGCTGGTCACATATTAAAAACATGTATCTAGCTTCTTCACTGGCACAGAAATAATAGTATTGATAGGAGCATGGTAGGAACAATTCAATTCACTGCCAATATACAGTAAATAATATCAGCCCAGTACATGGTCAATGAAAGGAAATTGACATTTTCTGCTTCAAGAGATCAGTATCAAAGATGCCCCAGCAGGAATATTATCATTACAATACAACAAAACTATCTTTCATAATGGACTTCCTAAAATGTAATGACAGAAATTAAATTAAGCTAGTTTTTTATGAAAAATTTGGGTCAGTGGAAATTTGCGATAATTGGTTGTTGAATGATGCTGGCAGGAGTGGTCAATATGCCAGACTTGCAGTTCTGCACGCACATGACTATGTATATTGTTTGTTTTTGTGTTTAAATTGGAAATGGAGAATCATCAATTTTTTTAAATTAATTTCCATAGAGAAGTTCTTTTTTCATATAGTACATGTAGAAGCACTCAAGCCAGTTGGGATTGTTTGAAGGCTTCTATTGTTCAATGCTTCCAAGCTTATAAAGACCTCCAATTTCTATGAAGAAGATCTTTCTTCATATTTAGTACATGTAGAAGCACACAAGCCAGTTGGGATTGTTTGAAGGCTTCCTATGTTCAATGCTTCTAAAGACCTCCAATTTCCATGGAGAAGGTCTTTCATCATACTTAGTACATGTAGAAGCCACACAAACCAGTTGGGATTTTTTGAAGGCTTCCTATGTTCAATGCTTCCAAGCTTCTAAAGACCTCCAATTTCCATGGAGAAGGTCTTTCATCATACTTAGTACATGTAGAAGCCACACAAACCAGTTGGGATTTTTTGAAGGCTTCCTATGTTCAATGCTTCCAAGCTTCTAAAGCCCTCCAATTTCCACGGAGAAGGTCTTTCATCATACTTTGTACATGTAGAAGCCACACAAACCAGTTGGGATTGTTTGAAGGCTTCCTATGTTCAATGCTTCCAAATTTCTGAAGACTTCCAATTTCCACGGAGAAGGTCTTTCATCATACTTAGTACATGTAGAAGCCACACAAACCAGTTGGTTTGTAATTTTATTCAGTTTGTTGCAATTACTAATACCAGCAAAAGGTCTAATTTATAACAACAGACAACAACCAAATTAAAAAGAAAATAGCAAAATAAAGATTCCGTAGGTGTATTGTTCAAGTAATTTTGACAGACGTACAGTAGGTCAATCTGCCATTTTATTGTTAGAACTGTCCACCCTTTTATTCTGTGGATGAAATATAACCCAGGTTTGTCATAATTGCCCATTATTAATATCACTTGAGTGATCAAATGGGACAGTTGGAGCTGAATAGTTCTTAGCTTCTATTTGGCTATCACAAGCATACTTTATAACAATGAAAATGTTGATACTAAATGATATATTTTGATAAAAAGAAGTACTTTCTGTTACCATAGATTTGCTCCTTTTTTAACTCAAAAGCTTTTAAAATGTGAAAAAGCATACATTTGATAGATGCTTGAAGTGAACATGCCATGGAAGAAGAAAGTAAATAAGGCATATCTTCCAGTTTTGTTCTGTAAAACATCTTTACTGCCTCTAACAGATAGAAGAAATTTTATCATGAAGATGGCAACAGTATTATTGTGGTGTCATAAAAGGAAGAATATACCATTCTGCCATGCAATGGTCACTCTTTGCAGCTGCCATGTAGCTAGCAAAGTGTGAAAAATGAATAGTGAGTGGTAAAAACTATGTACAATTCATAATTCATTCACAATCACCATCTTGGTAGGCTAATAAGTATGAAATTTGTGGTTGATTGGTGAGAAAATTGAAGTACGAGGTGCTATATTTTGATAGTGTACTCTACTAATTTGAGCTGTCAAAAATGAACAAATGAGAAACGGGTGGAGTTTAACAATAGCTTTGATTGGAGTTTGAATACGAGCTGTTAAAAAAGTTGAGGCAGCTGGCTTTAGTGGATAACCCTTAAGTAGTATTTTGAAATGCTTCTATGGTTCGGGTGAAGCAGAAAGAAGTTGCAAAAATAAATTGGTCCCGCAGGACTTAATAGTCAGTTTATGTATTAACGCGGCTGTGTACTCTAGCCATTGTTTCTTTCTCAAAATTGAGTTTTTATGATATGTTTGTACCTTGTTATGTTTTTTATAAAGACAAGGAATGAAAATCCAGATTTGTAAACTCCAACTGCAATATTTTAAGGATTTTATTTCACTATTCCACTCGTGTTTGAAATTGAAAAGGAAAGAAAATCTTTGTTGTACCAGCAAGGTACACGCGCATAACAACTCATCGCGTTGCGTATCGCGCAATTTGTTAACGCTTACAAACACGCTGACGCGATACGCTGACGCTTATCTGCATCGTGGCGCATCTTATGGAAACACCACGGAAGCACTGATTTCACAAAAACCTAGTGGTCAAATGGCTCCGTTTTAGCTGATAAAATGTGGGTTTTTTCAAGTTCTTTCCCCGATTTAAATACCAAGTTATGAATGGATTTCGCTCAAACTTCTCAAGGGGCTGTGGATTTACCCGATGTTCACGTAACATAAGTTACAAAAGCGAAAACTGTCGCATTCTCCTGTGAGATTCGATGAAAGTGCAAAATGTGACCACTTTAAACTTCAACGGCCATTATTTCAATGTTCATTTTCTCGGTAAAATGGCGATTTAGGTACACGATAACTCAATAAATACAGCATCTATAGGTAAGCAAATATGATCATCGTAAAAAGCATGATCGACTCAAGAAACGGTTTTCTCATTTTTTTATATTTTGGTCTATTTTCGATTTGGGGCATCATTTTGTGCAAATAGGCGTTTTTGAATTTTAAAAACTTCATTTTGATGCCTTATATGGTCAATATCTCAAATAATAAGGCCAATATCAAAAAAATAAAAAAACCGTTTTTGGAATGGAGCCTCAAGATTGAGTTAAAAATAAAATAAAATATTTTGGAAAGTATGTTTTTTGTTATGATGTACCTAACAAATATTGCCAAAAACTCACTTTTTGTGATTTTCTTCAAAATTGTTGTTTTTACCCCAAATCTGTATTTATATTAAGATTTATTGATGTCTTGCCTTCATAAAAATGTATACTTTTATATGTTTTATGCGAATAATTACAAAGTTATTGCACTTTTTACTACATGCATGTCTGAGAGTACACAGCCACCTTAATTTTGTAATTGGGATTACAGTGAATTAATTCTACCAAAAATATACTTTAAAAAAAATTCTTGATGTTATTCACTAAGGTTGTTTGTACTTTCTATAATTTAACACTTAGATTGATTAAGTAGGCCCCGATACCATATATGGTCTAATATTGGTAATTCATTTAATGTGTTCCAGTTTACTAATGATTTACATTTCAAATCACGCACAAAATTGTATATCATATTTATACGTCATTGCTTGCCTAGTCCAGATGGATGTTTATGGAATAGCTGTTTACATAATAATTTATAGAGTGGCATCTCTGATGTAATAAAATGACGTGTTGGTCCATTGATTTATCAGCAATTTTTCACTATTAAGTGCCTTGTTGAACCAATTTCTATTGATAAGGCCCCTGGCCTATTGATATGCCACACCACCGTACAAATTAGTTGCCAGAGTGGCTGTTCATTTGCTGCAGTGTTTGTGTTATTGATAACATTTTCTGTGTTAATCAATAATGTTATGGCCGATAATTGTTCCTTCTGGGAAACAACTAGTGCTAATTGAATGAGCACATGTGCATGTTATGTGAACACATCTGTACTAGAATTTTATTTAATATTTTGGTGGGTAATGGTGTATGCTCCCCACGGAACAGGAAATTGTGCGTCTTTGTGAGCTATGGGTGTATCGGCAAAAGGGGATCTTTCAGAGCTGCAATCTGTCAAAATCTAGGTCTTTCTTTTGCCTTACTGGTTTAAAATTCATTATGAGAGGGTGAAAAATGAGAGGAAACATCAGATTTGTGAGTCTTAGAGCTGAAGGTATCAAAATATTGGAGTCTTTCAGTGCTCAGTGTCGGTCAATTTCAGTGTCTTTCAGTTTTAAAGGGAAATTGAAGATGCATGAGGAGTCGCCTCTAGTCTTAGGCCTTACTTTTGGGTGCTGTTGTTTCAGTTTCATGCTCAGACCAGCCAATACGTCAAGATGAAATGGGCAAAATTTAGTTTGTGTGTAGATTTGGGGTACCTGGACAAATGTTCTTTTACGTTGGTATGCGCTCACAATTTGAGAGGATTCGTAGCCTAGAACAGAACCAGTAGAAGATACGATTTGAGATGGTATGTCGCATTAGTAATCTATAGAAAACTAGCTGTGCTGCTAGGTCCTTTTACATTCTGTCAACATGGTATCCAATACTGGAACGTACAATAACCACTAGAGCTCAACGGCAGCACCAAATAAATTGCAATTGTTGGGTGCTAAGTGAAGTCGGTAATAGAATACACACCACCTTGGGTTTATGCATGACACTAGGAAACTTAACCATTGCTGGATGGCCGGCCAGGCATTTTACTGGCCCTCGGCTGTTTTGGTGGTGAGAGCCAAATTTGCCTCAGCAATCTACAAAATGTTTTGGGAATGCTGTGCATGTTTTGCTAACATTGGCTGCCATTTGCTACCTGACTTATATAGCAACATTTTGCTTCACATTATAGAAATAGTAATGAGTGGAAAATAATTGTTACAGAACTGAAATGGTGCAGTTCTGTGAAATTAAATCTTGCGCCATGTCCACCTACTCACTTTCTTGATATTTTATAATAGCAGCACTAATTCTGCAGAAGATACTAATCTGTTTCAGGAGAGGAGTGACATTTTGCAACATCTTTGACTTAAAGATGTGGTCATATTTAATATCAGTAAGAGGTTAAATGTTAAATCAACAATGGATTAAATTGCCAATTAGGGTGAAGAATTTTCATGATCATTTTTCAACCAACTTTTCCACATCTGAACATATCAATTGATATAGGGGGAGGGGGTTATAGGGGGATGTTCAGTAGTTGTTTGTTGGAACTAAATCAAATGCATGCTATTTATTGCATAACTTTCAAGATTTGAGGTAATATGCAGCAACTGAGGTAAGGGTGTGGCCAAGGTGGGAGCTGTGCCCTATGGGACATCTTGCTCCCTCCTGCCTCCTCCCTTCCGGATGCTAGCCGCTGTGATATTTTAGATTTTAGACCTTTTTTTCTCTTTTTTGTCAAATTTCTCCCCCTGAAAGTCAATCTTTCTCCCTTTGCATCTAGAAAAATTTGGTTATGCCCCTGAATGGAGAGCATACTTAAAATCAAACCTTTTTGGCCTGGAAGGATCACTCCATAATGTGAAAAGTATATAAATAAAAGGAACAAAATACTTTGAGGCAGCCATTATACTGGCAGCCTTTTTGGAACTATCAGGAAAGAAATGTTTGGGAGCATGTGAGCTTTAACAGCTGTCTGAAATTACTTGCAAGTTCTTGTCCATGTAATTTTAGTCCGTTAGGTTGCAAGTTGCTGGAGTTTAAAGGAAAGCGATCAATAAGATAAATAATGGGGAATGTGAATACTGTTCTTATTTCCAAAGTGGGTCCATTAACCTCTTACTTATAAGTTCACATTTTAGATTGAATTTTCAGCAGTTTAGTGACCCTGATGATGCATTCTTGATGTAATTCTTGAAGATGAGATGCTCTAAGTTGTTTGTTTCTAAGTCTTTCATTGTTGTTTGAAGAAGTACCGTTAATGTTTTGTATGTAGGGTGAATTACACTGTTAAGAATATGAAGCAGGTGTCTATAGTTTGTGTTGCACTGGTAACAATTCTGTATGTATTGGGATTAAGTCCGCTTATGATGTATCTTTAGATCATAGACTGTAATTCCTTTCTAGGGTCTATGTTTAGATGTACACCCACACTCACACACGAGGGTGTGTTTGTTTGCTACCGAACATGGACAGTTTAGGACTATGCAAACGTAGACGTCCGAATTCAATAGACATACCAAGGATGTTTTCGGCCATTTGTGTGTGTATGTGTTTAAGATGAAACCGAGTATGCCCCCTTCCCTGGTTCTTCATGATTTGAATGTGAAATGTCATGTGTATATGTCCTCATTTGTCAGCAAAAACATACACAGGCACCACCCCACTGCACCTCACCCCCAGGGGCAAGCACAGATTCGTTACACACATACATATATTTTTGTATGCACTATTGGTTCCACATCCTCTCGAAGTGCCCACCATTAATATGAAGTTCCAGAAACATTAAATTAACTGTAATATGTTTACAATGTATCTGGGTCATAGCCATGCCCAACTGAAAGATATGTGATCTAGAAAATGTAATTATCATACTTGCTCATCTTTAAGTGATATATGTTATTGATAACATTTGTAGAAAGTAGACTAGACGCTATTGATCTTCAAATAAGTTTGAGATGTCACGATCTGTTCTGTGTCGGCAACTTGATTGCACACTCATGGTAGTTGTTCTTACCTGGAGGGTTCCTATATATCACATTAGTTGGGAAGCTTATGACTCATATCAATATGAGAATGGAAGGAACGTCAGTGGTTTCTTATATGAAGTACGAGAAGTAATCCAAGATTCTGCTTTTTTCTTACTGTTCATTTGCCGTAATTTGTTTTTTGGAATAATATAATAGCCCCCCCCCTCCCATTTATGTAGAAAGTAATTTTCTGTTCATCTTCTTATTGTTTTAAAGTGCATCAATATGGTTTTGGTATCAGTGACAGTGACTCTCTCTGGACATTGAGTGTGCTAATTTTGGCTGAAAAATTATTCAAATCACTAATTGTAATATAGAATTACACATTTGTGTGCACTAAATCTAATTGTCAGGGGGCCAAAATTGTGACATACAGCCTCTAAGCAAACACTGGTGAGTATCATCTTGTACATCAATATTTGGATGAAGTCTAAATATTCATTCATTGATGGGTATCATATTTAAGTACACGGTCTACTTGTTTATATTAATATTATATTATAAAGTACATTTCGTTTGATATTCTTCTATAATTACAAAACTTGGAAGTATGTTCTGAATGAATCCAAATATTATATTTGGTATTTGATTGCACCTTTTGCAACCTTTGTGGCATTGGTTGTGTTTCCGGCACCCTAGATTCCCAGGGATTGCAAATGAGGTAATGATTATGAAATGCTACTTCATGATGCAACAAGCAGAAACATTGTCAAATTATTATGTTTTATAAAATTTAAAAAGTTGTGCATGTATTATTGTCAAATTATGTTTTACACAATTTAAGTTGTGCAACTATAATAAATTATATACTTCAAAACTTTCATGGATTAATAACTTAATTAAAATATTCCCTAGCAATGGAAAGAAGAACAAAAAAAGATCCGCCCAAAAGACCAGGTATAGTGGTGTTTACATTTGGCAGTTTAGTTGGACAAAAGTTGTTAACATTGACTAGAAATGTTTTATAGTCAGTTTCATTTCCATTGTCAATATACTGTGGTTTGAAACCAGAAATTTAAAAAGAAAGAATTTTGATGTTGACATATCATGCATTTGAACTGAATAGTTCTCATTGCATAACACAAAAAATGTTTTGCTTTGTAAACAAACATGTCATAAATGACCCAGATGAGTGGACAGATGATCATGAACTTGAATCCCATTGAGCAATGCTCACTCAGAAAAATGAAAGGTGACAAAAGATATTGCTTTCTCACAAGAGAAATGTAAAAAATCAAGGACTGAAATGTCAACTGTGTGGGTTGCCAGAGAAGATACCTTACCCTTCCCAGAATCCTGTGCAACATTATACATCACATCACTACATCAAATGAAACTACTATCACAATTGTACATGTTCCATTTGTTTCATCTTGAGAATAAACTAGCTAAACATGGGTCGATAGTCAAGAAATAAACATATTTTGTAAGATCTGGATGTACTCTGTTCAATGAGGTAGTTTTTATCACTTTACCGACGTTGCAATAGGTAGCAAATTGGTACAGAAAATTGAAATGGGAGAAATGCATTATGGGAAGTGTAAGATAAGATATCTTCTCTAGTGGAAAGCTGCAAGCAGAGGGTGTATGTTACATAAGAGTGGTTACGAATATTAAATGGTCATATTTAGGCATTTCATTGCAAACAGTTATTTGTATTTTGAAGTTTCGAGTGAATTATCATTTTTGTTTTGATTTTTAAAAATTTTGTTTCAGTTTTTGTTAACATTTTTAATGTTATATAAGTTCTCTTCATTGGTGTCTGTATTTAGCACAGGCATTTTTGCTGAAAAGTAACAATGTCAACAGAATTGATATTGGTTTCTTTTGATCGGTAGCATGATCACATTAATGTGACAACATTTTTAATATTCGGTAGATCAGAAATTGAAATCGTGCTAGAAAGTCTCATTTCTACAATGTGTAAACATGCTTATCAGAATCAAATATTACGAATGTACACAGAAATCAGTCATTGACCTGTGCCATAATGTTTCTAATCAAACAGCCTTATCGAAAATATGTCATTTTATTATTATGTAGCCACCGCTGTCTATTGGAATTATATAATATACTGAAGTCTGAAGTTCATTGCATTTCAGGGGCATATCAAGGGGTTGCGGAGGGATGCGCGCGTATCCAAGAGTTTTTTGAATAATCCCAGTTTTTTTTTAATAATCCTGTAAAATTGGCCTACTTTGGGCACATTTTAGCTATTCAAAACCCCCCAGGTGCACTCCGAACTCTGGGTAGCTGGATACGCCCCTGCATTTGCAGTTAAGTACTATATAATTGCAGCATTTGGACACAGAATCACAAAAGGGTGACATGCTGTGGAGTTGTGGGTGACAAGCTGTGGATTCTATCATCCCAAAGGGTACAAATGACAGACGGATAAAGAAATTGATAAACAGCCAATTTGCAAAGTCATTTATTAAGGCTAATCACTCAAACTATGAAGTACACAAGACAAAATTGCAGTTCTGAAATCCTGCCTTACAATAGGTGCACCCCTGATAAACAAGGTAGTTTAAAAAAGTTAAAAAAGATTACAACAAAATACAAAAAAACCCCACCAAAATGGAATAGAAAAGTTTACAATAATGTGGAGCTATAAGGGTAGTAAAAATGCTCCCGAGCTGTGAAATCGAGAAAGATTATTCAAAACCTCTGTTAACTGGGTGCACTCTCAAGTTTGATTTTAATGGGTAAATTGTGAAAAAAGATTTCCTAGGGTTCAACTGATTCTGATTTAGAATAAAAATTAAACAAATTTGGATTTGGAACTAAAGGGGAAACAATTTGGGGAACTGATTTGTAATTGTAGAATGGAATTATTCTCATTGTGATCTGATTGAGACTGGCTTAATTCACGAGATCGAGAAGTGATCACTGAGTTGAAAACTTACAACAACATTGCAGAGCTGAAATTCTGAACTTGCAGAAAGCAATAGGGGTCTTCAAAAAGTTGTGTATTAATGGGTCTTAATGAACTCCCAGAAAAAAAGGCACAATCTGGAGGGCGTAATCTTCTTCAGTCAGCCGGCAGGTCACGCACGCAGCGTTCGTTTTCTGAGTTCCACTCACTGCAGTGACCCCGGGACCGGCTCTGACTACGCAATGTAAACACATTACGGGTCTGGGAATATCTTTGAATCTTGTAAAAACTTGCATAAAAAAATGTCATTTCACGTGGTTTTTGGATAGAATGAAGTCTAATACTGCTCTCTGTTAGTTTAATTTTGAGAAAGATTGAAAAAAAAGTGTAGTTTCATTGTATTTTAAAAGCGACCATTTTTAATTTTAAAATGTACAAACTTGGTCGAACTAAATAACAATTTTTTGTACTTTATATGCGACAAACCCTATTATCCTTTCATATCAGTAAACTGTGAAAGGTTTTACACATAAATATACTAAAGACGAAAGAAATTATAATTGTAAACGGTCAAACCCAGCAAAAATATTGGCACAGGTGATTTCAGACCTCGGTTAAAATTACGCCCGGCCGTTTTCCATGCAGTAAGGTCACGGGGTCAGGGGCACTGAGTGGGCGTCGGCTGAATAACGGCGTGTGATTGGTTGAGCCATAAAACAAAAATTCCCTGTAAAGGGAAGTCGCATTGAATTTATTTCTCTTTCTTTCATTACTGTATTAGGGATGCGCCATTACATTTCCAAGTAATTTTTTAGTAATATTTATTTTATATATTTTTTTAATTATTTAATATTAGGGATGCACAATGTAATAATAAGTTGTTTTTTCAATACAAAAACTTTTTTTCAGAAATAAAGACAACAAAGTAAATACACTGACACATATTAACTTTCAGTTTCTCTTATTACTGTTTTTTATTTGGAAATACTGAGAACTGACAATATCAAAATATAAAGTTAAACATACATGTATGTACAGAGTATAAATATAGACACCGAATAATAAATATAAAAATGTAAAAGATATATGAGAAAGACAAATACTTTGGCAAGGTAATGAGTTCTTTAGGCCAACAAAAAGAGTAAGTCTCAGAGCTTGCAAAAAATTGAGACCCACCTCCCCCCCCCTCAATCAACTAAGCAAAATGCTGAAATAATTTGACTAATTTGTTAACAAAAAGTTTTAAAAAAACCCAATGTGCATGGCAGCTCTGAGACACTATTTTTTGGCCTGAGTTTCAAATGAGCTGTTGTTTGGACACCCTAGCAAAACTAAGATACTGTATTTACATTATATTTACATACTATACCAGTACTACATCTGCAAGTAGGACTAGTGTTAACATGGAAGTGGGGTTTTGATTGGTTAACTGCAATTCATCATCAAATCGGTACCTTATTCACCGATCAAGCTTAGCAACTTGTGACCTAGTTCTTTATACATGAATCAAAAGGAGCAGTCGGACACCACTGAAGGAATTTGTTGAACACTATATACTCATTGCAGTGAAGTTGTACTGTTACCACTATTTAAAAACTACATTTAATACATTTAATAATCTCAGGATGTTAACATGATTTGTCAATTACTGTTAGCACACACAACTGAACTTGTCTCTTCAGTTCAAATATGAAAGCACTTAATATGGTTTAACAACAACAGCTGCAAAGTTTACAATAAAAATTACAATATAATTTACTTTTCATAATTACAAAAAGTTGCAATGAAAGCACCATAAGGTTTTTTGTTGGACCAGTATCAGTTAGTTGAATAATACAATAGTTTGCAATGAAAGCACCACAAGTTTTTTGCTTAAACCATCATCAGTTGGCTGAACAACATACTAAATACAATTTTTCACCACATCCGTCATCGCAAATAATAACGGGAGACACAGAGAAAAAGTGATCCTGCCTGGGAATCAAACCCAGAACCTCGGGTTTACAAACCCGAGGTTCTGGGTTCGATTCCCGGGTGGGATCACTTTTTTCTGCTTGTCTTCATTATTTGTGACAGCGGACCTGGTGAAAAGTTTTATTTATTTATAATTCCTGTCGATCGTGCCACTGTTTTTCCATATAACATGTACCGTATTCGTTCCATTAACCGCCCATACCTCCATAAGCGCCCACTCAGCGACTTTACTACACATGACCCTATATCAATATGTGCAGGATCCATGCATGCAACTACTCGTGTATCGATCACAGAACCATCAACACACAAAAGTCCATATTCTGGACCATTTTTTACATATGTAATTAATATGTAAACAATATAAAAAATAAGCGCCCACCCAAAATGACTGTAAAGCGCCCTGGGCGGTTAATGTAAAGAATACGGTATTACTTATTACACATACACACATCAGTTAATTACAAAAATACTTTACTTCAGTGGCCACAACAGTTTCAAAAGAAACTTTGATGTGAAACATAGTGACATCTACAGTTTGTCCACTTTGAAGAACAAATCAAATCTGTGGCATCTGGAGTCAATGCTTTGCGTCACACACACGCAGTATGTGACACATAAAGAACATAATGGGCTCAACAAGTACAAATCGCGCAGCATTTGGCGTGCGTTTACACATGCATTGCAGCGAAATAATTATTCTCATACCTCCAGTTTCCGAGATCTATTTGCATTGTACCTCTGAGTTGACGGACTATTATAGTGCAGCATTTTAAATATTTTGCTCCTCTTGCAGGCAAGAAATACAAGAATTACTTGTCAATGATAATTTGCAATAAAAAAGTACTGGGTCATGAAAAACTGGAAAAATATTGCCTTTTTACTGGCATAAAGGCAATACTGAAACAAGACCATTTTACATAAATGTATCACAGTTAGGGAACAAACCAAAAGATCGATGACATCCTATAAGCGTAACTAGTTTCGTTTCTCAGCCAACCCCTCCTCCCTGCCAGAAGCGTAATAAAGAAATGTTGAAAATTTTGACTAATACCGTAATAATAATTAAACATTCTTCAGACCGATGTTTTTTTCAAACGTAATCAAGTATTTTTACCCCTCCCCCCTAAACGAAACTAGTTTCCTTTATAGGACGTCATTGATCTTTTGGTTTCTTCCCTTAGTCATCATGGTCATCCTCAATATCAGATGAGAATAAAATTGTGCCTGCAGTTCCTACTTCTGAATCAGAACCAGATTCATCTTCAGAGGAACTGAGATCATCAGACATTTCATTGAGGTTGCCTGAGGCTGTTGCATCACTTGCCTGAGGTTGTGGAACATTCTCACAATTGATGCAAGTGCATCCAGGTCCACAAAAGGAACCAGCAAACTTGCATTTACATTTTCGATTCTTGCATCCTTTCTTACAACCACAGCCTCTTGTAAGAAAGGTGACATTCTGACGTATCTGTTGCACATTTGCATCAGAAGCCCATTCAACATGAATACCATCTTCATCCTCGATCCAACCATATTCTAGGATATTTGGGTACCTGAAATTAGATTCATATGCCTTTCCCCAAACATTTGAAACCCAACATGATCTTTTCCAATGAAATTTAAGCGCATCATCTGAGGGTAGCAATTCATCCTCATAAGTGCCTTCCCAGGTGGCTTGCCTTATTTCATTTAAAAATAATGAATGTTGTTCAGAAATAGAGATGCCATCTCCACCAAATGCTTTAAAAAGTTGTTCTGGTGTGTCATACATATATAAACTGGCTCTTTTGGATTTAAAATAAACCGAGCCAACTAAACGATAAAACGACAAGAGTCCATTTTCCCAATGTTCTCTATCAGTTTCTTCAAGACTGCCTTCAATTAAGCCATTTTGCCCTCCTGTGGCATTAATAAAATTTCCATATTGGAAAAGAACATCATAAAACTTTGACTTGGATTGTCCATAGAAGGAAGATACAAAATCACAACCAGAACATATATATACAGTTTGAATTATGTTGCAGATACTTATGATATTTGGAATGGGTCCAGCAAGATCAGGGTCATGTTGAAAACAATCAACCAGTAAGTTCAAGTTTAAGTATTTAGATGGCTTCTGCTGGTATTCTATGTACACTTGCTTATTTTGGAATCTATGGAAAAGTGCAATTCCTAACATGCCAATATCTCTATCAAGTGATCTTACATGAACAGTTGGACATTTTGTGTCTTGAACATGAAGCCAAATTTGAGTGTCCGACTCCTCATGATTCGTTTGTAGAGCATATGGAAAAATGCCATCAACAGTGACACATTTGGTTATAACAGGATTCTGCCTTTTAAGAATGTGATGAAAACCTCCAGATACTATAAATACATTTATATAAACCAAACCATTTTTAAGAATAGGTTGAACAATACTTGGGAAGGTGTCAGCCAAATAGGTGCACAAGAGATGCTTATTCATACGAATTTTCAAAAATGAACCCCACTGTTTGGGGAGTGGCGTCTCATCACCAATTTCCAAATATTCAAGATCATCCACACCTGTATTATCACCATCGCGTCGTCTTTGCTCAAATAACTTTGGGGATCGACCCTGAGTTCCTGCTTGGTCAAACAAGACTAGCACATCAATATAACCATCTTTGTAAAATGGAAGAATAACATGCCTAACAATGTACAAAGCATATTCCTTAAAGGTTTTGAGTCCTTCTTCAGGAGCAAGATATATTATGTTCATTCCTTCAGCTACCAAACAAATATGACCTCTCTGATAGGAGATTGTTTCAGAAAGAATTTCTTTCTCTGAATATTTAGTTTGGAAAATATTATATACTGTGCTCTTTCTACCTTTTCTAGGTAACCCTTTTTCATTGCATATGGCACGCGGCGTTTCCAAAAATTGTGGTTGATTGATGTGCGGGATATTTTGACCTGTTCTTAATGCTGTAATCATTCTTTTGTAACATTTTGTGATCATTTTTTGTCTTTTTCCAAATATGCATGTGTGCGGCTGGGTTTCTTCTTTGGTACAAAAGTCTTTAATCTCTTCTTTCTGATAGGAGCTTTTGAGACACTAGAATCTTTAATGATTCTTGTTGCGATGAAGTCCATGAATGACTTGTGTCCAATTTCATGATAATTCATGAGATCATATGAAATAGCTGGGGTTACTTCATTTTGGAAAAAGGCATGTTTTAGGTCAGGTGACACAATATTTTGGAACATGTGAGATTCGAACATTTTTGTAATACAAAACAATGTTGGCATGTTCCACCTGAATAATAGACACAGAAAAATCTCTTTGTGTGAGATTATTGGAGGTTGGTAGAACTTGCTTACAATAATTTTCAACCATTTCTGCCTGGTACTCAAGGGTTGATGCGATTAATCCTATATTCTGGGGAGTATGCCTTACAATAATTTTCTTAACCATTCTGTTGATAAGCATCTCATGTGCTTCATCAAAGGCAACACAAGAATAGTCAATCCCCCTGATATTTGAAACAAATGCACTGTTCTGAAAGTGAAGCAAAACATGTTCAGGTAGGGCGAACATTTGACCGAGATGAATTGGAAGCCACCGAGAATGATTTTGATGGTCAAAAGCATGAAAGAGTGAGCACATGTTTTTGATAGCAGCTTGTCGCCAATTCCACTGACCAGTTCTTATGGCAAGAAATAACTGAATATATGAAAAAACATCATTTTTCAAAAATCGGTCCCAAAATGCGAAAGTTTGATAACGGGAAGACATGACTTTACACCAATTCATGTACTCATTCCACAAACTTGGCATTAATTTCTTTTCCATTTCAGTTTGACTTTTTAAGAAACTGTCTATATTTGAAAAATCTCGATTGGCATTTGATAAATTTGAAACAACATCAACAAGAATGGCCGAGATGTCATCATTCGATAGAGGGCATGTTGAATCTCCACTTGTATCGGAAGCCTGCCTGCATGTTAAAAAACTCTTGATCTGATATAAGTATATTGCTTCATAGACTTGCAGAATGAATCTGTGTGTATGTCTAAAATTTTGACAAGAACGAATATTAGAAACAGATGCCCCTTTATGTACAACCTTAGCAAGTTCTTTCAACCCCGCATCCCAAAACACTTTCATTATGATAGATTGAAAGTTTTTCAATACATGCCAGTCACCTACATATGGAATTACCCAGTCCATGGATCGGCCTTTCTCATATTTCACTTTCATAATGTATTCAAATGTTTTTAGATCCCCTATAATTATCAGATGATTGATTAATTTTGAAACACCAAAAGTACTATGCAACTCATTTAACACTTTTTTGATAGTATCAGTACAGTCTGCCTTCTCATTGCGAATTTCTAAGAATACAAAAGTTGATTTTCCTGATGGAGGTTTAGTTTTTTGATCTTCTGCTGCAAATTTGCACTTTATGGACGGCATATTAATAGATAGATCTCTATCAATTATTGTGTATCGTTCCAATATATAAATAAATAGCCTACACAGTAAATTTGCAGTAGCAATTTCCTCTACATGTGATCGATGAAATAGATTTAGCTTGATCTTACTTGGTAAGAATGTCTTAAAAAGAGGTTCTTTACAAACCGAAGAGTTCTTACTGGAAAAATCCAAACCTCGATTGACTTTGGACAATCGACGATTGCTTTTTTTTGAACTCTTAATTTTGACTTTGGCAGTTGGATCAAAGTGAGTTGATAATGTATCTTCAAAGTCAAAAAAAGCATCTGTGTGTTTTGTATTGCAATCTGCCCATTTATTAAACACATCTGAACATGAAGATTCTAATGAAATCATCTCTTCTTCAAAAGATCACTATCTAAAAGAAGATCAAAGTGACCGCTTTTCCATCTGTATCAGGCGTGTTGAGAAGACAGACTGGCTTTGAATCTGGGAAGCAACCATTTGCAAATATTTCAACTAATTTATAATCCGAATCAATCACTTGGTAAACATGTATAGTATTTTTCATACAAAATGACGCTGTTATTATTTGCAAGGTACATGCATATTTTCCGGGTGCTCGAGTATCCCCAATACAATGTTTGAAATTTTCATAAAATTGACCGGAATCTTTTTCTAAATAGAAAGAGCGAGTCTGTTCTGACAAATTACACAAAGCCTCCATATGTGTTTCTAATTGAAAAGTGATAGCACTTTGAATTTGATCAGCCAGCATTGTCTCAATTGATAGCAAATTCCTTCTCCTGGAATGCCAAAGCAATTTCGTGGGGAATTTCTTAAACGTGATGTACTGTGAACTGCTATACACCTGTAAAAGCATCTTCCATCACCATAAATTTTAACAGGTGTGAAGCGCTCCATATTTGACAAAATTTCAGTTGGATACAGCAATTCCTTTTCCCCCTTCGGTTGTTGCGCCATCACTGACGTACCATGCCAACTTCTCTCTTTGCCACTTGATGACATAATTGCATATGGATTAAGGCAATCTATGTTATCAATACTTACAACTGTGAAAGCATTTTGATGGATACTTTTTAACTTCTGTTTGCCTTTATCCACAGCAATCATGTCCAAATACCTTTCAAGAGTTTCATTTGAGACACAGATCCCACCCCTATTGAATATGGAGACCAAGCGGGTTGAATTTGAAAATCTTTTCAAAATATCAGCATGTATTATTTGCAATGGATAACTATATTCGTCATTGAGAACGAATTGTAAATTTAAAATGGCTATCATACGCCTTAAAAATCTCTTCCTGTTGTGATCTGCCTTCAAATCATCTTCTCCCATAGGAAGTTTGGTAAGTATATCCATGTCAAAATCATGTTTTACTTCCTTTTTCTCTGTGTCGTTTGAGGTAATCAAGAACATAGCATTCCACAAGTGACAGTCAATTTTATTTACAAGTTTATCGAAATCCAAGGCTCTTAATTCAAATGGATTTTCTTTGAAATGTTGGCACAATAATTTACCTTGAGCCAATAAACGTCTATTCAGATCTAAAGCAGCACAGTAAAGTGTAGATTTTTCATCATCAAAGCTAATATGCATACTTTCAGAATCACTCTCAATATCATTTGTATCATCAGCTGAATATTTCTTAACACTGCATTTGTAGAGTAACTTGTGAAGAACTGTTCTTAAATCAGATTTTGTGTACATCAACAGAGTACCTTGCTTTGTGGATTTTGTAACATGTATTTCTAAAAGATTTTCAAACCTGGCCATTAACTCTGACAAAAACTTCTTTTTTCCAACAGGGTTTATTTCACCTTCAGATTCACTACAATTTCCTTTCAATTTTGAAACATATTCATTATATACATTCATCAGTAAACAAGCATTGTCATTTTTGAACAGGTTACACAAATTGGCACATATTTGCAAAAGCGTTTTTTCACGCATAAAATCAGGTCCATTATCTGGTTTAATAGAAATCGGTTTTTCAAATTTATGCAAGAGATCATCAATGTGTTTTGCATTTCTAGTGGCAAATATGAACTGATAGCATGATGAACAAAGGATCCTATCTTTGTCTACAGTTACATTGGCATTTATTAATAAAGCTTTACATGATATAAATTCTAAACGATCTTCAGAACACAAGTAATACTTATTATTTGACCTAATGTTACATAAACACACCCCACATGTTTTCTTAATTTTATGAGAATGCAAAGTATTGTAATGTGTACGACACAAATCAATATGACCTACAGGCGATTGCCCTGCTACACCATGCAAAGGAAAGCAACTGTTAAAAATATCATTTGAGGCAATGGGTGTTTCAACCTCTGAAATGTTGTCACAAAAGCTCAAAAAACACTTGGGTCGTGGTTTTACCCGGGAAGGAGGTTGGAAATTTTCTTTTCTTAACCTACATCGACATGTATCACAATAGCTATCTGTATCAGACATCAATGGATGATATTTTTTGATATTGTTATAGACTTGGGTGTTTACCTTAGTTGTTTTTAAATGATAGTAATTTGTGCTTGGCTTATTTTTACAAATATAACAAGGACCACAATGAGTTTGTTGGCAAGTTTTACAAGGCTTTTTAGGTTTAGTTGCTGTTGATTTGATTGGGGCTTTTGTTCTTCTCCTTTTACTGGGGCTTGTCTGTACTGAAGTTGAAGATTTTATAGATGAAAAATGTTGCCTTGGGGATCTGCGCACTTGTAATTCATCATGTAATTCTTTCCTCTTTGTTGGAGTGGAGCATATATGTTTACGGGGGGATCGTCTAAGGTGCGATTGATCAGGTGAGTCGACCTGTTGTGACTCACCACCTTTGTTCACCCCAGTGACGGAACATCAATGACAATTACTTCGTTTTCCATCGTGTTGATCTGTGACATGGTAGCTTCTTCTGTTGTATATAACCACCAGAGGATGTCTGTCTCTTCAGTGGTACATGTACTTGTGGCAATGTCTTCTTTCCGGTTAATACCCAAGTTACTTAGCTGGATGATCTGGTGAATGACTGCTGGATCACACTGTATGGTAGAAGAAAATAATTAACATATTTTGCATTAGAATTAAAGGTACACAATAGGATTTTTATGTTAGGTTTATACGGTGTTGAATTCAGCAACCATGATAATAAAATTAAGGTTTTTTAACAAGTTATGTTAATATGTTCTGCGTGTGGCAGGAATCACATCTACGGTGGGTTGTAAAGTTCCACGCAAAAATATGAACAATTTAAAAATCGCAAACATTAAAAAATGGTGATTTTTAATTTTTGTTTATGACAGCAGCATTTACGTTAGGTCAAGATACTCTACAAAAAAAAAAAAAAAAATTTAAAAAGCAAAAAAAAAAAAAAAAATTTTTAAAGATTTTTATTTTTTCCCAATTAAAAAAAACAATTTTAAGATTTTTTCCCAATTAGGCCAAAAAAAAAAGAGGTTCGTCTCAAAGCTTGCGCGCGCGTTTGTAAAATCCCACGATTTGACAAAAAACGAATGCAGAAAAAATCGGCGATTTAAATGATGTGAATGAAGTCCAGGAATCTACAAATCAGCACTTATGTTAGGTCAAGATACTCTACAAATTCGCAAAAAAAAATTAAAAAGTAAAATTGATTTTTTCCCAATTACATGATTTTTTTATAGATTTTTTTCCAATTTTTCTATTTTATTTTAAAGATTTTTTTCCAAATTTAAATGATGTGAATGAAGTCCAGGGAATCTACAAATCAGCAAAAAAATAAAAAAATAAAAAACCTAAAAATTTTTTATTATTTTTTTTCTTAGATTAAAAAAAATGTGACTTTTAATTTTTGTTAATGACAACAGCACTTATGTTAGGTCAAGATACTCTACAAATCCGCAAAAAAAAATTACAAAGTAAAAAAAAAAAAAATTTTTAAATTTTTAGATTTTTTATTGTTTTTTTCCCAATTAAATGATTTTTTATAGATTTTTTCCAATTTTTCTATTTTATTTTAAAGATTTTTTCCAAATTTAAATGATGTGAATGAAGTCCAGGGAATCTACAAATCAGCAAAAAAAAAAAATTAAAAATCACAAAAAATTGTATTATTTTTTTTCTTAGTTAAAAAAAAATGTGACTTAATTTTTTGTTAATGACAACAGCACTTATGTTAGGTCAAAATACTCTACAAATCCGCAAAAAAAAAAGTAAAAAGTAAAAAATAAAAAAAAATTCTCAATTTTTATAATTGTTTTTTTTTTAAAATTTTTAGATTTTTTATTGATTTTTTCCCAATTTTTCTATTTTATTTTAAAGATTTTTTCCAAATTTAAATGATGTGAATGAAGTCCAGGGAATCTACAAATCAGCAAAAAAAAAAAAATTAAATTTTTATTATTTTTTTTTTTTGAATTAAAAAAAAAATGTGACTTTTAATTTTTGTTTATGACAACAGCACTTATGTTAGGTCAAGATACTCTACAAATCCATAAAAAAAAAATTAGAAAGTAAAAAAAAATTTTTTTTTTTGATTTTTTATTGATTTTTCCCAATTACATGATTTTTTCCAATTTTTCTATTTTATTTTAAAGATTTTTTCCAAATTTAAATGATGTGAATGAAGTCCAGGGAATCTACAAATCAGCAAAAAAAAAAAATTAAAAATCACAATTTTTTTTTTTTTTTCTTAGTTAAAAAAAAATGTGACTTAATTTTTGTTAATGACAACAGCACTTATGTTAGGTCAAGATACTCAACAAATCCAAAAAAAAAAAAAGTAAAAAAAAAAAAAAAAAATTCTCAATTTTTATAATTTGTTTTTTTTTAATAATTTTTTATTGATTTTTTCCCAATTTTTCTATTTTATTTTAAAGATTTTTTCCAAATTTAAATGATGTGAATGAAGTCCAGGTAATCTACAAATCAGCAAAAAAAAAAAAAAATTAAAAATCATAAAAATTTTTATTATTTTTTTCTTGGATTAAAAAAAAAATGTGACTTTTAATTTTTGTTTATGACCACAGCACTTATGTTAGGTCAAGATACTCTACAAATCCGCAAAAAAAAATTAAAAAGTAAAAAAAAAAAAAAATTTTTTTTAATTTTTAGATTTTTTATTGATTTTTTCCTTTTACATGATTTTTTTCCAATTTTTCTATTTTATTTTAAAGATTTTTTCCAAATTTAAATGATGTGAATGAAGTCCAGGAATCTACAAATCAGCAAAAAAAAAATTAAAAATCACAAAAATTTTTATTAATTTTTTCTTAGTTAAAAAAAAAATGTGACTTAATTTTTGTTAATGACAACAGCACTTATGTTAGGTCAAGATACTCAACAAATCCGCAAAAAAAAAAGTAAAAAGTAAAAAAAAAAAAAAATTCTCAATTTTTATAATTTTTTTTTTTTTATTTTTATTTTTAGATTTTTTATTGATTTTTAAAGATTTTTTCCCAATTACATGATGTGAATGAAGTCCAGAGACGCTACAAATCAGCTAAAAAAAATTTAAAAATCGGAAAATTTTTAATTTTTTTTTCTTAGATTCTTTAAGAAAAAAACAATCGTGATTTTTGTTAATGACAGCAGCACTTATGTTAGGTCAAGATACTCTACAAATCCGCAGAAAAAAAATTAAAAAGCAAAAAAAAAAAAAAAATTCTCAATTTTTATAATTTTTTTTAAAAAGATTTTTTCCCAATTTTTGGCCTCCAAAATCGCGTATTCTTAGCGGCCTTAATTTATACATGTAGCTTTAAATTTCATATATCATAATGCTCACCTGCTGTCTTCTCTGCCTACGTCTTCGCTTCTTGATACGCTTGTTCCTTTTCTTCTTCTTCTTTCCTTTCTTCTTTCTCTCTACGTATACAGATCCTGTTGACACTGGTAGCTTCATCTTTGAAGGTCTGCACACAGGTGAAGAAGGTTGCACAGCTATCATCACTGGGATAGGTGTTGCTGGTGCGATGTCTAGTGGTGCAGACATGAGAGAAAAACCCATCTGAAAATAGCCGACACCGCCGAAAACACGCATTGGCTTTATTTTACGCCGTCCTGGGGTTCTGAAAGCACGCCTCTTTTCCTTACGCACCTTTTCAGACTTCTCATTGACCTTTGTTTCATCATCTTTCTTGGTTTCCGCTTCTTCTTTCTGTTCCTTTTTTACCTTCTTTGGCTTCACATATTTCCGCAAAGGCGGTACCATGCATGATGGATATGCAGACGGTGACCTGTATCTGGTCACTGCCAGATTAATGTCTTCAGCCAGGCAAAGGTACCCACGGTACTTCAAGTGCAGATTGTCTGTTGCCAAATCGCATTCCCGAACCCCACTACTGATAAACTTGAGTCCTTCCTCTGAGCACAAATTGCTCAACATGTAATTGTAGCTTCGAACATCGAAGTCACCTCTTACCAGCACCGCGGACACAAAAATATTCGCTGATGGAAACTTGAGTTTGACTGTTCTTACTAAATCTCGAAAATGGCGACGAAATGTTGTCAGTAGTCCGCAATTTGAAAGGCTATTAGTTCCTACATGTAAGATGACATTTTCTGGCAGTGGAAATAATGGTTTTTGAGATTCAATAAACTTCCTAATAGATGTAACAGTTGCTCCAGGCTTTGGAAATACAAGATATCTATTTGAATAGAAATCCAAATCAGTCTGTAGAAATCTGGTTAACGAATCTCCATATACAAATGTGTCTGGGACTTCTTGATGATGGGGCGACACCCTGTTGGAAAATAGTACACAAAAACATGTATAAGATTAAAGTCATGAAGACATTGAAAAAACGGTTTCATTCAGCAAGTCTGCCCAGTCAAAAGTGGAAATTTTTGCGCTTTGCTTGCCAATTTTGAACTGTTTCTCTTGTTTTTAAATTTGTGATTAAAGTTTCCTTACATTGACCTATACACAAAAGGAATATATTCGCGCATTGTTATTTTCGCAGTAGCAGCTTGGAATGCAAAAATAAATGTAGCGCAAAAAATTTCCACTTTTACAGTACAATATATTGGATCCAAAGTAAAGTGAACCCTGAGTGACTACAGGAGGCAAACTGGCAATTTCATTACTAAAATTTGAATGTACATTGTAACAATGTGTTGATGTCAGTTTGAATCAATAAACCAATCAACATACATATGTAACTTCAACTTGTAGCATGTGTTCTTGCATTTTTGTATTATAGTGTATATATTTTAATACGTCACAAAAGAAACAGGGAGTTGAGTATCAAAAAAAAAAAAAAAAAAAACCCACTAGTGTCAATGGAAGACATTATTACATACATGTAGGCCTACCGGTAGGACTCAATAAAACTATTCCAATTTACAACTCAACTTGAAATTGAATGTCCATTGTAATTTATAGGCCCCAAGGCGACAAGAAAAAAAAAACGAAAGAAAAAAAAACCCTCCAGACCTGACCGACATGCCTAAAACTTACACCCTTAACATTTGTTGTACGTACGTATAAACTCGCCAAATTTCCAGGTCAACTCATTTTAAAACCCAAATATTTTCTGTTTTTGAACCATGTACCGAAACAATAGGTGCCCCAGAATTTGTACAAAATTTGATTCCCACTCCTCCCGTTTTAACCTGCTTTAAAATACATGCCCCAGGGTCCCGTCCCCATAATTCCATTGATCAGGGGAAGGGCCTCCAATTCTTTGGGGCACTCATTTTCAAGGCCACTGGGCAACGAAACTGAATAAAAATATCCGTCTCTCTCAACACGCGATATACAAAATTCCTGGGCTCCGAAATTATCGAATGCAATGACGTCGTCCCAGTAAAACAATGAAAGTTGACAACAATTCAGCACAATTAATCATTACGTCATTTCGGCACGTGAATTTTGACATCGCGTCAGGCCTCAAAATAAGCCAGAATTTCTGAGGGCCATTTGTAAAATGTTTGAGGGCCCATATTTGAACCTATGAACCCCACAAAAAAATGAGAAAAGTAGTAATTTTTTTTGTGGGCCATTTGGGCCCGCCGAATGTATCTTTTGAGGGCCCTCACTGATTTTCAGGGGCCTAAGGGCCCTTGGTATTTCGAGGTCTGCATCGCGTGTTGAGAGCCGACTGTTTTTATGCATTTTTATGGTCAATATGAGTTTTAAATAAAACCATGTGATTCGTGCTTGATAATTATTTTTCCCAAGGCATAATGTTATGATTTAATAAATAAACCATCATGCCATAAGATTCTGCAGATGAAATTACTATAGAATTCAACCAGCAAAAAAATGCCCCCCCCCCCCCATAATTCAGTTGGCGGTTGATGGTGTACGAATAACGAAAGGCATCGTTGCATGTCACTGACACCCCCTTATCCGACTCGCTGCACAAATCTCAAGCATGCAAGTACTTTGGGCAGCTACTGAAAAATGCACGGCCCCCCCCCCCCCGCAACTTGGCGGTTGGGGGGGGGGTGTATGAAAGGCATTGTTGCATGTCACCGACACCCCCTTAATCCTACTCGCTGCACAAATCTCAAGCATGCAAGTACTTTTTGGGCAACAGGCAGCTACTGAAAAATGCACCCCCCCCCCCATAATTCACTTGGCGGTTGGAGGGTGTACGAAAGGCATCGTTGCATGTCGCCGAAACCCCCTTAATCCAACTCACTGCACAAATCTCAAGTATGTGTCACTGACACTGTGACTGTGTACGTGTACATGTATAGCTATAGCCATGATACAATCATGACAATAATTCCCTGATGTTACATACGGTAGAAATACTACAAATAGCAACATTCCGTCATTAAACATCACTGAATTAATATTATATTGTCAATAATGTAATGTCAGCTCAGTGCTCATGCATGTGCTGCATCTCACTGACTGGTCATGTCATGGTTTTGCATTGCACGACAATCACAAATTTCTCGCATACCGGTACCAATTTGTCATAGTAATTTCATAGTAAACACGTCATTAAAGTAAGCTTACGCCCGAATTTTACCGAAGATCGGTGCAAATTGGTTGATTTTCTAACCCTCCACTTGATGTCAAAACTTTTATGAACCCTGACGAATTTGGTATCAATCGAAAGCTTGCACTTTCAACTCACCTATACAGTGCACAGTTTTCCGTAATTTTAATGCATAGGGTCAGGCCCAGCATTTCTGCTGGCTATCTACGCGAAAAAGAGAATTTTCATACCGTATTTTCAACCGCCACAAACTACCACAAGTATTACGTAAAAGTACACAAATTTGGTATCAAATTGAAGCGAAAGAAATGTTTTTCTACTTACCACGCCATCTTGGTCCAGGTTTGACACGAAGACACTTCGTTTTAGCTCGGATAGCTGAGTGCGAACATCGGAAATCCTCGGGATTTTCCGGTACTCGCAAAATGAATAGCGCCATCATATTAGAAATTTGACATCCAGAGCTTGCACAGCGCGACCTGCCGGCTGACTGTCTTGGGATCACACATGATTGACTTGCCAATTCTATTGAGTTCAAGATCACATTAGTTAACCATTGAGACAACAATATTGACAATTTGGCCCAGAACCTTCAACAGAGAGTGAAAACATGTTCCAGGGGCTGGATTTTGTGCCATTGTTTTGATATGTCTGGTGCATGATTAAACCCCATGTTAAGTTAATGTACTGGAACATGTTTATATAAATGTGTTTTACTGTGGAAGTACTTCCATGGATACATGCAAAGGCAGATTGAGATTAAGGTGGATCATGGGGCATTTTGAAAATGTTCGAAGAATTTTTTAACAGATTAATTGCGTAGGGCAAAATATATTCATCAATATTCGACTTCTTCGAAGCAAATCGGACATCCAAGTTTTTGTGATTCATTCATTTTAATTTTCTTTTATCTAACTGGTTTGATCAATAGAGAGCTAAAATGGCTGAAAAAGCTCATGCATGTGTATTTTTGCCAATATTTTGCCAAATACCATTGCACAAATGTTCAGGGTACTTTATTTTGCACAATTTTGTGTTGAAACTTGTTTGAAGTGTTTGTAATGTATTATATTGTCTAGCAGTTCTAATTTGCAAAATTAATTAACTAATTTGCATAAATGCTAATTATGCAAATGTTTGGCAAAATATTACCAAAAAATTTCATATCCATGAGCATTTTCAGTCATTCTGGCTCATTAATTATGTATGTATAATTGTATATTGAATATCGATAAAAACAATAAGATGCAAAGAATATATTTTGATGAAGTATGAAAACCGTATGTCTTATTTGCTTCAAACAAAAGATATTTTGCTCAGTGTACTTTGCAACTTTGCCTTTCTCAATTTGTATAAAACACTAGTGCGCCTGTTGCTGTAATAGCCCTTTAGCTATTAGGGGGTATGTGGGCACTTATTGGGGTATGTGGCGCTTATTGGGGTAGGGGCGCTTAAAGAAATCATTTTCAGCAATGAATGCTGGGAAGACACTATATAGCATATTTGCAGCAATGCATTCTGGGTAGACATTTACAGTGCATTTCAAATTGGGCATGTAGCCAAAAGCTGAATGAAACTTGTCCAGAGTTGCCCATTACACATCTTTGTATCCACTTGCTGCTGCTTTTGCTATCCAGTTGGGGTATTTTCCCCCCTAGATGACCTTTGACCTCGAGGGGCCCTTGAAAACCTCACCGGTTAACTTGCTTTTCCGTCACCTATCCATATCCGAAATTTCGCTCGATGCGTCAAGCACGGCGGAACGCATACCGGACAGACAGACAGACAGACAGATAGACAGAGACCGGCTATTATTTTAGTAGTACTAGTGCACCTGCGGCTGTGAGAGCCCAGATGCTGTGAGAGCACTGGCACGATAGCGATACTGTTTGACCCCAGAGGACCTTTGAACTCGGATGACCTTGGTGCAATTTTTTCATGCTCCCTCAGTCATCTGAAGGATTCCACCTATCAAGTTTAAGCCCAACAGGGCAAAGTTTCAATTTAGCCCCTACATGACCTTTGACCTCAGTTGACCTCAATTTTGTTTTATGCATATATTCCCCTCATATCAAGGATTGCACCCACCAAGTTTGAACCCGATAGGACAAAGTTTGAAATCCATGACCTTTGACCTTTGACCTCGGATGACCTCCATATAATGTTTTTCATGCTCCCCTCATACGAAGGTTTCGACCCACCAAGTTTGAGCCCGATCGGACAAAGTTTGAAATTTGACCCCTCCGTAATGACCTTTGACCTCGATTTTATTTCGCGCATTATATTCCCCTCCTATCAAGGATTCCACCAACCAAGTTTGGGCCCGATCGGACAAAGTTTGAAATTGTGACCTTTGACCTTGACCTCTGATGACCTTCAAAACCACATGACCAACATGCTTTTCCCGATACCTATCTATATGCGAAATTTCAACGCGATGCGTCGAAGCACGGCGAAATGCATAGCCGGACAGACAGATAGACAGATAGATAGACAGACAGACAGATAGAGACCGCTTATTATTTTATTAGTACTAGTGCACCTGCGGCTGTGAGAGCCCAGATGCTGTGAGAGCACTGGCATGATAGCGATACTGTTTGACCCCAGATGACCTTTGAACTCGGATGACCTTGGTGCAATTTTTTCATGCTCCCTCAGTCATACAAAGGATTCCACCTATCAAGTTTAAGGCCAATAGGGCAAAGTTGAAATTTAGCCCCTACATGACCTTTGACCTCGGTTTACCTCAATTTTATTTTAGCATATATTCCCTCGTATCAATGATTGCACCCACCAAGTTTGAACCCGATAGGACAAAGTTTGAAATCCATGACCTTTGACCTCGGATGACCTCCATATAATGTTTTTCATGCTCCCCTCATACGAAGGTTTCGACCCACCAAGTTTGAGCCCGATCGGACAAAGTTTGAAATTTGACCCCTCCGTAATGACCTTTGACCTCGGTTGACCTCGATTTTATTTCGCGCATTATATCCCCCTCCTATCAAGGATTCCACCCACCAAGTTTGGGCCCGATCGGACAAAGTTTGAAATTTTGACCTTTGACCTTGACCTCCGATGACCTTCAAAACCACATGGCCAACATGCTTTTCCCGATACCTATCTATATGCGAAATTTCAGCGCGATGCGTCGAGAAGCACGGCAAACGTATAGCCGGACAGACAGATAGATAGACAGACAGATAGATAGACAGACAGATAGAGACCGCTTATTATTTTATTAGTATAGATAGATAGATGACCAGTGCATTTCCTGAATTCAAGCAAATGCCTCATGATCTGCCTTAACAATAATAATTATAATCAAAGCGAAACACGGATGAAACTGAGAGTCTGTAACTCGGGTTATTTCCCTAGTCATTGTTTTAATATACTGATTGTCATGAAAACAATTACTGATGAATGTATGGGGAGATAAGAGGAATTAGATGATCATTGAAACTTATAACAAAGCAAATAAATAAGTTTTGTATTAGTATTGAAAAATTGGATTGTGTGATACTGTGACATGAATCTGATAGTACCACTGTACTGGATTTATTGCATTTGTACAGAATTAAGGGGGTACTACACCCCTGTGGTAAATTTTTGACTATTTTTGCATTTTTCTCAAAAAATAATAACACACTGGTAACAAAAGTTATGTATATTATTGGGGCAAGGAATCCAATTAATACACTGAAATTTCAGTGATTCAAGACAAGTGGTTCAGTATATATGACAGGAAATGAGGTACATCCTAGCGGTACCTTATTTCTTATCATAAATAACAAACCGCTTGTCGTGGGACACTGAAATTCCAGTGTAGTAATTGGATTCCTTGCCCCTATAATATACATAACTTTTGTTACCAGTGTGTTTTTAGTTTTTGAGAAAAATGCAAAAATAGACACAAATTTATCGAGGGGTGTAGTGCCCCCTTAAAGGCACAGAATTGTATACATTTATATTTTAAGTTTTCATACTTCAGGGGTATGCTTCCTTATGAAGGGAATGTGTTCATAAGCTCTGAGGAAACCTTAGGTGTAGCTTAAACTCAACTCTTAAGGTCCGTTCATACTACTACCGCATTTGTGATACGTTGCTTTGTGATGCGGTACTTTGCATCATACTGCAAACTACTGCATTTGTGATATCGCATTTAAGTTATACATTTTAACTTGGAAATGCAACGAGTTGCGTTGAGTTGCGGCAAAAAGTAATCGATATATCGGCATCGCAAAGCAACGCATCGCAAATGCGGTATAGTATGAACAGACCTTTATTCAGCGGAGTGCCCCGAATCATAAAGGAAAGATTACAATGCTGATTGACGAGAATCTATGTAAAATAACTTTGATGTGCTCATGTTTATAAGGTATCAAGTTCTATTAAGGACATTGCAGGTACTTTATCATTGGCCATCAGCGTCATAACTAGACGAGAATTTGGTAGCAGCATGAGTAAACAATTTTGCCATGCCAAAATTAATTTTACTGCCATGAAAACATTATTTTCTTAGTTCCAGCATGCCTTAAAAAGCGTATTTTATTGGTTACCCCTGTTTTGATTGGATGGTATTTCACTGAGCCAAAATTCAAGCATTTTGTGTGGCGACATTGTCTAGTTATGATGCGGATGGCCAATGATAGTATTTACAAAGCATTACATTTTCTACCATTGAGATCTGAAGTTGAGCTTGCCATGGAACAAATGAAAAATGCTAAGTCACCTGGCATTGATAATGTAGCTTCTGAGTTGTGGAAGGCAACTGGGAAAGAAGGGATAGACCTAATGTGGCGTCTATGTGGTATCATCTGGAAAAAGAAGAAATGGCCGAGAGACTGGTGCAGGGCAGTATTTATTCCACTGCCAAAGAAGGGAAATTTGAAAGAGTGTGCCAATCACCGGACCATCAGCCTGATTTGTCATGCAAGTAAAGTGCTTCTGAAGATCATCATCAAGAGAATGAAGTACAAAATGGATCAAGAAATAGCTGATGAGCAGGCAGGATTTCGTGAAGGAAGGGGTACTAGGGACCAAATTGTCAATATCAGGAATGTGATTGAGAAATGCAGAGAGCATAGACTTCCTCTTTACATGTGCTTCATAGATTACAGTAAAGCTTTTGACTGTGTTAGCCACCCTCAGATGTGGGAAACTATGAAAAGATGGGTTTCCCAAGTCATCTTGTGGATCTGATCAGCTGCTTATATGAAGACCAAGAATCGGCAGTCAGAACAAGTAGTGGAGACACAGATTGGTTCAAGATTGGAAGAGGCTTACGACAGGGCTGTGTGCTATCACCAAACCTATTTAACATCTACTCTGAAGACATAATGAGAACAGCTTTGGAGGGGTTTGAAGGTGGAGTGAAGTTTGGCGGTACAAGAATTACTAACCTGAGGTACGCCGATGATACCACTCTTATTTGTAGCAGCAGAGTAGAGCTGATTGATCTTTTGAAGCGCATCAAAGAGGCCAGCGAAGAAAAACACCTTCTCCTGAACACAAAGAAGACAAAAATAATGGTTGTAGACAGAGAGCGGAAAAGTGATGAGTTTGTGATAGATGGACAGCAGATTGAGGAGGTGAAGCAATTTGAATATCTGGGTTCAATGATTAACAACAGTGGTGACAGCACAACTGAAATTAAGAGAAGACTGGCTATTGCAAGGACAACTGTGCAGGGCATGTCAAGCATATGGAAAAGCAGAGGCCTATCCATTGACCTCAAGGTACGCCTACTTGCGTGCAACTGTGTTTTCCATTGCCACTTATGGATGCGAGTCTTGGGCTATGACCAAGAATGATAGGAAAAGAGTAGATGCTTTTGAGATGTGGTGTCACAGGAGGCTTCTACGAGTGACATGGAAAGACAGGAGAACAAATTCCTGGATCCTCGACAAGATTGGTACTAGTCTAACCATCAGAAGCGGCATAATGGAGAGAAAGCTGAAGTACTTTGGCCATATTGTCAGGAAACATGGAGGTGTAGAAAAACAGATTTTGCAAGGGGCTATGGAAGGCAACGAGGAAGAGGGCGCCCACCAACATCTTGGACTAATGACGTGAAGCTGGTTTCTAACCAGGGAATGCAAGGTGCAACGCACTTGGCATCAGATCGAGTGAGATGGCGTACTCTTGTGAAGACCACAGCAGCGCTACACAGCGCCACCTGACACAGAGAGAGTGTGTGCACCTTGTGGCTAGGCCTACTTTTCATAAATTTACATTGATGCACACGGTTGATTTTGAACAAATGTCATTCATTTGTCACCTTCAGTTTATGTAGACAAGCAAATGGAAATGGCAAAGAAATTTTGATATTAAACCTATAGTATAAAAACAAGGAAACATAGCCAGACTGATACCTATCTTTTGTCACAGAAAAGTGTACCCAGAGGCAATTGTACACAAAAAGACATGTTAGTTATGGTTCAAAAGGATGCATAGTCATCTTACACTCCTAGTGTATTACTTTCCTTGGCAGTTGTTTCACCTTTGTAAAGAAGACCTTTGCCAAAAATGTATCAAATACAGACATACATGTAGACTGAGGAGTTCTCAACTAACATTTAATGTTCTCAGTGTCATTTTCGTTCCATTTCATGTTGCATCAGGCCTAAAAAAAACCTCATAATTTAGTTTGAATTAGTGCCAACATGTGTCATCATAAAACCGCCTAAATACACCACCTAATCCTCATCTAATGAGATATGTTTAAAAAAATGCAATTTATGCAACAGAAATTATGTTTGTTTAATGGGAATCTGTTAGGCTATATAACCAAAAGAGTTACTAAATATGGGTTGTACAGGTGTTTTCTAAGCAGCGAAATCAATCAATGCGGGCTGATCAATCACTGTGGTACAATTATGAAAATGGCTGGCACACTATTTAATATCCAGAAAAGATGATTAAAGGGGGTGCAAGAGAAGTACTTAATTTTTTTAAAAATCCAAATGCAAAATTCTGCAAAAGACAGACATTGAGTTTTCAAAACATGATCAGCGCATCCAGAATGATTTTCTCTCTCTCTGTGTCAGGTGGCGCTGTGTAGCGCTGCTGTGGTCTTCACAAGAGTACGCCATCTCACTCGATCCGATGCCAAGTGTGTTGCACCTTGCATTCCCTGGTTAGAAACCAGCTTCACGTCATTAGTCCAAGATGTTGGTGGACGTCCTCTTCCTCGTTTGCCTTCCATGGCCCCTTGCAAAATCTGTTTTTCTACACCTCCATGTTTCCTGACAGTATGGCCAAAGTACTTCAGCTTTCTCTCCATTATGCCGCTTCTGATGGTTAGACTTGTACCAATCTTGTCAAGGATCCAGGAATTTGTTCTCCTGTCTTTCCATGTCACTCGTAGAAGCCTCCTGTAACACCACATCTCAAAAGCATCTACTCTTTTCCTATCATTCTTGGTTTTAATGCATTATTTTACCAAATTGGTATCTAAAATGAGAGGTGCATAAATTCTTTCATCAAAAACTCCATTTCATCATCATCATCGTCATCGTCATCGTCATCATCATCATCATCATCATCATCATCATCATTTATGTTAAGACTAAGTCATATTATTCTTTTAAACATGGAACATGATGTTTCATTTTCTGCTGATGCCATGTCAGGTGTGATAAAGAAGTAAAGACTTTCAACTATTTAAATCTGGTATTCCATCCGTATTGACAAAGCCAAATGAATGTACTTCCAAGTTCTAGTTGGTGTCTTAATTAACACCAAGCCACATCTTATCTTTCACAAGTTCAGTCACATAATTGCAACCCTAGAAGCAGCTACATAATTTCACAACCAATTTCATTTTAGAAAATCCAGAAAGGGCTTTTTCCACTCAAAAAACAATTTGATGTTAATGTAATTATTTGTAATACATGTTGTACACTTCTCTGAGACGAAGCATGAAGTCAAAGCATGTTGCAATATTAAATTGTGGCCTTTTTCATGGCAGCAAACAATAAATGGAACAAAAAATAAAGTGTTTTAATCAGTATTTTTATTGAAACAAAATCAAAGGTGTCCTCAACAGAAAACTATGTTGAGGTCATTGGTCATTGACTGGGCTATCATCTGGTGGTCATCATATCAAGCCATAGGCAAGGATCAGTGGGTGCCTCACTGCCTACCAATTTACTGGCATTTAAAACCTTCAAAATTGTCAGCTTTTATTTCACAAGAATATGAGCGCTTTGATCTTGAACATTCTCAATATATGATTTAGCTGAGTCATTTTGATAATTTTAGTTTATTCTTGTTCTGGGCTTAGAAAATAGGGTAAGTTATAACTCTTTGCATGGCTTACCCCAGATCATCCTACGAAGCGAGGGAGTGTTTGCCAAGATTTTTCATCCATCTTAAGGGCTGGGGTATGAACGTTTGGACAGTATTTATTTTGGGACATTAGAGCACATCAGACATATCAAATTGCATTCTGAATACGAAGAATGTCATTCTGATATCAAATAATATTGGTTTTTGAAATTCGCAATTTAATACACATTTTATGGCAAATCATTAAAATTGATATTTTTGATATTTAACAGTACTGAAGTAAACTTTATAAATCTGATGATTTATACTTAACGATGTATGTAGGTGGGATGAAATGTCGACGATCAATTGAAAATTTTGACCTTTTCGTATTGAAGATATGGATTTTTTCCCAAAACACCAAAAAAAATTAGGTCTTTTTGGGGAAAAAATCTATATCTTCAATATGAAAGGTCAAAATTTTCAATTGACCGTCGGCTTTTCCTCCCTGCTACATACACTTTAAGAATATATCATTAGATTTATATAATTTACTTCGAGGACTAGTGTTATATATCAAAATTTGAAAAATATCAAATTTTTATAATTTGTCATAAAATTTGTATTATATTGTGATTTTCAAAAATGAAAATTATTTGATATCAGAAAGACATGCTTCAGTATTCAGAATGCAATTCGATAGGTCTGAGGTGCTCTCATGTCCCACAAAAAAATACTGTCGAAACGCAATAAACGCTTCATTTTAGATCCCTTAACCCAATGGTAAGGCTGACCATCAAACATCAAGGGGCCCGGATAAGGAGTTGGTGAAGTCCACCATACGTTTATGGTAAACTCCATGATTTCCCCGATATGTACTTGTAGGCCTATGTGGTTAAAAGGAAAAGCCATCCATCTTAAGAAAATTTTAACCTTTCATATTGAAGATAAACATTTTTTTGGTGCAAATTTTAAAAGCTCTATTAATATCAAATTGCAATTTTAAAAAATTCAGTGTTGTGAATAATTTAGCAATTATTATACTGTACCCATACATAACTTGTAAATATCGGAGATGGAGTTAGTTAAGGCCAAATGTGTGACAGTCCATCCGGCCTTCCTATTAAGGAGACAATTTCACCTTATTAGGAAATGGACCTTGTATTAATAGAATTGGAAATTCATGGGTCATTCACTTTCTATTTCTCCTCAGGTTTTAATGATATTACTTTTGTGCTTATTCATTAAAATTACCCTCCTTGTTGAGCAGGTGTGTAGTATTACACATAGAACATAATGAGTAACATTAATAGCATTGTGCAATTATAAGAGTGAATGCGACCAGACCAGAGATAATGCCATCTTCATGGTCAACCTGGTATTTATGTAGGATTAGTAATGAGCTTTTAAAAGAATCACTTAATGTTTAAGTGGCCATTTTCAGGAGAGTTTGATTTTTTGGCGAATGAAGTTCCAGCCGTGAAATTAACACCATAAAAATATTTTAAATGTATAGGAAGTAAAGGGCAGGATTGGGCAATCACAAAAGTAACACATTCTTAAATTTCTCTTGCGTTCGAAATCTCAAAAATAACTATAGGTGAAAAATACCACTTATACGGTCCATCTTATTTATTTAAATTTTTTATTTGAGCCAATTTCGAGGAAGCGTTTTTTTAGTGCAGTTAAGTGGAAAGGATTTTAGTCGGATTAAGTCATAATTGACTCGTTAAATATTTTTGAGACTGTGATTTGATGATCTGAATAATTAACAAGATGAAATAAAATTAAAAATTGCCCAGTGCTGCATAATTTATCAATAATTATTAAACATAGTAATGGGGAATAATCTTTTGCATATGATAGTACATATTGTATTGATACTTTTGTATAATGTTCATTCAGCATAAGTTCATCCTTTTCAAATTTGCCTCCACACCCCCACACACATACACTTGTAAAGTATCTAGGCAAACATTTCCTATCTAAACTGAGGACTTTGCTCACCAAAGCTAGGCTCCAAACCGTGGACCCACTTGACTCATTACTAGGTAACCTTGGTCATCCTCAGTTGCGGGGTGTCCTCGGGTGCAGTGCGTATCTTCATTTGTAAGTCTTTACAAATGCATGCATACCCTATACAAATGAACAAATACACACAAATATGCAACTACATTTCATAGTATGCACAGAGCTCGGCTACACACACAGACTTTTGCTCTTTTGTTGTTTTCAATTTGATTGTCCATAACAAAAATATGTCCAAAAATTGTTTCATTTTTCTTTCCTCAAGGAATGAAAACATCACATGTATCAATTTTAAGCATAAAGAAATTATTATGAATCAAATGCAGCTGTAAGGTTTTCAGTTCTTTCCTACTTTGGATTTGTGTAAATTGTTGTGTGAGCGGCGGATATGGATGGATAGCTAGCAGCCAGTCTGTTGTCGGTCGGTTTCAGGCTCGTGATTTTGAACCTGTTTGCGGCATTTTAAGTCCAGTGTCGCTTTGAATGACCAGTACATTCCTAAGGGCACTCTGTGTTTGTTCCACCAAACTGCAATGGCTCAATTTGCAAAACTATGGCTGCAAGTGGTGTATTAGGTTTCCTATGTTATGATGAATGTAACCAGCGTCCAATTAAAACCTTTGCTGCTAGGATCTTGGGGCAAAGTTGTCTTGTAGGATTTATATTTTATCAATTTCAGGGGCCAGTATTGTGTGTCACATCTCAAGGTTATCCTGGGTTTGGGGCTATTGGCTTGCAGTTATAATCCATACCCCCTACCCTATGGAAGACATGACCTTAATCTTCCACACACATGGTGTGGATTTCAAATGGAGGCACCCATTCAGGTAGCTTCATTTGAAATTCTCACTCCGTGTGTGGAAGATTGAGGTCATGTCTTCCATAGGGTTGTGGATTTTAACTGGAATAGTCCATTTTGTGTACGTGTAGCTTTTACCATATTTACTAAATAGGTGGGTGTAATGAGAATCCTTACAGGTCATTTCCCCCTATTTTCACAAAGGGAAGGGGTTTGAGGTGGAGTAGGTTGTATCAGTTATCACCGAATCAATCCTTGAAGGCTATAATCATGGATTTCTAAAGCACATTGAACTGCTGCGCAAGCAAACATTGTACTTGAATGTAGTAATTAATACACAAGTAGTCTGAGTAATTATACCGATGTGACCAGAGAAAGGACAATCAGGGGAATGAAGAGATGATGCATAAGGAGAAGAGTATTGAAATACGTTTTTAAAAATCTTGTTGCAAATGTTATGTTTGAAAGCATTTTGTTTTTATTTTTAAATGTGAAGGGGTCAATGAAGCCCAGTGCTGCGTAAAACTAGTAAGCAATCCAAACTAGAGTAAAGATAGCTTCAAACAATTCCTTTTACTTTTTTTTAAAAACAAAACTTAGACAACTTCACTGCATCAGTGCCAAACAGGCCCATAACCAAGGGGCTGGGAGCAGATGCCCCCCCAATCGCCAAAGGCCCAAAAAGTCCCATAAATCCCAAGTCCCAAAATAGGGTTTTTTATGTCTTTATAATAAAAAAAGGTCCAAATTTGGAAAAAGGGGCCACTTTTTCCAAATCTGTCCTTCCCCTAGTCCAAAAAGGTCCAAATTTTCAAAATCAGCCCCCCAAAAATCCTGGTACATGCCTGGTGCCCCCCCCCCCCCAAAAAAAGCAGTAAATCTCACTAATTTCAAGCCAGATATAGTTTAAAAGATACTGTTTCCCAACAATATTTATACGTCCGTGTGTTTACTCAAGAATCAAGCATTTGATCCAGTATAGGTGGTTCTTGTGTAATGTAAGGTGTGTGTAAGTATCATGGCCAACTACTGCATTGCATTACAGGTTAGTCTATTCATTGAGTAAATCTACACAAACACTAGTGTTAAATTCACTCAATCAGAACCCTGCACCTGGCAGTTGGGTCATACAGATATTATTTGAAAGAAGGTTGTATCTGATTTTATTATTTGTAGGAACTTGTTCACATCAAAATTTGGAAAATGATGCTTTCCATTATTCATTCAACCAGGTGACTGAACAGACCCCCCTCCAACAAAATTAAAAAAATCCACCCAAAGTGTCCCTAATCTGTAAAATTCTGCCCAAATCACAATATTGGCCCAATAGATCACTTGCACCCCCCCCCCCTGTCATGAAGCAATACTCTCATCACCCAATTATTTGCTTGGCATCCCAAAACGTCCACTTCAAAAATCTGCCTGTCCCCAAAATATAAATTTGTCTGTCCCAAAAATAATATTTGTCTAGTTGGGTGGGGGAGTGGGACTGTGTGGCTCAGTGAGAAGGGTAGCATTTTTGGATCTGAGATATAAGCCTAACCTTTTGAAGTGATACTTAACAAAAAAAACCTCAAAATCCTACTTGTTTTTTATTTCGCAGCAAATTACGTGAAATTACGAGCTGCACATAAAGTAACCCGAAATTAAATGGTGATGAGAACGATGGCTGAATTAAAGGCCAATAATCGCCATTCTTTTTACATTGGCTATGAAATGGTTGTTCTCTCCAAGTATAATGCAGGATTGGTGTGTTACAATCCAATACTGTCTTCTACCTTAGATTGTTCAAAACACAAAAGTAAATCTTTTGTAGTTAGTCTAACAGATTGAGTGTATTTGCATTTAGGACAGTTCAGTTGAGATTGAGGGTAATACTGTAGTAAAAGAAAGTATGCTGATGGGTATGGCATAAAATAAACAACCTTCTGCTTTAAACAGGTTTCAATAACATGTGTAGTCAATGCCATGAAAATAAGGATAAGTTTAAGGTTACACAGCCATGCAAACAACTGCAAAGGAGATGACAGGGAAACTTAAGGTATAGACTTCAAAGATATAAAGCTGCTATTACATTATTTATATGAAAACATTTTTGAATTAACATATTACATATGTATTTCTACCCCGGATTTTTATTTTCACTCAGCATTGTATGAAATATTCATTGATAAAATCAATCATCTATGATTTTGCATATCGTTTACGTAACGAAATAAATTTTCAGCATACTTGATATCCTTTGAATGTGATCACTCCATGTCACAGATTGTTTTCACAAAGTTACTTTATGTAATTAGAGTAACAAAAAACCTTTTGTGTTTATCTTTTACCACATATACATTTCTGTTTTCCTTGCCAAATTTGTTATACATGAAGTCCTATGCTTTTCATTGGTCTAGACACCCACAAGGGAAATCCACCTAGTACTACTAGATGAATATCAATGTGAAACCCGGCGTACGTGAAACATTACAACCATGATCATGATAAAAGGAGAAAATTGAGGAATGTTTCACTTGTTGTTCAATTTTGCTGAAGAACAAAATGTTGCCACAGATTTATACAGAACAATTTTAATAACTTCTAGCTACATTTATGATCATTATCAATATTATTAACCCACTTTCCAACCTGAGTGATAGAAGGGTCATGTGCAGAGTGTTATGCGCAAAATAGTTTGCCCCAAAATAGCCCCAGGCCAGGAATTGATCAATCAATAAGCACAAATAGATCAATTTAATCATTAAAGCTAATGCTTTTTCATGAAACCACAAGTAATTTCTCAAGTTCTGCAAGTGTTCATTGGCCTCGCATTGCACTGTCTGTCTGTCTGGTCACATATTGTATGGTATAGCATGACTTCCGAATTCAACTACCTTGCTCACAAGACTGTGTCTTGGTGACAAAAAATGAGCAGGCTCTAATGTTAAGAAAACATTGTTTTATGCTTATTCAAATGTGCAGACAGAGTGAGAAATCTATTAAAAATATGCAAAAATGAAGATAAAGTGAGGTAAAGGTGTGTACATAGGTTCCCAGAAACCATCTCTGAATGCTCCAGTTTGAAATACATGTATATGTGTCAGTGAATATTTGAATTTGATCAGGGAGTGTTGTTTGCGAGATGTCAATAAAGTTTAGAATATGCCACTATGTAGGACTATATCGCTATTTTGCTGCCATTTTTGCTAAATGTAACATTTCATCTTGGTCACGCACAACATGTATGTTTCATTATCTGGAAATCCTTTCATGTTCCCGAATGGACATTGCATAGGTTTTAGCATGCTGATGTCTGAGGTGAGCCAAGTTTTTGATACAGGGAATATTATTAACCAGCAAATGTTCTCTTCAAATCTTCAAATTGTCAGGATTTTGTTTCGGTTGTTGTTGTGTATCAAGTTAATATTTAACTCGTCTGCTCTGAGTAAACCAATAATATTTCAAAACACTTTCCCCCATCATGACTGTATGACTGAACTTGCCATGTTTGCTTTTCTCCAGAAAGTGATTACTGATGAGCCTGTTTATAGTGTTACTCTTGAATTAGCATTTTTCAGGGAATATTACCTTGGTATCTATCCTGTGTATTATAACAGACTTTGTTAGCTGATAACGAACATGATGAACAATAATGCTGCTTTGGCCACAAGCCGAGACAGGAGCCTATATTAGGAACAATCATCATGACACATGAACCTTTGTTCATCATGTTTAGTGGCTAGGGAGTGATGGTGCATTTTTGGGTAAAAATGGCTAAAAAATGAGGGAAAATACAAAAGTGACACTCAAAAGGGTTATAATTGGACAAATTTAATAATTAATATCAGTATTGGGCATTGATGCTTATACATGGAAGTATTAGTCAGTTTTCAACATAACATGACAATTAGCAGTATGTTAAGGCCAAGTAAAAAAAGAAACAAGTTTCTCATCCGGACTTTTTCAAAAAAGGAGGAGGCAGGGCTTAACTATTTACTATTTTTCAATTTTTTGCTATTTTTTTCCAAGATGGCCGCCATGTTAAATATGGCTGTATTTGAGTAGGCCTATACTGATGCAATGTATGACAAAACAAAATAATAATTTTTTTTTTTTTTTTTTTTTTAAATAGTAAATAGTAAATAAAAGGAGGCGGCGGCCAAAAAGGAGGCGGGCGGGGACGAGAAACTTGCATTTTATTTTACTTGGCCTAATGGCTTGGCAACAATGACCACCACCCTTTCATCTCTTCTAATTCAATACTAAAAGTCATTTTGTATGTGAGAGTAACATATTTTTAAAGTTACATGTTTGGTGATAAGAGAATTTATCAAGGGGTTTAACCTTGATGAAGGGGTCACAAATCCTGATGAAGGGGGTCAAAAACCCTGATGAAGGGGCTCAAAAACCCGGATGAAGGGGTCACAAACCCTGATAAAGGGGATCACAAACCTGATGAAGGGGGCGGATCACAAACCCTGATGAAAAGGTACTCAAATCCAAAGATATCAATAGATTTCAATCATCAAAACCATTGAAAGCAATGGTTTATAATCTACATCCTAGAGCATTGGTTTATGGTCAGTGAGAGAATGTGTCACAGTAGCTATGCTTTTATTGTGGGGTATGTTTGTGGCTTACCATCAGGTCATGATATCATCTTTGTGGTTTTACCAATGATTGAAGATGTCTGGTTGTACAGAAGCTATTCTAATGGACTTGTCAGGAGTCAGTGTACTATTCTAATTTCTAACTGGTGTCGGTGTGTTTGCATGTGTAGGATTCAGTGGTACTCTGTGTGCATTTGGAAAGACCTGCAAACAAGGATGTACCCCTGACAAATAGCTTCATAAGGGAGGATATTCAGGAAGCAGGGCATCCATGATTCCCTTTCCTACAAGTGTATTGCATACAGGACCCTATCTGTTTTGTTAGTGTAGGGTCATGTATCAGTTGTACAGTCCAACCTCTCTTTTATCCGGCCATGATGGGACTAAGCATTGGCCAGATAAGAGAAAAATCTGGATAAGTGAATTATGTCATTCTGCATTGAATGTTTGATGTGTGAATATTGAGACAGCAAAATGTTACTCAAAATGGAAGTAATAACACTAAAGACCGCATTTAAGTACTTTATATCACATAGTTAATGGCTTTCTGAATGCTTGAGTGCATGAAATCAAGTTCTCAAAGCATTAAAACACGGTTTTTCTATGAAGATCACATGTCCGGATAACAGAGATCCTTATAAAAAAGAGGTCCGGATAAGGGATGTTGGATGCCCACGGTTATCAGGTGTTGAATGTCTTCAGTTAGATAGATAGGAAAAAATAGCAGGTCCTCATTTGCAAGTATGAGGAGGAATGTGAGGAAGTGTGAGGAGGAATGTGCTGGAAAAATGAAAATAAAAATGGTCACTCAGCCTTCACCTTGATCATGTTCAAAGTTGTTCCCTAAACACATTACAATGCATGTGCAAGTCAGATCTGTTCCATTGATTTCTTTTGATCAATAAAAACATAGCATTTGGCAGTGGCCATTGACCAGAATAAAAATAAGCTGTTTCACACAAGTACCTATTGACCAGTTTTTGTGACACATACCTGATATGCCATGATGTGTATTGATCAAGGGGCCAGCCATAAGGGAGTGATCTATACTAGCTTTTGTGTTTCCTGAACTCCTGTTTAAAGAATAGGTAGATAAATCTTGACATAAACTTTTGACATTGATCTTAATAATGAGCTTATTGTTCACTTTGAAAAGTAACAGTTAACAGTTATGTATTGATTAAGTTCTGAAGGATGTTGTTTAGATAATCTATATCTTCAAGTCCAGGAAGCCATGTTTAGATGTGAGGAGGACAGGGCACCTAAAATGCAGAGGAGAAACACTAGAGGCTTGTAACGAAAAATTTGTTTCAGCATTTGACCCAAAGGACTTTTTCAATGGGGCTGTTCAGCTTGAGCTGCCGAACCCGTACCTATTTCTGAAAGTAATTTTACTCTAAACAGGATTGGGTTGTGTTACCGATTTTATGTAAATGGGCTGTTAGGTCTAAAAAAAAGATCAGGATTTTTTGTGAAAAAAATGCCCATTTTTTGAGTGGTGCCCTCCCCATCATTTAAGTGAATCATATAGTTGAAGCATTTTTGGCTTTTATCCATGCAGCCTTGTAAAACTAAAGATCAATTTGAAATTGATATAAATAATGAACCTGCCTTTTTAAATAATCAAATTGTGGCATTGCATTTGATATTACTGTAACTGCAAAACAGTCATAATTCGAGCCTGCACATCAACTCTATTTTAATCATAAATACCACCTTACATATCTCTGTTGTTCTATGGAAATACCACAGTCTGCAATGGATACAATGTTGCTAAAAATAGGCTTGCTTCAAACACTGTCTAATTTTACCTTGTGACACACTTCTATCGCAATGCACATTTAACTATCACGCTCCGCACATGGTGTAAGGGACACATGTACACCATCACCATGACACCGTGGTGTTGGAAGCTGCCCCATTTTAGGAATAGGAATCAAACCCAGGACCTTGAGTTTATGAGATGTAGTAGCCACATGACTAACCACCAAAGAGATCTAACTTTGGTGGTTGATGTCTGGCCACCAGATTGATTTTCAGGATATAGATTGCCTTGGTTACCCAGTAATGTCTATTTTAAGGTCAAAAACAGAAGGTTTGTCTCGGTCCCTTCTCAAACCCACGCGCAGAACTATGTGACAGCCATCCTAGCATGCAGCCCTATGCACTGGGCTTTTTTTGCAGGCTTTTTTTTAGTTTTAAAAAGAAAAAAAGGGCCTCATAGCGGCAAAAAGGAGGAAAAGTGTACTAAAAATATGCACACACACACGAAATCCGGTGTAGCTCTTCACTGTTTTGTGTATAATAGGTTTTTTTGGCAGGAGCAGTGGCATAGTCAAGGGGGACATTGTCCCCTCTGGAACATCTTGAAGCCCTGTGTGATGTTGGTGGCTGTGATATTACAGTTTTTTTAGACCAATTTTTACCATTTTCATCAAATGTTGCCCTCCTGAAAGTCACTTTACCCCCTTCCCCCTTGGCCCCCTCTGGAAAATATCCTGGCTTTGGCGTTGAATCTAAGTCAAGCATGTGATATGTATTTTGTGCAACACATAATGTATTCTCTACTGGACTCATTGCATCATGCAATGCAGCTATAAGGTTTTTCCTCTTATCAGCATTGTGCGATGAAATTGAAATATTCTCTATGTAATATTACTATCGCGAATCTTAGCATACGTGTCATTGTATCGTTGCTTTCATACTTTTTTTGATTCAATATTGATTTTGTTTTTGAACAGCTAAATCTGGAGCCTACACACCCGGCATACAGAACTGCAATATCCTGGCTAAGTTGAACAAATTTCAACTTTTGAAATGACCAGAAAATGTTTATCGCAAGATGAGATTTTCCATCACTGAGACATAAAAACCTGGCTCAAATTTAATGTGATACATTTTTTTATACATGGGGCAAACAAGTGGTCATGAAATAAGATCTAAATAATTGCATTATGTTATCATCTCAGACATTTGTATCAGGTTTTTTTTTCTCTGCAATATCAAGCTTTTGACTTGAAAGCTTGTCCAATCTATATAAATGTGCGTAAAAGTCAACATTTTGAAATCATATATATGCGGTGTCATAGCAACTACTCCTTTCCAGATCAAAGTATTTTTAACACTTGAATGGCAGATGAAAGCGCTTGGTAGATAAATACATCAGGAAAATAATCTCACTGGGAATTGAAAAACCTAGAAATCAGAAAAACTAGAGCATTTCACATTTGGAAGTAGATTGAAAGGATGACATCGCTAAATCCACCCTCTGATTACATATCAATGTTTGTAGACAAGTGTTTTGGTGAACATGTTTTGTTCCCTTTTATGAGTGTGGGTTTCAAATTTGAAATTTAAATTGATCAAGTTGATTAAAAGAAAAACTTTAATGTTGTCATCTTCATGTTGGTGAGCTACTGATTTCCCTGGTGATACTTAAACAAAAAAGAAAACATCAATGATTGTGTAGTGGGTAGAGAAAGTTTCCAAGTTTTTCACTGTACTGAAATAATAATATATCTTCTGAATTGTAATCTGTGTAAGCATTTGAGCGTGGCACAAGTCAAAGCAGTTTTCAATGGTTCTAGTTTGTATAGATTTGTCACTCATATGTTTAGAAAAAAATCCTGTTGCTTTTCTTTCATTGTCAATTTGCATAATTTTTTATCAATCTTTGGTAATCATTTATAGATATTTGCAAAAATATGTAACAAATTCTATGATTTGTGTAGAGCATGTACTATTTTTACGACAACTATCCTTTTGAACCCCTTAAGTTTACAGACTGCTTTATGTGCAAAATGTCTATGTTGCGGTTGGTGCCACACATGTTTAGTCATTTATTATACCATGCGCACATTAAAGGGTACGTGTCATTACACACAATTCCTTACCTGAAAATGTTTGGCAAATTGAAGCTATTGAACTTCACGTAATGCAACATTTAAAGCAAACAGGTAAAACAATTGCTTTATCCGAACCTTTGACAGTTGATGTGACATTTAAATTCACAACTGATGTTAACATTATGACCCTTAAATGGAGTACATTAAAGCAGAGAAAGTAACACCTTAGTAAGCCTTCAAGCAATTTTCCTAAACCAGTAAAAGTAAGTTTAATTCATGTTATCGTTTGTACCTGTAAGAAACCTAATTTGATTTGGAGGACATCATTTTAGATGGAAGATAATTAGTGGAAGCACTCTGAAGATACCTTTGCATATTTAGAGGCATGTGTGATTGTGTGAATGTCCCACAATGAAAACAAAACGTTCGTTAACCTAGATCATGGATAGTCCCTGGAGTTTGTGCCCCAATTTTTTCCCGTCAAGGTGTGAATTGTTTCCATGAACGGTTTCCACATTCTCTGGATTTGTCTGTAGGCAGTGCCATGACATGTTTACCTGATCATGACATTTTCTATTGAACCAATTTGCTCTCATTACAGAAGGATGCATCTATATTTTACTGGATAGGTATAAAATGGTTCTTTTACCATGGTTTGTGTCACCAGGAAAAAGATATACCTGGTATAAAAATAGTGTTAAGTGCAAGTAATGAAATTGTTGGTGACAAATCCAGTTCTGGTAAGTACCATAACAAGATTTGTCATTTGTGATTTCAGCATTCAAAATCTGCAGTCTTGGTGAAAGCTTTGAAGAACTTAGATTTCTTCCAAGTTTTAAGCAGGTCTGTATTATATATGCCTCTTAATGAGGGTTTTTTTGTTGAAAAAACAGGGAGACCAAAACACACATTTCTCAATATTTTTTTCATGATCGTTCATGTAGCATTCTTGAAACACGGAAGCATTTTTGCCTTCGTTGTGGGGATTTGTGCAGTGGTTTTACATTGTTAATAAGGAAACAGTTTGTCTTGTTCTTATGCTTTAGATCTATTTTTATTATTTCTTCAAGTTTTTCCTATGATTTTTCAGACTATTATACACAATACATATAGTTTTCATCAGCAAAGTAACTGAGATGGTAATACTGCTCGGCCTTCTATAGTCTCTGGCAAGCGAGTGAGCTCCCTGGCATTGATGACGTCAACCTGTGAATAGCCTCTGACATCCAGGTGTAGCGTGAGGGCGCATTGTCTGACCTATATTTGTTAGCCTTTGGCAACGACCATTGATCGCCAATATCATTTCTTTGATATTAATACCATTCATATGTCACTGATGTATGTACAATACGTGAGGGTCTTGCTTTTTTTGTCATGATACAATGTTGTTGAACGGCAACAGGGTTGTGGGGTTTTTGGTTCAGTGTAAGTATGTTGGTTAATGGATTGGCAGTATATTGATGGCCACCCTTGTACATTAATGTATTCTTTTCCTTGAACCAGATAGAAGCTCATGCACATAGGACCGGAAGGCTTAAAGGGTGAAAAACAGATTTGTGATACTGGTGGGTGGATGTGTTCAGAGGTAGGAAACAATATACACACTGGGACTGATAATGAAGTTATCACTAGACCTTGAATGAATGATATTAAGGTGACATAATTCCATCCATCTATCCCGCAATCAGCCATTGTAAATAGATGCATCTATACTTCATGCATTACACACCTTAATGGCTACTTTTATAGCCTCACTAATAGTAGGAATTATGAAAAAATGGTGTCATCAGCATTTATGATTCACTGCATTATGCATTGCCAGCACAAGTAAGGAATTCTCAATTATACATGTATTTGCTCGTGAGCCACAGAGGGCCACACAGATTGGAAAAATCCATGTTTGAGGGCCAAAATATACCATGTTTTTCTACATATTTACTACATATTATTTTTGAAGTTCCTCAAGGGCCAAACCAGTGGTCTGTTCACCTGCTGCATGATGCCTATTGAGAACCTCTGGTTTAAGTGGATTCTTTTTTCATAGCCAAGTAGAATATGATAATACAATCCAATGAAGGAAAAATAGAGCTATATCGGTGACATTTTTAAAAAGGTTAAAATCCAGATAGATTCCCTGTGGAGGGAGTATTTAAGCCAGCGAACCAGTTCTACTTATTCATTGCAGTAAAAGGAAATTAGTTGTATTTTGCATCTTATGAAAGATACACACAAGATGCTTAACGTAATCCGCCATTCGTGATTGCAGAGCAACATGGGCGTTTTAATTTTGGACACTGAGCTGAGATGGTTAGATGGAGCATGTGATGTGATCAAAAAGATGGCTATTGCCCAAAGGTTGTTTTTTTCTGAAACGGAAATCGTAAAATATCGCCTTGTGTCTTGCCGAGTTATTATTGTGGCTATTGGCCGAGTAGAGACAGTAGATACTGATAAGGACTTACTGGTAATTTGAGGCACAGATATGAATAGTTACAAATCATCAAAGTTGCCCAGTAAGGCAATAGAAACAAATTAGTTCTATCTTTCGATCGACCATCGTTGCTTGATCGATCCTTATTACTTATGAAATTATTGACTATTGTTAATTTTGATATCATATGAATTTTTGCCTCTATTGATATTGACCGATATAAATTTAGCATTAATTCTGACTAACTAGTTGATAATTCATTAATAACAAGCATCAAAGCAGCATTTATGGTCGATCCAAAGATCGAACTAATTTGGTTCTGGTGCCTATGTGACAATAGTGGCATTTATCAATACCATATTCAACCGCATTAGCGCCCAGGTGCTCCAGGAAGTCACCTATGGCAAACATTAAATATGGACCATATTTTGAAAACTGAAACTGGACATCGTGCAAAATTATGTTTTTTATTTATGAAAATAGAAATCAAAATGGATACCAAATACATCCTGTATGAAGTGGTGTTTAAAAGTTTGCAGCACTTGCTCATCTTAAGGTTGATTCATATAGATACAGTCCCTTCCACTACAAGACTGAAAGTTTGGGAGAGAGGTAACATCCCCTTGCTGTTTACTTGGAAGCAATGCAATATGCTGACATTTACCGTTTGCGTGCATCTCAATATAATTACCTCAGTATTGCTTTGAATTGGGCTCTTCCAGGTGAAACCCTTACACCACTTCAGAAGACATGACTCTCCCACTTGGGGGGGGGGGATTTTAAATGGAATCACCCATTCAGGTAACCCCAATTGAAATTCACACTCCATGTGTAGAAGATTACGGTCACATTTTCCATAGGGTGTATGGATTTTAACTGGAACAGCCCATTGCTGCAGGTACACTCAATCATATTCCTATAACTCGGTGGAAATTGTAGCATAATAAAAGCACCTTAAAGGAAATTAATTCCCCAGGTAAGCAGCCATTTAATTAATTTTCTATCCAAGGTTTCTACCTAATGGTTCCATCATTGCTTTTCATTCAACATCATTATACAACAATTGATTTTCATCATCCTGTAACCTTCTCTAATGAAACACAAAACCAGACTAATTTGAAATCATTTCAGTTTCATAAATATCAAGGGTGTACCAGGCCATTAACATAGCGAAATTGGTAGGTGTTCTATGAAGCTCGCAAACCTGAACTCCTTTTTTGCTAACAGCTGAATGTAGCAATGTACACCATTTCTCAGCAGTAGCTCGTTATTTACTCTCTCCCAACAGTGGTTAATTTCTTTTTCCACTGCAAGATGTAGAGAAAGTAAGAAGCAGAGCTGTTATTGTGTAAAATTTTCATGGCTGGAAAGAAGAGAAATGCATGCTATGGAAAGGTTTCATACCCGGGTTCCCAAAAAATTCAGACTCCACAATGTGCGGTGGAAATTTTGTTGGCGACGAGAGTTGACATTTGTTCAACTTCTTTGTTCAACTGCGTGGCTATGCATGCTTGTGATTGGCTGCTGGAAAATCAAGGTCGGCAGACTGACCATAAAAGGAGATGCAGACTACACATCACGGCCGCGATGTCACGATATATCATTACAGCATCACGTAATGCCGCGATGTTTAAACGCATCGCATTGCGCTGCGATTTGGAGTCTGAATCAAGTTTTATGATCCATTGCAAGTTGTAGTAAACTTTTCAGGCTATCAGTGACATGTCCAGGAGGTTGACTTCAGGCCTTCAGCCTCCAGGATTTCTGAAAGTTATCTATACAAACTCAATGTCATTTATGGCCTTCCTAAACAGCTGAGATACAACTCTTTCCTGTCACGTGTATATCCTTTTAATTTTAGTTCTAGCAAGGTAAACAAAATTTGTTTTGTCAGAATCACTAATGCTTACTGAAGTAGCTTACTTCTTAAATACTTATAATGTCAGTCACCACATGAGACAAACTACAATAATAATTATTTCCCTAAAATTACACTTTTGTCGTCCAGATAAGCACATATTAATTAATGACAATTGGTTTTTAAGTCCTACGGTGTAATAATAGGAAACATGAAGGACATGTCCATTTTCCCTCGTTTACATAATTAAATATTGATTCTCCAGGAACTTAACATCTCTTGGTTTAAGATTGTTGACTTTGTCGAAAGACTTCAAATAATAAAGTACTTAATTGGACACGCCCAAGGCTACCGTGCCACCACTTTTATTTGTACTTGATGTTGTCTCACTAATGTTATGGGTTAGCAATGTACACATTGAAAGGACAGGAACAATTAAAAGGGAATGGAATGAATGAGACAAGTCAATGTGATGTTAAGGAATTTATTATTTTTATGGAAATGCCACAGAATTTATTAGCCTTGATTGTTGAAAGGAATGGTTCTGGTATGTAATTTTCAAGAAGGTTAATTGGTCTTAACTCTGAAAAAGTTTATGTACCTTGCAACATGTTACATTATTAAAGAAATCACATGTGCACCAAGTAAATAAAGCTGTCCTCCCACATACTGGCATACCCATGCACCTCACCCACCCACCCCAGCAATAATGCAAGCAGTTGGGATCTAAGTACACTAACCTCAGCTTGTCTTGCAAATGGTCAAGAAGGCAGGTCATCTCTTCCTCTATTTAAAATATTTCCTACTTTTGACCAACAAGATTTCATAATAATCATGATATCATTTTATGATATAAAGACCAGGTATAGAACCACCCAGATGGTCATAATGGAAAAGTGTCGTAAGGCCGGTTATCAGGAAGGGGGGAGGGGAGGAACAATTCCAGGTGTGCCATCCTTTTAATAACTTAACTGGGAACACAATTACACTATTTTTGCTCAAAATCAAGTTGAAGTTTGGGCAAAAGACGCACCCTGCAGTATTGCTCCAACTTCTGCTTGGTAGATCAAGCTGGCCAAGCCATCTGAAAGTCTACAGAATTTAAAAAAGTGCTAGTTTCAATCAAAGTTTCCAAACAGAAACTCTATGCAAATAAAACTTTCTTGGTAGTGTTTTATTTGCTATCTTCCGTGGTAGTCGTAATGATAAATTGAGATCTAAAACCCACAAGTTATATGTTTATCAATGAAAATGTTTATTTTAAATGAAAATATCTCCCCTTTTCTTTTTCTCTTTTCTCGTTACATGTAATCTTCTGAACATCTTCCACTGGATCTTGGCTCGCCTTTGATGTTATATTACAAATATTGTCATCACCGGAAATGCTCATCCCTTCTGCTGCTTGCCACTTCTGGAATATAATCATTATTAGGTGAGTGATGGGATTGATATGGGTACCCCTTATTTGCTTAAACTGATTCAGTTTAACGCTATACCTAATTTTAGAATCATTCATACCTGGATTTGTTGTCAATATTGCATATGTTCTTTAGTTGAAAAGCATCTCTGAATGAGCTGGTAACAGTGATGGGTTAATGGGTGTGTAATGAAGGTTTGCTGTATAGGCAATTGGTCAAATACGTGTATACAGTCTATCCACATAGAAGTACAAAGTAAATGGACATAGGAAACTGGAGATATGATATGAGAATAATTATTTCAGTGCAATGCGTGTGTAGGCCTTAATGCTTCTTTGGCGCGCCAACAGCCACGCGATTTGTATTTGCAGAGCGCATCACACTCTTTACGCATCACATTTTTTAACACGCAGTGTGTGTGACGGAAAGCATCGATTCCCCCCACCCCGATGCCACAGATTTGGTTTGTACTTCTATGTGGACCGACTGTAGTGCAATTATTGTTCAAATACTTAGGCTAATCAATAAATAATTATTGTTGTCAAATCAACACCAATATATACACTGAGTACCATGCTCATCTCTGGTACAGGTTTAACTGGCCATTTTACTAATTTTGTGCCAATTATAATAAGTCTGCAATCAATAGAAGATATCAAAGCTCCATCATGTTTAAACGGAACTCCATATTAGCTAGCCAGTAATATTGTGGCATTGGAGCTAGAAAGCTAATTCACAGGCTAGGTTTTGTGGGCCTCTCTGAGCAGGGTGTGTTTAATACGAGCAACTAATGAATGTATTGCTTTACCATGTTATGTATTTGTACCTAGTGCTAGGGGATACTATCGCCTGAACTTGTTTGGAAACATTGCTTTCGTTACCAGTGGATAATTTATCAGTGCTTTGATGCAAGGGTCTTTTGGGTAATGAGTGTTCCTATTATGATTGTAAAGTGAAATCTAAGATTGCAGGCATTTATATTGGAGAATTTTGTCACATTGTCAGTGGTGTGTTGGTCGTAGGAAAGACATCCAGCCAGTGGCGGTGCTACGGGGGAAGGGGGGGGGGAAATATTTATCTTGCTCCCTCCCCATTATGAGGAAAAAAACCCCAAATCACAAATTTGCACTTTTTGCAGCAAATGTGTGCAAAATTTGTTGATTTTGCCCCCTTGAAATTCACTTTTCCCCCCATGCCCTCCCCCCAGAAAAAATTCTTTGTGCCACCGCTGCATCCAGCAAATTACCATATTTTGTCACAAGGTAAATGTTCAGGAGTCTTAATGGCCATGGTCATTCCAGGATTGTAGGACCCTAGAATTTGCAATTTATTCTGCATTTGGTCATGTGATAAACAGCGTGTTTATACTAAGCACCTTGCATTACTGCGCTTTCACCTTCACCCACATTTCCCATTCATCCTCTCGCCTTCATCGGGTCGTTTCTACTGCACTGTAAATGCAGGGGAACAAGTCAGGGGGGGTGTGGAAGTCCATAAAATAGTTTTTGTGACCTTTAAGGTTAGATTTTGAATGCGCACACTGATGGAGTCACTCGCATTACCGCACATTCGCCTTCACCCGACTTGTTTCTGCTGGGGCCATTACCGCATATTCCTCGCATCGCTCCAAATTCACTCCCAATTCACTCGCAACCATTTGCTTAGTAGAAACACGCTGTTTAACACACTGTTTGATCTAGGGGGCTAGGCCAGGATTGCTGCAATGTCAAAGGTGTCAAATTTATTAGTTGGAATAAGATGTCCAACAATAGAATGTGTATTGCTTGCATTGGCAAGGAATAGGGAAAATACAAGGTGTTAGGTATGATCCTGTGATCTCTGCAGGTAGTTATTTGTTGAAATTATTTTTCATACCCTTGATTTTGTATGCTATTTTAGAGTACCTGAATAGACTAAACAATAGCCAGAATAACTTGAGCCTTTGATGCATGCATGATTATAGCCATTGCATTCTTTTATATTTTGACAATGCTTTCTTTTGTAATTGGAAATGCTGTAGGTTTACATTACTAAAGCATTCATTTTAAAGGTGATTTTGCCAAAATCTAGTGCTTTTTTGCTAAGCTCGACCCATATTTCAGCCATAATGCTGGCTAGAATGCATTGATTTTACTCAATAGCTCAACATAACTTTGTGCATGTTTGTGTGACTGTACACATGGACCAGATCATGAAAATGTACAGAAAATCAGTAGCATTTTGGTTACTAAAGCAGACTATCATACTCAGTCATAATAGTTCAAAATCTGAGAAGCTTTAATTACATTCCAAGAAAATGAACCTGGAATGGAACAGTAATTCACACAATTTTGAGTTTTCTTACATTGATCCATACATAAAAAAACCTATTTGCGCATTTTTCGCGATAGCTGTTTTGAGTGTGAACATTAGTGTTCCCCTAAAAAGTCCACTGTAGGATCCATACATTGTAATTGTGCGAATTGGGGGTTCTTAAAATCAGTTTGATTTATTTGTAATCAAATTGGGCAAGATGTTTTTGTTTCTTTGTTTCACAGCCATCTGTCAATTATTAATTTTTTATTATTCTATGTATTTATTTTGTTTAGATTATTGTTTTTTTGATTTTATAGTAGGCTCAGACATAAGAATCTACATACAGTTTAAAATGAATCGGATAAAAGAGCCTCTGCTCCATTTGGCATTTGCAAGTACGGCTTCCACGATTTCGCAATAATTTCTTGTGATTGGTCGTGTCAATTTTAAGCAAAACCCCATTTGTTTTATTAGGGTGTTATAAAGAAAATTCGGTCTCTTTATCAAGCTTATTCCATGATTAATGTCATCCTGTCCAATTACCATTTTGCTGTTTAAAGTTTGAAGAGACAATTATCAAAGGGTGGATGTTGGTATAGTGATATGAACTAGATGCTGGTACTATATTGTTATTAGCCAGGTTACAAGAGCCATGCTTCATTATCATGCATGATGAAATCTTATTATATTTTCATTATTTTGTGTCCACTTCACTTGCATGGTCATCAAGTTTGAAGGTAGAGCTTCGATCTGGCAGTATGCATTAAGGCTGGCATTTTCGGTCGGGTAAACGGGTACCCGCCTGAGATTACATTACCGGGTAGGAAATACCTCCCGGGTACCGAATTCAAAAAAAAAAAAAAAATTTTTTTTTTTTTTTTTTTAAGTTTTATATTTTTCGGTTTTGTAGTGTCCCTGGACCTAGACCTAAATGCTAGGATCATTCATGGTTGACCTAAAAAAAAAAAAAAAAAAAATTCAAGATATTTTGTTATTTTTAATATGAAAATTGATAATTGGTATTCATGTCATAGTCTATTAATGATTTCAAAATGCATTCAAATTCAATACATTTTGAAATCATTAATAGACTATGACATGAATACAAATTATCAATTTTCATATAAAAATAACAAAATATCTTGAAATTTTTTTTTTTTTTTTTTTAGGTCAACCATGAATGATCCTGGCATTTAGGTCTAGGTCCAGAGACACTACAAAACCGAAAAATATAAAAAAAAAAAAAAAAAAAAAATTTTTTTTTTTTTTTGTTGCATTGGTACCCGGTTACCTGCCCGAAAATTGCGGCGGGTACCCGGGTACAAAATTACCCGAAAATGCCAGGCCTAGTATGCATGAATGGGAATTGAACCAGTCATATACCACTGTAAAGTGACGTAATTCTTTGTTTCATGTCTGTTACCGGTGTGAGGCTCTCTACCCAATAATGGTGGAACCATACAAGGGGGTGAATAGATTTTCATTTTCATTGTGAACCACATCAATCTTCTCAACTCCACCCCAAATAATTATGGAGTATGCAGGCTGAAGTGAGAAACCCGCAATTATGCAGAGCTATGTGAAGTTGCTAAAGCATGAAAATCTATTAACACAAATTGGTCGCTTTAAAACTATATATAAATTATGCGAAAAAGTGCACATTCATGTTGTATTGAGCGGAGGTAGGTAGGTACAGTATAGAGGGAAACTGATGAATAGAGTAGATGGTGAAGTATGTCACACTAGTCGGTTATTACGATGAACACATGAATACTAATGTAGTCATTGTCTATCTAGGTTGTTATGGACTTGTCAATTGTCACCTAGTTTGCTTCAGGGCATGTGACATTAGATTTCATTTTCCCCCAGCAAAGTTCATAATTTGACGCCAAGACATGAATGCATATGAAATATTGGTGTGGAAGAAATTTTGTTCAGGGCAAGTATGTTTATGCAGGGCCCCATAGTGTTGCTGTGTGGTGAGTAATGGAGAATGCAAGTATGTTACGATAGGTATGCATTGGAGAAGGTGCGTCACCAACATTTTGGTACCTTCTGTAATTCCTTGATAGGAAATGCTGGCATTACTATTACTGAAATACAGTGTGTTTAGATGATGAAGCAATGGAACATTCTCTTTCACCACGGTTGGATTAACCTTTTGCTGCCCCTGGGCACGGTAACATCATTGGCCCTCTGGTTCTTTGGATGGTATAAATGCTTACGAAGTGCACAAAAAACTTGCCACATTGAGGCTAATATGGTTGAAATGAAACAAATTTAGGCCTACACAAAACACGATAATTGGCACTTTTAAGCTGAAATGGTCAAAATATGAGATTAATTTGGTCAAAATCATACACACAAGCATCAATTTTGTCCCCTCCAGATTGTGGCCCCTGGGCCTGGGTCCACTTGGCCCAGTGGTAAATCCGGCCCTGCCCTTCCCCGGGTGCCCTTCATATTCCAAGCAAACTACTATATTCAGAGCAATATCATTCATTATCTATATTTATAGTGATAATTTTGATGTGCTTAATTTTGAATAAGGCCATATGCATCTTACTTAAATTTTGCTTCATGTAATCACTTTTATTATTAAAGCGTGCAGGGAGTAATAATTAACAGCCTTGGAAAAACTTCACCAAAGCAGCACTTTTCCCTATTCCATAGAAAGATAGCTTTTATAGTGGCAGATAGAACAAGGTAGAACAAAGCGTGCGGCAAGTGTATGTTTTCTCACTCTGTGTGGGTGTCCGTTCCATTGCCACCAATTAACCTTTATTCAACAAGACCACAATAATTTTGATGATATAAGATTGCCATAAATGATTATGACAAATGCTATATTGCAATGTGAGTTCAATGATTGCATTATTTATAGGTCCCCTGTATCATTGGTATTACTACAAATCTTACCTTGCTTGGTACCATATGTGACATGATATCTGATCCAGGGACTGCTGTTTGAGAAGAGCGAGAGTAATCACTCTCTACTGTTCTCCTTATATCGGATATAGGAGAGTGATTTTAGCTCTCCTTAGGCCAATTACAATTGATTCTTAGTTTCCTGTTTCCGCTCGCGTCCAAAGTAGAGAATTGCAAAATATTTAATTATTTTATTTATATTTTGGATTTTCTCTTTAAAAATAACTTTTAATGACTACCATTTGCTACTTTCTGACTTTGATCATATCATCTATATTAATGATGAATAAACATAGAACCTAATTGTATCATTTAATACTTATGTATAAAATCAAACATAGTAGTAAAATAATTAAATGCATGCTCCTTGTCAAAATGGCTTGATGTAGGTTGCGACCACTTATTTTAAAATAAAGAAAATAAAAGATAATTAATAATTAATAATTAAAAGTCGCCTCATCCCTGGTTTTCAACCATGAAACAGGAAACTAAGAATTAATTGTGAAGGGCCTTAGTTGACCATTCTCTCCTCTTACATTCTATTGTAAATGCTCTAAACAGCTCTTTTTGAAGGTTCCAGAGGAGCTATTTAATGCTCTCCTGCTCTGGCTCTCCTGCAAATTCCAAAAGACAGTCCCTGCTGATCCAATCAGACCAAAGTCAGATAGAGACAAAAATATGGAGCAATAACAATAATTTACATCTTGATATTATGTGAGGGGAGGGGGTCTAAGGAGTTTTTGAAGAAAAAAAAACCTTTTTTCAAAATTTTCAAAATGTCTGACTTTGGTCTGAATGGATCGGATTGTGTCGCATATCTTCAGGGTAAAATCTGTCTTTTTATAGCCCATTTTTATACATTATAGAGGAAGCATTCCTCTTGAGCACTTCCCTGCTCTGATCATGCTGATAGAATTACTTTTGGAAAAGGGGCAACAGGTTTTGTAACCCAAAGAAGAAACATTGTCATAAAGCGTAATTTACATAAGGACTTTACCCTTGCCTACATAATAACCATAAATTTTATTTTGATGGATTACTTGCCCTGGCGATTTACATGGGGACATTTGTTTCCAGCAATAAGCCTGGTGGATAGTCACAGCGTTTTTTCACGAGAGGCAAATCGCCGCGATTTCGCCAACGCATGCGATTTTTCGGCGAAAGTCATCACGCTTTCAATTTGAGAAAAAAATTATAGGCTGGCGTTGCCAGTCTATTATGGTGACATATGTTGCCTAAATAATAGCGTCTTCTCCGTTTTTATGCATTTTATAACAGTGTCATTTTCGTATGAAGTAATAATGCATGATATATAGGATGGTATACCAGTGATTTTTGAAGGACAAGATTAAGATTTTCTTTTCTCTCTCTCTCTCTCTTGTGCTTTGAATATTCACCGCCAAATAGATAGTCTCGAGTCTTGCACAATTATACTCCGCGGAGTCAAAGCGGTCAGGCTAAATAACCTAATAGGCCTATATTAAAATAATAATAATAATTATATAGTGGTTATGTTAGGCCCTAAGCTGCCCTATACCACTGAGGATCATGAAAGTAGCCTAGATCACTGCACATCACAGGCATGAGAATCTTCCTGCTTTTGCAGGTCCAAATTTCCGCACTTTCTTATAATTTCAGCCCGTTTTTGGCCTTTTTAGCCTCATTTCACACACTTTTTCAGGCTTTTTCAAACTGTTCAGGTTTGTTCATGGCTGATCATTCTTATGCCTGACATCATGATGCACATACTGACTATTGAAAAAGATCAAAAGATCTATCTCTTCCCTGCATCCACTCCTTCGATTATTTAACAAGTAGCAATGGATTGTAAGGAATTCATTTTCTTTTGGACATCACGATAATCAATCCGATGTAAGATATAGAGATGAGGATGATATTGTTCCACTTTTAATTTGAAGCTGTTCAATTTGTTCGTCGGTCAAGTTCGCCACGATGTCTGTGATTTCTTCATGCTTACTTTGGGGCAAGTCACGTGGGGAAATAACACGACCTGATTGGACAAGTACAGAAAATCGCCAGCTAAAATCGTTTCCAGTAGAAAAATTTCTACTTGAACTTTTTCTATCGCAACTCCGTCGGGCGGCAAAAAATGGACTCGCTAGCTTTTCCGCTGAACAAGTGCGACAAAGTCGCTGTTCGTCGGCGGGGAAAAAAAAATCGCTGCGATTTGCCGCTGCAGTAAAACGCTGTGACTATCCACCAGGCTTTATGATCTGAATCAACTATATCTGGGGCCCCCTATGTGACCTATAAAACCATAACCAGGTAAATACATAACAAAAGTGTGCATATGTCATCAACATACCAGAGAAAACTCTCTGGAGAGTGTATACTGTCCTGAAAAAATAGCCCCGGTTCTATTTTGAGGAAACTATGAAAGGTCAGAGGTCCAGGAGCATTGCCTGGCAAAATTACCAATATACACGGGGACTTTCCCTTGCTGGAAATAAATTTCCAGCAATAGAGTCTCCATGTAAATTACGCTTAAAAAATAATGAGAATTCAAACCCCAAGAGCTCCCAAGTTGGACTGAATTACACTTCCCTTTTGTAATATGTTATAGGTTTTACCTATGGGGCCCACCATCCTAAATTGAACTTTAATCCTGATCCTGTTCTTTTGTCCAAATCATAATAACTGTATGACCAAAATCTATGACATCTGGATAGACCTATATGTTGAAATGTTTTGAGAATGAACAATGGTATTAAACAACCCCAGTACATGAAGATCAAAAGAAATAAGAGGTTTAAAAGTGTGACAGGAAACGAGTATTTGTAACTAGGGTCAGGGGTCAATCACTAGAGGATTTTGGGATACTGGTCTCTTTATGAAAACAATGGGACACATTAGGTCCCTGGGAGTTGCTGTTGGATATTAACCTTTGACTCCTTCAATCCCATGAATGCCATGATACAAAGCACATGTTGCACTAATGAGCTCTGGGTGACCAGAGGGAGGAAGTAATCAAGTTCAAGGTTTTTAAAAGTTCAGGTTCATTTGGTTCAAATATGTTTAGGTAATGTCAAGGCTGAAATAATGGATTTCGCTATGTTAATCACCTTGATCTGTGAAACGAGGTTACGGAGACGCTCATCAGAATTGAGTAGTCTTTCAGGTTCTTATGTTAAACTCTGGGGTATGAGAGTTCCTCTTTTCAGTCTTTCTTTTGATGTTTTTACCCTGATTTTACGCTGTTTTTCAGCATTTTTAGTCATTTTCCTTTTTTTTGATCTGTGGCCTCTCACCCCTGTAAACTATAGTATGGGTCACAAATTTCCTCTCTTTTTTTGTTGCTTTTTAAGACTTTTTCTCAAAAAATCTGCAAAATGTGCTAATTTTCAATGTATTTTTAGCAAAAGTTAACCAAAAATTTCATAATTTTGGCAAATTTGGCTTTATTTTGGACATAATATTTTTGAAAGTCATCAACGTTTTTATTTTTTAGTATCGTTATCAAATTTGGGTTATTTTAGGGTCAGTTTTCAAAACCCCAGCCTTACATCTCCACCCAATTCAAAATGAAGACCCTCTGATGATAGCAAACCTTCTGTAAGACTGCCATACATCATTTACACATATTGCTGCATGCTTTCAATTCAAGTTCGTTGCCTCCACTCCAACTATGTCCCACTTTATGGCGATGTTGAAGTAGCAGCTTGGGAACTTATATCTTACCATCATGTTTACCCTTATCTTATTTCATTTCTCCAAGATGATGTTTGAAATGTTGTAAAAAAAGTTTTGAATCGGAGTGAACACAACTTTTAAGAGTTGAAAGCGGCTTCCGAATCATAACCCCATGGCCTTTTAACGTAGTGTATTTAAAATAATCCACGATATTGCATGCTTGTAAAATTGCTTTCTTTAATAATGGCATATATAGGCCCCTATAGGATGATCATATTTTGTCTATCTACAAAAATAGAATTTGGTAATGTTTTTGTGCAGACAACATGTATTTGAATTAGGTCAGTCATCACCACAAATTGGATTCTGCTGCAGTACATTTTCTTGACCCAGTTTCATATAACCCATCTTACTTGGTATTAAAGAAGACCTACCTTACATTAACTGCAACTTTATCGTATAATGTTACTCACTAAATTTATCCCAATGTGCGGAGCGCTTCGTACATCTTTAATGGCTTGGGAGAAAGAGAGATGCTGATGAGCAATATGAAGAGAAGTTTAATATTTTAGTTGTGCACTGGTAATCACATTGATATTAACTTGCTAAGGTATTGGTTGATGCAGTGCTAGTTATTATTACTTTGTATTATTACATAATCTTGATTTGGTTGCCTAGGTATTATTACACAATCTTGATTTGGTTGCCTATAGAAATGGTTGGGCAGAAGTTATTATTTCCTCTGTGAGATATAGTCTTCATTTAATTAACTAGTTTTTGGTTTCTTTTGTCGCACATTAATTCATTGCTTTTTGAAAGATTTCCAAAGAACGTAAATACCATATTCTACCAAAGTAAAGCACCACAATTTTTAGATGGGAGTGTTTCCATTATGAATGCAATTTCATTGTGATATGAGTTGATATCAGAATATGGATTTCAAAAAGGGGCTAAGAAGTAGTCAACCCCTTCATCCAGGCCCATTACATGAATAACTTGAGTGTTAACAAATCAAAACAAAACCCAACAACAATAAAACCAATGGCTGGTAATTATTGTCCTCAAATAAATAAGGTGACCAAAGGATTATCCTGGAGTTGTGGGACACCTAAATAAAGGTGTGATTGAATGGTGTGCTGACAATTCAAGGGAAACATTACCATTTCCCATAGTGGTAAACACACCTTCATAATAAGGCTTATAATAAAATATTGGTGGTAAAACATGGTGTTTGTTGCATTTAGCATACCAAATGTTTCCCATGTATGTTACAAGTGACCTTGGTTGTGTCCTTATCAGGACAATTATATTATACATGACAGACATGCATGTAGCATTCCACAGACATCAGGTTTATATTATCTCTAGATGTTAGGTCATCTACCCATTTACCCCAGAGTCTTACTTTAATACATTATATGCATGACATACATGTATGTATGAAGATCACCTCATAGAAAGGGGAGAAAGTGAGTAAATTTTGATACCTTTGGCATTGGAATGGTCACCTCCAGGTATACCTACCAAAATACAATAATGACAAACATGCAAGGGCTTGAGATGTTATGCACAAATCAATTGCAGTCCCTGCCCCCCAGGGGCCGGGGATAGCGGGGACCTACCCGGGGATGTAATTTTGGATACTGTTACAAACATGTTACAGTCCCGGCTTAGTCCCCGCAAGGCGGGGCACTATTTCCGTGTACATCCCGGGGTACATCCCCGGCCAAGTCCCCGCCCCTAGCCCCGGGCACCATGTTCGAAGTGTTTCCCCCGCATACGACCCGGCACAGTTGTGAGTACTCTTCTATTACGTGCCCCGGTACACTCCGGGTAGAGCCCGGCCTGTTTGAGAGGCATTACATCCCGTGACATGTCCCGCTCGTCCCCCGCACTGCGGGACACATTGAGCTGTTACATCCCGGCCAAGTCCCCGCTCGGACCCCGCTATTGCCAGGCCCCCGGGGGGCCGGTACTACAATTGATTTGTGCATTACATACTCATGCATTTTTATGATAAACACTGGTAAAATAATTAGCAGGGATTATAAGTTTTCAAAAGTTTGCCTGATTGCAAGCATTTTGTTCCAAATTTTTGCACTTTTATTTTTTGTTCAACCTGCTTTTTAGCTCAAATTCACATGTTTTTTCTTCATTTTCCTGCAGTAAAACTTCAGGGCACTTATGAAGTCAAACTTCAGGCCACTTGCATCTCTTAATTAAAATGTAGGCCTATGCTTATTCTTTTGTTTGTAACCCTTAAATCACCATTTTTACATACCTTTAAAAAAGTTAATAAAATAATTTTTTTATTGAAACCAGGGATGCCTACAGCTGCATTTTCATATTGCATAACTTAATTCTTCGGCTATCATGCAAAAAAAAGCTAGAACTAAGCTTTGTATTCACATTTTGAGTTACACCGGGCATAAACTTCCGCTAATAGCGACAAAAATCCCACAAATATTTTACCTACTCCTACCGCATGGGGTGCATGTCCAATACCTAGCCTACTCTTAGTACTACGCTGACCATTTCCACTAAAGCATTCCCTTCTGACGTAACCATTGGCTACCACTTCCGGTGTTTCTGTACGCCTGGCTGACTATTGTTCACACTGCCACTACTCTTGGCTGCGCCTACCGCTACTCCTTGCAACTTGCTCCGACCAAGTTGCGTCGGACATACATCCCACAATGTGAACGCAAACTTCATATCCATCTCTGATTAGACCAATTAGCCTTGGATAAAAATTGCCAACAGAATTGGCAACAACATATTATACGCTTGTAAGACATGTCAGTGGGAGTAATTAGGTGGATGTTCCCAATCACCTAATTGCTAATGAAGCCAACTCATTTAAGGCAGGCTTATAGTAGCAATCAACCAATCAATCATGTAATGTTACATATTGGATTAGCATATGACATTCAATTCACTTGAGACTGATTAGTTTATAATTCAACAAACTAATCATAAAAGTGCACCCACTATTTTTAAAATCATTTACTAGTAAGTGCACTCTGTATATAAGCTTGTACTTATTTCTGTAAATGTTAGCTGTGTAATTTTGTTATATTACTGTGGAAGTTACCAGAAAGATTCCTGTTTTTGTAAAATGTTATGGCACTTGAACATTTTATCTATTTCTGCCAATGATATAGGCCCCTAGATGTGGTGGTGGATGGAATCTAATGTAAATGCCAGCTATATTATGTTATAGGCCTAGGCTAAATTGGAAATTACCAGAGCATTTGCTGTTTGCGTAAACTATTACGGTACTTGTACAGTGTATCTATTTCCGAGTATGATGTAAGCCCCTAGATGTGATGGTACTTTACTTTATCATGTAATATTAACACAGTGCTCGGAGTGTTACATGATTGGTTATAATTATCCAAATGGCAATAATGATCCAAATGAAACATCATTTCTAAATACCAACTCAGAGGATGCTATAAATCTCGCGCCACCAAATAGAACTCTGGTTCAGCCCTGTCTGATGAATTCCATTTTTTGCATTTTTGCTAATTTGCAAAATTTTGGCTAAAATTGGGATCAGTCATGTAGTGTTCATCCTGCATGTCAATCATGCAGATGTTAGAGATTGAGTAATGTTTTGGGAAAAATCACCCCTTCCATTTACTGATATGATTGGAAACCCTCACAGGATTTTGCATATTATGCGAGTCTCAGCATGGACTTCGAGGTCCAGATGGAAACAAAGTGATGGACAACCTATCAGTGTTCGATTTACCACCTGCATACCTGCACCAGTGCATGTAACATTCCCTCTGTGCATGCAGCTTTTCACTACCTGCCTGCACGCGCGTGCATGTACGATTTTAGCGCTAGCGATATGACAAGGCAATATACAAAAGTAAACAAGCAGTCAGTCCGATTTGGAAAAACCCAATCTATTTTTAGCGCAATATCCTGACTTCATTAGAAGGGCTGGCGCAAATCGCGCAATTGACAATTCCCGATACCCCTATCACGTGAGAACTGTCACTTTTTTTCATTGACTTCCCTAGTCTCCTACACAGCCAGTTTGCGTCGGTCTGATACTTATCGATCCTAACGAACATTCGAGATAGCCACATACAGTCTGGTCCGAGACTATGACTTCCCTTAGAGGGGCTAGCGTAATGTGACGTCATCCACCAATTCCTGATACCCTCGCACATGTAGAAGCTGTCATTTTCATTTCATTGAAAAAAAAGAAGAACCGTGGGAAATATTTGTTTACGTACGGAAAATAAGATTCATAATAATGTCCAGCAAAAAGGAAATAGCTCAAAAACACTTGCATCATTCTGGAAATCGTGCACCTCGTCGCGACTAGTTCTAGAACAGATGAAGCCACAGCATCCAGTGTTTTGGCTAAGAAATCGGCGAGTGATCGGCATAAAAATGACAATGACAGTGGAGCCGGGAATATTATTACAAGCTTAACTGACAATGATCATGATTCAATGTGATTTTATGTTTGCTTTAATTTTGGTGCATGCACACTTTTTGCTGTGCATGTAGAAATTTTGGGCTACATGCACCAGTGCAGGTAGGAAAAAATTTGTAAATCGGACACTGCAACCTATATCTCCTTGTCGGAGATACCAGGCACAGTTGTAGCTAGGTGTAGCTAAGACTGAGTCACTCCTGTGAAGAAAAAGGGAGGTTTTCGGCAAGTTTGTACATTTCTCTATGGGGCCACTGGCCAGCATTTGGCGGTGTGGTAAATAGAATTCATGCTTTTGTGTCAGGTTAATCTGCCTTGTACTACTTCAATAGCATCACAGTCTGTATCAAAATAAATATTACCATAAATATGGTGGTGATGGAACACTTTTGTTGCCATGTATTTTTCCATTTTATTATGTAGTGCTGTTAATTGGCTTCTTGGGATCAAATCCAGGGATCAATGGTTCTTACTTGGTGCAACAATACATTCCAGGTCGTGCTGTTTTACAGGTTTACTTGATCACTTGGTTTATTTGTGCACTCAACTATGAGGGCAGTATTTCAATTACACTGTGAAGTGTCTATGAGCAACCTCATGTTCTTATATCTCTGTGAAAATTACTGGGAGATTTATTTATGTAAAGAACTTTGTGCCTTTGGTATGATTTCAATGACACAGAACACCAAGGTTTGTTGTTCCTCATCCTTAGCTATCCTTCAAATGGAATTGTGTTAGCATTTTGGTATAGTCTTTGGTTTTTGGAATGTGTTTATGTTTTTGTTATATCCTGACCATGGAAGAAAGTGAATCCCATGTGTTGAGTGCAATCAGGTGCTACTACATGCCTCAAAATTCACATTTTTTTCTAGCACTGGGTTTTTTCCAAGAGCACTCTATATTTAGGCCAGTGAGCAAAGGCCATGGAGACTGATGTGCTAAAGCATGCTTTGATATTGAGGGGCACCAAAGGCCAAGTGTAAGGGCAACAGAGGCATTGAATTTCAAGCTTTTCCCCCTGAACAGAGAACTTAATAGTGGAGGCTCAACGTTGACTTTTTGGCCCTCGCTAAAATAAAATTCCCTATATTTTCAGCATGCAAATTATAAGGTTGGTTTCTAAATTCAACCTTAAATTGCCTGGGGGCGGATTCAACATTTTCTAGGTCTATAGCCAGATCTTTGGCCCCAGGTTGTAAAATTTTTACTTCAATGATATGCTGCTCAAAATAATTTCGAGCCAATTACCATTTTGGGAGCTATGTGTTTCTCTCTTTTTGCCATCTCAGGTATTTATTGCTATTTCTTTATCATAGGCACTCTTTGGGGAAAGATTTGGAAATACCCTACATTTTTAATCAATGATATATGACCTATATGATTTGCGAAAATATTCGCACAATGCTGGTTTTGAACCCCTTTCAGCAGAAAAATAATCTGTATGTTACTGGACAATTGTTCATACCAACAGATGAGGCAGTCAATCCAACAGAGAGGAACTACTGGATATGCAAGTCCAGATTCGGACTCAAGTCCACTTTATATTGCTTTGCTTGACCTAACTCCACTTGGTCTATTACCCATAGGGAGATAAACTACTGGGAACCACTCGCTCTTGGAAACCATAGCTCTGTCTGCTCGCTATTTGTGGGGCATCATGGTTCGTGACTCGCGGCTTGTGTCCCCCCTTAATCGCGAGTAGTCTCGCTACGCTCGCTATTCGTGGGGCATCGCGGTTTGTGACTCGCTGCTTGTGGCCCCCTAAATCGTGAGTAGTCTTTGACAAAGACTGTTACAGACTGGAGTTGCAATCTTGCAAGGTGACCGACTCAACTCATCGATAGTCACTGATAGTCAGTGGCCAGAGAAAAAAAATGATAACACTTTTGCAATTTAATCTTCAGAACTGCGTGTAGATGCTGAGAATCCATCAATTTCATGATCAATTTCAAAAGCCTGCATGATGAGTGAGATGACGAGTGGTTAGAATTTGGCCTGATCAGCATGGTCAGTCATCAGTGACAGCACTGAGTGATAGTGTGAAACCTGTTTATGTCCTTGGTCACCTGGTAGGAGGGTGATGTCCTTATCAGGACATATGCTGACTCACCTTACTATAAAATGTGCTAAATACAAATATTTTCTCACTTCACAGGATGCAGGTCATTTTAATATACTAAAATGATCAGATTGGTTCCAAAGGCAACAGCATCATCTCTCAAGGCAATGTTCTGCATTGAGAAGTGTGTTGTGAGAGTCATTGAACTGTGGAATTCTGCTGATTGATGAGTTTGGAATCTAGATAATTATTAGATTGTCAAGGCCAGAGGTCCCTGGATCTCTCATTATTACATAAAGAAGATTAGTGTGTAATTTTGTGGGATTACTTATTTGTCAATGATTTCCATTACTTGTGTCAGTATTTAATTTGCTTTCTTTAGGCTTCCTGCATTGACCTGCTATTAGTATTACTGTATTAATGTTTATGTGTGTATTTTAATTTTGAGTCAGCACAAGGGTATTGAAAAGCTCAAATTATAAATTGTAGTGTATTTTTTACCAGTACATCACATCATGTGTATTACCGTATGTTAATGTATGGAGCATACATGGATATGTGGAGAAATGTTCAAAGCTGGCAAAACAAGCCTAGCTTCCTCTGTATTTTTACAACATTAATTTAATTGGCATATAGTCAAAGATAGCGGACTAAATTATAATGATGTTACATACATTAGAGGCAGACTGCTAGAGGATTAGAATAAATGGTTAATATAGGTAAGCAAATATCACATGAGCCATCTACATATCCCCCGTGAAGCATACGGAGAATTGTGAAGCAAGAACATGTGCTGAGACATCAAAACCAAACTATTTGAGCAAATACTGTCGTCAGTTTAAAACAATAAATATTTGGGAATTTTTTTATGTAAGATGAACATGACTCTAGATTTCTTCTTGATATATAAAAGAGGACTATCAAAACTTGTCAATCAGTGCATCCTAACAAACCCCCAACTCTAGCAAGCATCATTGGTAGTAAGTGACCTCACAATAGCCTCAGTCTCTCACACCACCCCTGGTTGGTTTATTAACAATGACTTGCAGGTGTAAATATTCCCTTACTATGCTGTGAATAGTCATTCTGAGCTGGTGACATGGGTTGAAAAAATTAATGTTCGGAGTTAATGTTAACACATTATCTACATGATTTAGAATGATATGAGGTATAGGGCCCTATAGATAAGAACTGTACGAATTGAACCAGGAACCTGCAGAAGTCCATGTTGACTTAACCATAAATGCAAAGGCTTCCTCTAACAATAGAAATGAAAGAAAACAATGACTTAACAAAATTGTGAGAAAACATTTATTAACACTACAACCATGTTTGTCTTAAGTTCCAGCAAAAGCTTAATTACCTTTTAAAGCTAAGGGGAACATATAGGTCAAAAGTACAAGATACAGATAGAAGTTTACAGAGCATGTGTCCCTCAGTCATGCTATGAACAGACAACATGCCTGTGAAAAGTGAGGAGTGATGTAGAAGGCACAGAGAAAGAATGTTGCTATCCAGCTTTCATCATTTTACATAAAAACATGACCTTCCCTTCATCCCAATTTTGTTTTAGTTCTGATGACATTGGTGATAAATATAATTGGGATAATTGAGACAAATTAGACCCCTGTAAATTGTCATACATTTACTTGGACTTGACAGTTGTTAATAAATAGTATGTATTCATAAGCTGATATAGCAAACTTGGCCTGTCAATATGTCATCGGTGTGCTACTGACATGTGTCAAGATCTTGTACTAGGGAGAGACCATGTTCAAGGTTATCATCCTCATCTGTGTGCTGGATGCATGGAGTGAAATATTATAGGATGCTGCTGCAGGTGCACAAAGCATGCTTGGTGAGGTACATGTTGCGTGCCAAATTCACATCTCAATGATTTAGCAAAGGACATGGCGGCTTTCCCTACCCTACCCCCTGTATGCCTATGTTCATGGTTTTACTATATACAAGATGGGGAATCCTGTTTTATATTGCACAATATTACAACAAAGCATACATGCATGCAATACCTACGTTTAAAGTAAGAATGTGATTATGACATCACAAAACGAGGCATTCTTTCTGCCTGATTATTTTCCATGCTGAATTTTGAATTAAATTAATTGTTTTTGCCTTTCTTTGATATTTGGATTGCATTGTTCTGTCTTCTCATGGGTAATGATGGACTTCTGAGCAGAGGCAATGGGACGTAGGTCTTTATTTTTCTATAATATATTGATGTGAGCATAAGTGTACAATGCAATGGTAGTATATTCTGGAATGGTACAGTAGTAATTCTGGAACAGGGTAGTATCATCACATATCTTGGTATTATCATACAGTCTAAAGACAAGTTGTTATTTCAAAGTGAATATCAAAGCTAGCTATCAATGTATGGGAAGCCTAGATGTGGCCAGCACTATGGATCACCAGCAGTAGTGTGCTGATGGATGTCTCAGACCAGCCTTCCAAAGGAGTCAATCTGCTAGCTCATCACAGATGCAGTATTATAATTCCATCAAGAACTGACCTTATTAAACTACAATGGTCAGTCTTGCTCAAATTTACAGAAGATGTCACTATGGACTACAATGGCCTCATCCCAGTGGCATAATTCAATAACTTTAATTAAACAATCATTGTGCAAAATTTGACCTCAAGTTGAAGAGTATGAGTTTTTGTACTCGAAATGTACTCAGGTCATGCAATGAATGTACAAATGTATTGGGGTTAAAGAACTGTGCCCCTGAAAGATGAGCATGTTGTGGATCCCAGTGTGTAAGGGATTCCAAAGGCAGATGCAAGGTTTTGATTGACTGAATTCCATCACGTATCACCACTCAGTACATCAGTTGACCACAACTGGGCTGACCAAGGAAAATTAATCACTGAACTCACTCATTCCATTCATCACGTTGAATTTGCCACAATGAATAAAACATGGCTTCAGATATTGCATGCCCCGATATTGTCATTGTACTGAGAAAGGAATGAATCTCTGATGGACCTACTGTTTGTTGATTGTTTTCGTTTTTCATTTCCCCGTTTCTCAAAGGTGTATGCATTGCCCGCAGCAAACTTATCGTAGTAAAGTATGCCATACTATACAACAAGATTACAATACACGTCATTAGTAACAGTATTTCATTACATTTATGTAATACACAGCACACAAGCAACACAAGAAACTCATACATATGTAAACAATAATTTTCTAACATAATATAGAATGGCGGATGAATGATAACAAAGTTTGAATTATCACTAGAGATGCACTTATTTTTGTAGTGACTGAAATAAGGTCAGTATGTCAGATATATTGACTAGTGCAATGATGTCAATTCAACAAGGAAGCTGGCCTGTACCCTGTGGGCTCACCATGTTGTTCTCTTGTAAACAACTTGTGAAGATGTCAATTGTGAAGGGAAAAAAGCTTTGAAAATGCACTTGCTGTGCTCTAAGTCTTATTTCTTGATTGAATGAAGGTAATATGGTTTTATCATGTTGATCAATGTAATGCCACACATGTTCTCTATTCGTTGTCGTAGTGCACATTATTAACCATTCATAACCTCATTAATAAACGCGATGCGTGCGATCCAATCATATTTTATTATTTGTGAAAACGCGAACGCAAATCGAGGTCATTAATATCTCACAATTGACCGCAAAATGCGTAATTGTTCCAATGCCGTATTGTGCGTCCAACGAACTGCGCGCGCGCTGGCTGCCGTATTTGGATTGCGCGCTACCATATTTACACAGATTCTGATACGCACTTTTGTTATTGGTCGTTTTGTTTTAGCCTGATCGATTTTGGGAAAGGGAAGATGTAAAAATTGTTTATTTTTACAAACTTTTGAGGGAAATTTTGTGTTATTTTGTCAAGTTAAAAGATTAAAGTGACGGTTATGAATGAGGTTAATAACTTTGCATTGGTTATATGTCGGGCATTGTGAAAAATCTAAACATTTTGCTTTGGACCTCGGAATATCCCTCGGTTCCAAAGGCAAAATGTTTAGATTTTTCACAATGCCCTCCAAATAACCAATGCGCAGTTATTAACCTCTAATTGGTTTCTAGTTCAAGCCTTGGCTCATACACCTGTTCCAAATTATGATATGCCATAGGCTTTGTGTTGTGATCATTTCGATCAGTGGTTCATAACAAAGAAAGAGTTAGCCAGTTGACCTAGCAACGGTCATATTTTAATGTGCACTACGCCAGCAAATTTTTCGTTGGATCCTGTTGATTGGTCACAGTGCTCTTACTAAAAATAGTTTACATCCCCAACATAATGTCAGTATCCATCAGTTGCATACATGGGAAATGGGAAGGTTGTTGGAGGGGTAGAGACTTACAATCCTGCAGTTCCACACCAATGCTATAGGCCTATATTTAGTTCTAACCTAGTACAAGCTCTGTGTTGTCTGATGCCTTCAACATGTTCAAGACAGCCCCAATGCTCACTGGCTGCTGAATTTGATGGGTGTTGTGGTCTGTGAAGTGAGCCAGTTCAAGTCTGGGTTAACCAAAGTGTCCATGCAAAACTTGAATACTGCAGCTCTTTTCATTCATCCAAGAATCGAGCACAAATTCTGGCTCCTTTAAATGTGTTTATCAAGCTGTATTGCGTTCAGTGTAATTTGCTTGCTAAAGGTGACAGGATTCAGGTTTAGGTGGGCGTCTAGATTAATTATGGCCAGATGAAGCTGGTCAAGTGTTCCATCTTCAAACATAACATGGATGGGGCCTCAATGGAAACAAGCTTACAATGTTTATAGACTTGTACTATTACTTTCACAGTTTTATAATGGACTGGACTTTGTGGAGGCGCAGAATGACATTAGGTGATGTGATTAACGCAAATAAGTCAGTCGGCTATTGATTGTAAAATTGAACGTTCTTGTCCGCAAGAGAAGTGGTTATGTAATGCCTTGGTAATACAAACCTCTTGGAGTTGGAATGATAAATGCAGTGTACGTTGTATAGCGGCCAGTTTGATTGTGGTTCTGGACTCAAAAGTGTGATCCAGTTGACATAGTCATTTGTCACGAATATTGGTTTGAAGATCTGGTCGAAAAAAAAGTGTCCAAATTCTATTCTGTATTTTGTTGTCTGCCACACACATGAAATTAAAGGGAAAATATTGTTTTCAAGGATATTTCCAGCACTTTGATGAATCAGGATTGCATGGATATATAATAGCCAGCATTTTAAATTAAGATTAATTGGAAACATGACCAGCCATGTACTATCTTTGTCCATTTTCACATAAACATTTTAACAAATGAGACAGATTGCACAACACATAGACGGATCTATTTTTGTCTGCTTAGTAATATAGGCAAGAATATTATATGAAAAAGTGACAGAACTATTACAAATTATACTTCATCTATATACTTTATTTAACACACACAACATACATGTATAAAAAAAAAAGCGCAGTGATTTATAGTGCGCTCGCTACGCACAGGCACAACACCTAGATGTTGATCCACAAGCCTCAGCATACTTTACAGGTTGTCGCAGACCACTACGGCCCCACATCATTCCATAAACCATTAAACAACATTCAGGGACTTTGCTGCTTCAAGAGCGCACACCCTAGACATTCCACAAATAACCATCGCAACCAGGATCAGCTCCCCGAGTTTCGTACGGGTTACAACGAGACAAATTAGCAGTAGGTTCCTTGTCCAGGGGAATTTCAAGCTAACTCAATTTTCCACGAGAGCGTACAAGGCACCGCCAGGGTTGGAACCCGCAACCTCTCGCACCATAGTCGAACGCCTTCACGATTGAGCTAACTTGACTGCATGTAGACCAGACAGGTCAACAATATCACTCTTAACCGTGTGGGTCTACTTTTCGGTGTAGAGGTAAAAACCTAACGATTCCCGCTGATTACGAGCTGATCAAAAACTATACATTACAACTAATTTGGTTGATCGCATTACATCTTGGGCATAACATTCATGTACTCTCAAAAAGTTTTGAAGTGAAAGGATTATCCACATTCAGTTTTGTGGGACTTTATCTCGGAAAGTCTTGTATAACCATGGAAGTAATGGCAAACTATACCAAAGGCAAAAACATAATAAGAATACAACCTTTAATGCCACTTCACAGGTCTACAATAATTGGTTTGAGATCAGAGGCCAGAACTGACACATTTCATCTTCTTTCTAAACTTATGTACCGCTGATTGCTGCACAAGATATATATACACAAACAACCGCTGTCTCGGGCATTGCAATATATTTCATTAAATTGTGATGCCAGGAAGGAGCGGATGGCCCGAGAACTGTTACAGAAGCAGTCCAAACATGTTATTGGATAGTCGCTAGTAGGGTAAGGCCCTTCCTACAGCTGTAAACTAAATCTTGGTCAGCAGTCATTGAAGGTAACCCAATCGGAATTTATCTTTCTTGAATTGATTGGATAGGAAGGGGCTTCTCAAGGGGAGATGCAAATGTTGGTCTGTCGGAAAATAAAGCAACTTCTTTTAAAGTTTGCCGTTCTGTTTTCAGACTCGTCCTCGGTTGTCAAATGCACTAGTTCAAGCGTTACCTCTTGTAATCCATGGCTTAATCATTTTTTACATTGGTTGTTTTTTATCTGTATTTATTTTGCTACAGTAATTTGAAATCATAATTAATTAATCAGTGGTCATTAAATGCAATAATTTTCATCCATTCCAACATGTTATGGAGTGGATGAGGAAGTCAAGTGGAGAAAATGGCATGCTTTTAATACTACGACCACCTTGCACTGGAAAAACCTTTCTTCATCATTTTTTACATACATTGGTTGTTTTTTACCTGCATTTGTTTCACTACAGTAAATTAAAATCATAATAAAAATAATCAGTGGTCAATTTACCCATGGTCATTAAATGCAATAATTTTCATCCATTCTAACATGTTATGGAGTGGATGAGGAAGTCAAGTGGAGAAAATTGCATGCTTTTAATACTACGACCACCTTGCACTGTCATGTATTTCATTTTGTACTAGCCCTAATATGGAAATTAACCTTTATGCATGAGATCCCACTGTGGTCATCAGATGCTTATCTTGCAAAGGGGTGGGGTGGAGATGGGTATTAGCATTCGCACCGGTTTAAACACATGCGTGACCAAATATGTTCAAAAGAATTTTGACCTTTCAAGCAAGAACAAATTTATACCAACTTTTGACATAAAGCATGTTTTTAGCAAAAAAAGTACTCTTTTTGGATTATAATTTCAAAACAAAACCCAAGTTACAATTCTTCTTGAATACCAGTGTTTTGAACCACTGACTATGTCACATGCATTATTTGTGTGGTCGCAAAAAAATGCCCCCTTTCACTCTTATTTTTGGTTATGGTCACACATATGTACACTAGTAGACTTTCTTGAGTGTCCATCCTAATCACCAATTATATCCAGCCAGTCCCAAGTTCAACTTGCTCAATCGTTTAAAGGGCCTACTGCTTTCTTTAAAGAGGTCTACAAAGACAATTATTTAGGTTTATAAAAAGACAATTTGGAGCTTGAAAATGATTTACATCAGTATGGATATGCTGTACTTTTCCAAGGCGTATGCTGATATGTGTCAAGTTGAATTTTGGCAAGGATGTATTTAGTAGTACCTGTCTGAGAGAGTGAGAGGACATGTTAATACTAGTAGGGAGACATGGCAAATTATAGACCAGCTAATTGAATCAGCTGTCTATATGGGCATGATGCCAGTCCTGTGTTTCCAACATTACTTTATCACGCATGCTAGGTATGTGTAACATAATGTATCAACATTTGTTGTGAAGTCTAGATTGGTCAAAAATAAACTTCATTTTGGAGAGGTGTTCATTCATTCGTTCATTCATTCGTTCATTCATTCATTTATTTTCAGCTAATAGTAATACCTGGGATGTAGTAGCCATCTGTGCTCAATCAGTGGCAAAGATGGCCTCATGCCAGGGGTGTAGCCATCTTTCTTGGTCTGATGGTGCATGATCAAGATGAATTTTGGTGTGAAAGGAGCCACACAGAAGATGCACCCTGCAATTTTGGGGCGCTTCATTCCTTTTTACTTTCCCCTTCTTTTTATGCCTCCACCAGAGGTATTATGTTTCCTGGTTGTCCGTCCATCCGTCACGCCATTATTCTGTCCGTCCAAGGTTGCAAGTACAATTTCTTGGAACTGGTAAGGCGGTATATTGATGTGATTTGGTGGAGGGTGCCAATTAGAGGTCTTCAAATGCTATTAGGTTTTCTTCACAAAATATGCTAATTCATTTGCATATAAATTACCCTTTTCCTTCCGTCCATCCGAGGTTGCGAGTGCAATTTCTTGGAACTGGTAAGGCATATAGTGATGTGACTTGGTGGAGAGGTTGCAGTTGGCGGTCTTCAAATCTCACTAGGTTTTTGTCGCAAAATATGCTAATTAGGTGTTTCATTTGCATAAATTTGTTATAATTTTTTTTGTAATCAGATATTTTTAAATCTCCCAGCTCCAGGTAAAATTTCCCTGGGGGGGTGGAGGCTTCCCCAGGCGCAACCAGAGAACCCCGAAATTATTATTTTCTATTCATTTTTTCTCTTTTCCCCTGAGTTTAAAAGATTTTCCAACTCCATCTTTTTTTAAAATTCAAATCCTATCCATTTAAATTCCTCAAGAAATTGAACCTGAAATATGTACATATAAATAGCTGTATTTATGAATCCATGTAGGCATTTCTTTGAAGCCTTAATAGCTCTGATGTTATTCATGCATGGCCAATCTGATCAGAACTTAATCTTATCTAGTTCAAGTTCACCTCCTCCCAAGTTCAATGTCATTCCTGATGTTTTCTCCCTTTGATAATTTATAACCATTATGACTGAAGTCTACCGCTAGCTTCATAAAAATGTCAGGATCGAGTTGGGTTGTCTTCCCTGACACCTATTAAAGAGGGGAGTGTACTTCACAAAATATTTGCAATGAAGTCATATGCTTTCCAATATGAAATTTTGTATCAATTTTATTATGGGCGTGTAGTATATGGAACATGCTTTGTGATGACGTGCCTGCGTCGGTAATATGAATCAAATAAATATGGAAAATTAATATAATTTGTCTTCTTCCCTGACACCTATTATTACAAAAGAGGGAACTGTACTAACCAAAATATTTGATTGCTGCACAAGATATATATACACAAACAACCGCTGTCTCGGGCATTGCAATATATTTCATTAAATTGTGATGCCAGGAAGGAGCGGATGGCCCGAGAACTGTTACAGAAGCAGTCCAAACATGTTATTGGATAGTCGCTAGTAGGGTAAGGCCCTTCCTACAGCTGTAAACTAAATCTTGGTCAGCAGTCATTGAAGGTAACCCAATCGGAATTTATCTTTCTTGAATTGATTGGATAGGAAGGGGCTTCTCAAGGGGAGATGCAAATGTTGGTCTGTCGGAAAATGACACCTATTAAAGAGGGGAGTGTACTTCACAAAATATTTGCAATGAAGTCATATGCTTTCCAATATGAAATTTTGTATCAATTTTATTATGGGCGTGTAGTATATGGAACATGCTTTGTGATGACGTGCCTTCGTCGGTAATATGAATCAAATAAATATGGAAAATTAATATAATTTGTCTTCTTCCCTGACACCTATTATTACAAAAGAGGGAACTGTACTAATGGGCGTGTAGTATATGGAACATGCTTTGTGATGACGTGCCTTCGTCGGTAATATGAATCAAATAAATATGGAAAATTAATATAATTTGTCTTCTTCCCTGACACCTATTATTACAAAAGAGGGAACTGTACTAACCAAAATATTTGCAATGAAAGTTGTAAGCTTTCCAATATGAAAATTGGTATCAAATTTATGGGTGTGCAGTCCTTGGAATGTGTTGTGATGAAGTGCGTTGTTAGTAATATGAATTAAATAAAATAGAAAATTAATATAATTTGTCTTTTTCCCTGACGCTTATTACAGAGGGAACTGTACTTACCAATATATGTAATGAAAGTTGTAAGCTTTCTAATATGAAAATTTGTGTCAATTTTATGGGTGTGCAGTGCTTGGAATGTGTTGCGATAAAGTGCCTTTGTTAGTAATATGAATTATATAGAAAATTTAATTTAAGGTTTAGACCCCTATATAATACATAATAACATATGTATAATTTTATACATGTAGGCCTATATAGGTTTGGCCCATTTAGGTTTGCCAGAATTAAATTTCCTATAAAATCAACCATATTCTTCACAGAGCAATCCATATTTTATTTACTGTAAAAGTGTCAATTTTCGCCCAATTCATATTTTGTGCTTTACCAATTTTGAACTGTTTCACAGTTTGTGATTCTAAGCTACCTTACATTGACCTATACACAACAGGAATATATTCACACTGTATTTTTGCGGTAGCTGCTTGGAAGCAAAAAACAGAAAAATAAATGTAGCATGCTAATTTCCACTTTCACGGTATTGCCAAATGTGTTGTACAATTTGACCCAGCAGTTATTTCAAGCTTACTTGAGTCACTATGGATGATAAACCAATCAATATGTTTGTACCAGTTTGAACTCTCTAAAACATCCAGCGCAAATCGGTGTATGAATAAGTAATGGTGAATCTTTAGATTAACATTTACTGAATGTGTATTGTGACATTGAAAGTTGAATGACATAGCAATATTGTTCTGTGGGCTATAATAGCGCATCCGATTCTCAAGCCGCCAAAGACGCTCCACCTTCCTGCATAGAGAAGAGTCGGATTAAGTTACAAATTGCTACTGTAACCCGTTTAGCTTATTCTTTATTCAACTATTGGCGTATTTATGCTATGATGTGATTTGTATTCATTGTGCGGTGCACTCACCTTCTAGAAGCTTTGTTAGCAAGTCAGTGTGCTTTCACAGATATGAGACACCATACATTGCCACCAGGCTCCACCAGAGTGTTTCTTGTATTTATGCTTTTTCAGGCTACAGTATGTGGTTCATGTACGGTCATGGCCATCCGTTACCGGCACAAAATTTAATCATTTTTCGTACGATGCATTTTCATGCTTGCAATGTCATCCGAAATTCATGTAAGGCCTATATAAAAACTTGCTTTTGGCATTTGCTTGTTTTTACCCAGATGATTTGCTTCATGTATGTAATTTTTGTTTTCAAGAGTAACAGCAAGATAAACATTAAAGTATGTAGAAATATTAAAAGTAGAGTTTATTGGCACTGTAAGATGGGGAAAACTGCATAATTACGCAACTTCATTTGTCGACAAGTAAAAATAGCAATGAATAACTACACTGCAAGATAAGCATCCAATGTGGGCAGATCTTAAACCCAACCATAGATCCCCTGGAAACAGCCCATTAGTATGAATTGTCTATAGTTTGAAAGGGTTTAACTTGGGGTTTAGGGCATTTTAGGTTAGGATTATAGGGTTAGGGATATATGTATTATGTAATGGCTAGGGTTAGCATTAGTTTTAGGCTAGGGTTAGCATTAGTTTTAGGCTAGGGTTATGGTCAGAGTTAGAATTAGAGTCCAGGTTATGTTTAGGAATAGGATTAGGATTGGGGTTAGATTAGGGCATAGGTTATAGGTTAGGGTAAGGATTAGGGTTTATAGTTGAAGTTTTTGGGTTTTCATATTAATGACACATCTATTAATTGGGATCAATTCAAACATACAAATTATGGTAGACACACCACATCTATCCACTTAGAGTTAACATAGCCAGTATTTTCCCTTGGAACCAACCGTAACTCACAATCCAAAATTGAGATATCATTTACAAAACAGAAAGAGGAAGTGTTGAGTTCACTGAATTTTTTTTTTCTTCTATATTTGCATCTTATATTCAATACCCTTCTAGCTGTTTGTAGCTATCGTATATCACCAAGTGTTCTCAGTCCATATGATCACATCAGATATACAGTTCTATTACATCAGTCGGATTTGATTTTCTTCAATCACACCACAGCTTAATTGAAGAAAATTTGAAAGAGATACTTGACTCGGTGAACAATTACAGCAAGGAAAGTAGCATGCCAGTAAATTTGTTTATAGAATATGAACTGCAAATGTAGATATTGATATGGAAGCGCTCGGTGTTGCTAGTGCCGTATATTGAGGTTTGGAGCCAAGTCGGTAATGGCACAATCAATTGTTCAATCAGTCAATCAGATATTTTTAGCGGCTGATCGGAAATCTTTGGATATTAGTTCAGAAAGATGTTGAGTGCGTAAACAAAAGTACCACAACCAATCACAGGCTGCTAACAGAGCATTCGATGATCATGTGGCATTGGTAGGAATGTTCACACCAATCATGTGATGCATATGCTCATACTTGATGCAGCATATTGAATGTGGTGTCCACTACCACTGTGTGATCGCATACACATTCAAATTGCCAGATATTGATTGGTTGAGTAAGTTTTCAGAGAATAGTAAGTAAAAACTTACTGGTTTTGCCAAGCACAAATTACTACTTGAATAAGTTTTGAGGCTCGCAAATGATCATTTTTTTCCCCTTCGTAAAAGTCTTTCTGAAAAGCTCTATTGGTTGTCCAATCAACCAGTTGATCATCAATCGACCAATCAGTCAATATTGAGCACTTTACCAACTTCAAGGCACTGATTCATCTTAAGCACAATATATAAATCAATCAACTAATTAATCAATCAATCAATCAATCAATTTAATAATTAATAAACCCATGTTTACTTTTTCCCAACACAAACTAAATTGACAAGGATTCTTCACACAAGAATTTGACACACCTTTTGGGAGGATCTCATTCTTTATTGAGGCATTAGCTAGACAACGCGGCATTGATGTCTACTCCTTTTATGATGACATGAAGGTGCAATCACCTTGTCTGTATATCATCTATGGATTTGATTCACATTAGTTACAAGACACCCCAAGATTGCCATGAGGCATGCTATGTCTACTCCTTACATTCTGATATGGCTATAGGTTCATTTAGTTCAATGTCAAGGACTTCTCCAGGAAGAGACTCACAAGGTCTTGTCTTGGCATCTTAAAGGAATGTTATGTCTTTGAATTATGATCTATGTATACATATGTAGCTAGAAATAGACAATCAGAGATTGTTTGATGGTGTCACACAAGGGAATATCTTTTTATACATGAATACCTTGGACATGCCAACACCCACAAGACAGACGGAAGCAAACATTCCCATATTGATACAAAATTATTTGTGCTTTGCTATAATTATTGCATCTGATAATTTCAAACATTGCTGTGTACTGTAGATAGCACATCAACATAGCAGAATAAAGCAAACATTCTCATATTGATACTAAATCATTTGTGCTTTGCTATAATTATTGTATCTGATAATTTCAAACATTGCTGTCTAAAGATAGCACACCAACAAAGCAGAATGAAGCAAACATTCTCATATTGATATAAAATTATTTGTGCTTTGCTATAATTGTATCTGATAATTTCAAACATTGCTGTCTACTGTAGATAGCACATCAGCAGGGCAGAATAAACGAACATTCTCTTCTTGATATAAAATTATTTGTGCTTTGCTATAATTATTGTATCTGATAATTTCAAACATTGCTGTCTACTGTAGATAGCACATCAGCAGGGCAGAATAAACGAACATTCTCTTCTTGATATAAAATTATTTGTGCTTTGCTATAATTATTGTATCGGATAATTTCAAACATTGCTGTCTGTTGTAGATATTCAACATTGCAGAATGAAGCAAACATTCTCATATTGATACAAAATTTTGTGCTTTGCTATATTAATTATTGTATCTGATAATTTCAAACATTGCTGTGTACTGTAGATAGTACACCAACAAAGCAGAATGAAGCAAACATTCTCATATTGATGCAAGATAATTTGTGCTTTGCTATACAATTGTATCTGATAATTTCAAACATTGCTGTCTACTGTAGATAGCGCATCAACAAAGCAGAATGAAGCAAACATTCTTTTACTGATAAAATCATTTGTGCTTTGCTATATTTATTGCATCTGATAATTTCAAACATTGCTATCTACTGTAGATAGCACATCAACAAAGCAGAATGAAGCAAACATTCTCATATTGATGCAAAATCATTTGTGCTTTGCTATATTTATTGCATCTGATAATTTCAAACATTGCTGTCTACTGTAGATAGCACAACATATAATCCATACAATTCTTATGTTTGGCCTACTGCACCAAGGCAATGGCATGAGTTTCAAAGTAAAATGAGCTAGAAAAGGCAAGCATATGTGATGCCAACAATGATGAGAATTAACGTATGTATGTTGGCACTAAGTATGAAATAAATGTCAAAAGATTTAAACAAGTTACACTGCAAGGTAATGACGTTTTTCAAAGTTGAAAATCTTTTAAAAACCAGATTGTCTCAGCATCAGGGAAACTTGGGCATTCATGTGCAGCCAAGTCTGGACAATTATCCTATCAGTTCCACTTGAGCCATATCAAGTCCTCTTGAAAGTTTATGCTATTGATTTGGGTCATGGTATTGGAATGATGTAGGTTGTTGTGTTGTTATAGCAACAATCCCAGATTCTTGGCCATTCAGATGGCACTTTAGTGGGGTGCAGCCAATCAGGTCTCTGCTTTGTCTGGAGTTTCTTCAAATCCTGAGGAATCTCGTCAGTAGATTGTCTCCACTTTCTACTACGCTTTGTGCTGGCTTAATGAATGCTTTGTCTGGAGTTTCTTCAAATCCTGAGGAATCTCGTCTGTAGATTGTCTCCACTTTCTACTACGCTTTGTGCTGGCTTAATGAATGCTTTGTATGGAGTTCTTCAAATCCTGAAGAATCTCGTCTGTAGATTGTCTCCACTTTCTACTACGCTTTGTGCTGGCTTAATGAATGCTTTGTATGGAGTTCTTCAAATCCTGAAGAATCTCGTCTGTAGATTGTCTCCACTTTCTACTACGCTTTGTGCTGGCTTAATGAATGCTTTGTATGGAGTTCTTCAAATCCTGAAGAATCTCGTCTGTAGATTGTCTCCACTTTCTACTACGCTTTGTGCTGGCTTAATGAATGCTTTGTATGGAGTTCTTCAAATCCTGAAGAATCTCGTCTGTAGATTGTCTCCACTTTCTACTACGCTTTGTGCTGGCTTAATGAATGCTTTGTATGGAGTTCTTCAAATCCTGAAGAATCTCGTCTGTAGATTGTCTCCACTTTCTACTACGCTTTGTGCTGGCTTAATGAATGCTTTGTATGGAGTTCTTCAAATCCTGAAGAGTCTCGTCTGTAGATTGTTTCCACTTTCTACTACGCTTTGTGCTGGCTTAATAAATGCTTTGTATGGAGTTTCTTCAAATCCTGAAGAATCTCGTCAGTAGATTGTCTCCACTTTCTACTATGCTGCTTTGTCTGGAGTTTCTTCAAATCCTGAGGAATCTCGTCAGTAGATTGTCTCCACTTTCTACTACGCTGCGTTGTCTGGAGTTTCTTCAAATCCTGAGGAATCTCGTCAGTAGATTGTCTCCACTTTCTACTACGCTTTATGTAAGAGTAATTTATGCTTATTTGAAGTATCTTTTTGGCTTGATTGTTTTTGTCAGTGGATTATTTCATTTATTAATATTATTTTATAGTAAATTTTGGCTCACTTTTCAATAATTACCAGCTTATATAGGGATTTAAAGATATAATTCATTGATAGAGTTGGCATTGTTTCTTCTTTTGGAGATTTCTGTTTATTTAATAATTGCGTTATAAATATTGTTTTCCAATTCAATCCTCTGTTTGATCCAAAGAGGTATCTGTATTTGCTTAAGATGAAATTTGGTTAAATGTGATACAGAAGTCAATTCTTGCATGTCCAGCCTATATGGTTGGCTTGTTGTACACATTTTTCCAATAATTCTTGTATTGTGTTATTAATAATATTTATTGGAAGATAAATAACTATTTATATTATGTCTTAACTGCTATGAAAGTGCTATGATTATTATATTATTATTATATTATGAAATATATCATTATTTATCATTATTTATCTCAATTATATTTATGTATATGAATATAAAATTGTTGAATGGTCATAAATAGCTTAATAAATGGTCCTCATGATCGGGAGGGCAATGCGGAGTCTAATCATTGCTTTGGTGTTGTGTTTTCCTGATGTCTCGAGACAATAAGATTACCTCCTAATAAAATCATACCCACAACTAATAATAAAGTTAACTGACCGATATTGGTATTTGCTGCCATTTGAATGTAAACATGAATACCATCAGTGTAATTAGAAGAATGTTGTTGTGGATCACAAAGATTTTTGTTTCCCTTTCAATTTCATGTAATCCTCTCTTAAAAAAGTTATATTAGTTTCCCAAGCAAGCGCTCAAAAGTTTTCTATTATAAGATGTCCAAAGCATTTTGCTTTGAGCCAAAATGATCTCATCTTAACAACAGTTCAATAACCTCCACTCAAAGCATAGGCCAAAAGTTGACCTCAAGTTGTGAAGTATGAGTTTGTGTACCCAACACACTCAAAGGTCACTGATGAGCATGTTTAGGATCCTTGTGTTTGCTGCTGGAAACAACTGTTACAGAACAATATCATCCGTAGTATTAAAACCACCAGGCAAAGTTCACTTGAAGCATCATAGGATGTTAGACTTTGTCATAAGTTGAGATTTTATTGGCTTATTATTGAACAAGCTCACAGGGCAAAATGTGGTATTGGTAAAATATAAAATTTTCATGTCGCATTAATTTTCATGTTTAGAAATGCTTCAGGGTAGCATGATATTAATAAACAAAAATAATAATTAACTTCTATGCAGAAATTAATACTGAAACCGCCAAATTATATTATTGTAAACAAAGTGTAATTTATTTGATTCAGTATAATCACAAAGTATAAATTGCACAAAATTACGGGAATACCATTGAATATAGGGAGAAGAAGTAAGATATCTAGTGGCACATCTCAAGGCCAGGGAGGTTTTGAAAAACTGATGCTGAGTAGATTTGACATGTCATGGAGGTACAGCTGGGATGGAATCCGTTATGAAGCCCTGTCAATTTTACACGAGGTTCATAGCGGTCACAATGAACGGTTGCATCTTAGAAATGTCACTACTTATGTTACCGGAACAGATATATTTGGGTTTGTAATATCGTTGAGTTTCATGTAGATTTATACAGACTTATTTAGATTGCAAGAACTTTATATTGCAGCTTATTAATGTGTCTTTGATTGAAATACTAATATTATCAAGTGATGAAGCTCATCACGTCCCAGTCGATGTACAAGCATTTTCCCCCTTCTCCTCTTCAGTTCTTGATTAAAGTAATTATTCCAATAACAAATTATATGAGATCCCACATGAAATAGTGTATTTTCGTTTTCTCTTAGTTCCTGTTTTTACATCTATACTATATCGTAGATATTAATTTCCTATTGATTCAACCTAAATGATGTCTACTCAAAATGCGGAGCACTCTTATTGAATTAGAAATGATTGAAATGAAATGAGAGAGATAATTCACCCGTAATTATTTTGTTCAAGATCTAGCATTGTAGAGTATCATATTGCAGTAATTTTAACCATGCAAATCGTATTGTGTAACCAGCTTAATGTCATTGTGCACCACGTTTCTCATCAAAATTGTCATCACATATTGGGCTTGCTGAAAGATGCATTTTGTTTTAAATTTGTACTAGTTCCTATTTCCCTCGTTTCTGTTTGTTAATATTAATCGAGTTGGAAATGTCATGAAAATAATGAGACAGTAATTTGTTTCTAATTACTAAACAGGAAAATAATAAGATAATAATTTGTTTCTAATTACTCTGTTGAATTTTCTTTCACAAATGTGTTCAGTTTTAATTTTTGTGTGTGTTATTTTATTACATGTAGCTTGCTTGTTCCTTTGCCAAATTTTGTTGTTTCTTTGAGTTGACAATGAATAACTGGAGCGAAATGAATGCAATTAATATTTGAATTTTGGAACATGGTTCAAGATTATATAATTATTGAACTTCTACCTTTTAAATGACTCAAAACAAGCAAGGAAACATCCTAACAAGGGATTGAGCAAACAAGCAGATTAGTACACACACTTGACATGCATTTAATACAATATTCAGAATGGATAAACTTTCAACATTTCAGTGCATTCCTTCTCTTGGTCGGCATTCGGCTATGTGACATACAATCAACAACATTTTTATTAGGGAAGTAGGGTTAAGAATAGGGTTTATTGTGTCAAAGAAATGGATTGTATAAAACATACGGAGGGCTACCCATTATGAGATTTGATTTAAAAGAAGAAGATAGAAGAAGTGATTTTAAGATGTCCCCCAAATTTTTTGGCAAACTTACAAGCAGCCATTTCCTCATGCTTAGCTATGCATGGTTCAGTGCCTTATAATCTGACTTGTTTCATGTATTATTGAGAGGACGGTGGATTTAAAAGAACTTTGTCGCTAGAAGACGTCAAAAACTTCCATCTAAAAGGTCCCATGGCATACTGTGTGTTAATGGCATGCAAGCATTTTAAACACAACCAAGAATTGAAGTGACAATGTGTTATTTTGCTATTACTGTGTAAGTGAATGGGGTTACACTAGGTTTATTGTGTGTGACATTGGTAAATGTAATGCTATGTAAACCCCCCTATGCTGTAGGTATTGTGGTAATTGTACTGTCATACTGCATATAACACAAGGGTTGCTTGATTGAAACCAAACCATCTAGATTTTATTCTGAACTGAACAATATTGTTTTGTATTGTAAGTATATAAATGGTACAATTGGCAAGACATTCCATGAATAAACAAGCTGGCATTTTATTGCGAAGTACACAGATATTGGTGTTACCGGTCAAAGACGCATTCTCCGAGAAAAGTGGCCCTCTTTGTTTCTTAAACACCTGTTTTGTCTGCAGTTGGAAACTGCATTGTGAGGTACATGCATGTATTGCAAATAACTTGATGGACATGGACACACCAACATTGATCAGCATATTCCACAGTTAACTTTGTGTAATGCCTGCTAGTCCCAGGCACGAGAATTTTCAGGCGTTTGTCCAAATTTATGCAATTTCATTTATTTCAGCCTTTTAAGGCCGAATTCACACTTTTTTTCAGGCAGTTTTCAAAAAAGCCATTCTCATGCCTGTTGAGTCTTAAGTGTATCTCAACATGCTCTTTTTTGGCAAAGAGCATTCCATTCTTTCCTCAGGTTCCTCCATTATCTACTACTGGTTTCAATCCTGCACAGTGATCTTATTACCATCCCAGTTTTCATGGGCACCCTGTGTATTACCGTTAAACAAATAAACTTACGGGTCATTTTCCTCAAATGATGCAGTTGATCCTTGCAGGTTTTAGTCTACAAGTCGGTAAACCAAGTGTATCATTCATTTAACGATGTAAGAAAACTTTGTCATGAAATAGGTTGCAGGGCAAAAGGACAATCGAAAAGGAGAGCAAGAGAATAAAGTGACATCTAATTTGAAAGAAAGATGGGCAAGTTTTCCAGCTCCTCTTTCCAAGCAGGCGTCTTTGCTTGCTCGAATTTGTATCCGCTTTCACTTAATTTGTCAGGGCTGCATGGTGCATGAGAATATGATCTCGTTGTACATGAATGTGTTAGCTTAGATACTATGCAGCCCTTTCAACACAAAGGGGTGTATCTTAAAGTTGCTGCCCCGGTATTGTGCTTTCTTTTACTACACAATGTGCCATCTTCATCCAGTGATGTTTATGTTGAAGAAAGATGTAACTAATTTATAAAACTTGGCATTTGTACTTTCTTTTGCATCATTTTACAAAAGTAATAAACCTCTGCTTAAAAATTCACCAGTATCTAACACTGGTATTATCAATCAAATGCATCCTTTTGCATCGGAGCAAGCAATATTACAACAATATCATAAAACAAACGTAAGGAAAGTATGCTTGAGGGAAATGTATAGCAGATAGTCCCTTTTGTAATCAAAGTTTCACAAAACATATTATCTACCCCTGTGTGCATAATGAAAGGCAAGCTTGTCATCATTTCTGCTCACTCCAATTTTCCTACAGCTTATGATGCGCTATGGTAAATAGAGAAAGTGGCATTTCTGGTTTAGCTCATATGAAATTAAAAAACAAGACTACAGAGAATTCTAGTAGCATGCATGCTGTATTACTGATTTTGTTTCAAATTCAAATTTGAATACAAAATGCAAAAAGCTTGGGCTCTTCGGTCGTTGCACCTGAAAAGGAAGAAAAGGATAATAAAAAGCGAGCATCAAAATTTAAAGATACGTTTTCAATTATGCTAACATGACAAGAATAAAGCCAACAAGTCTTAATAGAAGGATATGGTTTCATATAAAATGACTTGTCTCGTTTAAATTTTTGAAACTAAAAGAATACATAAATCTGTAAGAAACCAATGAAGTATCATTTACACACCCACATCATTTAGGAGTAGAAAGACTTGTTTTTTTTCAAGAGCTTACTGAGTGGGCAAATTTTCAACTTATAAAAAAGGAACAAGAAAAACAGTAAGTTAGCTTTACCAAAAGAATGAAAATCTACTTCTATTTTTCCTACTTTTGGTTCCTCCTTAGAAAGTTCATGTTAGATTGGATCTTCCATAACAAGTTGTTATAACCTTTGACGCTAAAGCTCTCTTTTTTGATAATGTATTGAAGTTGATTATTCAAAGACAGTTTTCTATCTTTGTTTTATAGCGATTTTGCATCCAAATCCCTTCGGAATCTCTATATGCTCAAGTCGACACAACTATTGTGATCCTCATCATTCTCCATTGCAAAAATAGCACTTTTAGAGCTCTGAAGTATGAAATAGACCAAGTAGATGTGAATCGTAATCTCATGTATTACATGTGGCCTATTTGAATGCTATACGACAATATCCCTATGCACATGAAATGATGAGGTATTATCAGAGATATCGCGATGTTTATCGCCGAACTGCAATATTTGCACTTCTATATGCCCAAATCGGATCAAGATCAGTGCCATAGAGATTTCATGATATCCATTTTCTAGAGATTTCATGATATCATTTTCTTTTCATTGGATGAACACAGTAATTCAGAAGTGTTGTAAGTTTATGGAAGACTGATTGCTTTTTAAAAAGTTGTTATCTACATTTAAGTGACTTTGAATAAGATTTCACCATATATTGAAGTAAGGGAAAATGAATACTAGAAAAAAAGCAGGAACATAAGAGTGTATACATCAAGGAGGCATATGAAGAAATCAGAAAGAAAATTAATGTATAGATTATTGGTTAGCTACAACTTTTTTTTCTAGAATTTCCTGATATAAAATTCATTTTGTTTCTAGCACTTAGTGCATGGCATGTACGCTTCTTAAAGTGGATTTAGATTAGAAAGTTTGATGATTGAACTTATTATTTGTTTGTTTGGCTGAACCTGAATTGTTTTTGTTTTGTTTGTTTTATAAATGCACTTTGATGTACATGGTGCATTTATACATTCACTCCAATTCCTACAAAGATCTCATATGGCAGCATAAATTGTATCTTCGTACCAATGTAAAAGGTATTTTCCATCGATGTGCACTTACTTACTTGATGTTATCACACCTGCTGTGCTTGCACTTTTGCTCATTTTCATATCTGATCATTATATGTGTTATAACTCCTCTATCATGCATTGTGACAGACTCCTGGGGAAGGGGACAGGTAGTTGGCAATGTTATTGGATATCCTCCATCAAAATTGCTTTAATGCAAGATAAAATGGTTACCCCTTCGCATCAGTGATCAATTTAGGTGAAGAGTGCTTATGTGGACATTATTACATGTCATTTGTGTTACAGGTTTACGATGATATCGACAGTAGACAGCAATGTGTGATTTTTATGTATCATAATATGGTAGACCTGGATTTTGTTTAGTTAAGTACTGGGTTTAAAAGGAATAGTATGCAGGATTTTAAAATGTGACATGGTGAATGAGACATTATTATGGGTTGTCTGTTGTGCTATCTACAGTAGACGCCAATGTGTGAAATATATGTTTCACAAATAGGCATGTGTTTTGTTTGATCAAATACTAAGATTTAAAGCAATATGAAATAGAGTTGAAAAGGAAATTATTACATGTAACGATTATGGATCAGAGTGTTATCTACAGAGCAATGTTTAAAATAGTTGTTTAAGATATATCTTGTGAAATACAGGTCTATGTTGTGTTAGTTCAGTCCATAGACATGATTGGGGGCATCAAATTCATGTAGTCTAGTATATTCAGCATTTCTTATGTGTAATGCATCACACAAAAAAAGCACAGTGATTTATAGTGCATTACGCACAGACACAACACATAGATGTTGTTGATCCACAAGCCTCAGCACACTTTTACTGATAGCTGTCTACTGTAGATAGCTGTCTACTGTAGGTAGCATCATTGTATAGAGGACTGAATTGGAGATGTTAAAAGGACAGCAACATGTCTTATCATATTTTGCTGTTGGAGTAAGACAATTTATTGTAGCTTTAGATTATTGGACCATATAATGCAATGTAGCAAAGTTGTACGAGACTGTGACCATATCACATTAGGCTGGTACACCTGTTCCGTATTGGCAAACATAACATTCCCTCCAATCAGCCATGGGCAACACAACATATTAGAAAATCAAAAATGCAGCAGACCCTTCGTCCAGATCCAGCAATTTAATTACATGAAAATGTTTAGTTTGAGTTCATTGCCGTTGGTCCAGGCTTTGCATACCAGTGGCTGTGAGGACATACATACTAAGCTGAAGTATCACATGAATGAGATATTATATGGGTTATCGGTTGTGCTATCTGCAGTAGACAGCAATGTGTGAAATATATGTTTCACAAATAGGCATGTGCTCTGTGTTATTAAGTACTGGGATTTAAAGCAATATGGAAAAAAGAGTTGTAAAAAAATTATTACATGTAATGCTTATGGATCAAGGTGTTATCTACAGTAGATAGCAATGTTTGAAATAGTTGTTAAAATAAATAATAGTAGAATACATCTGTGTTTTATTAAGTTCAGTTCATTGACATGAATTGGGGCTTAGCATGGGTATGGAATCTAGTTAATTGTAGCACATCTTAATTCTTATGTGCCATGCATCATTGTACAGACGACTGAATTTGAAATGTTAAAGGACAGCAACATGTGTTGTCTATGGGCATTTATTTTATATCAACATATTTTCCTTTTGGAGTAAGACAATTCATTGTAGCTTTAGATTGATGAACCATAATGCAATGTAGCAAAGTTGTAAGAGACTGTGACCATATCACATTAGGCTGGTACACCTGTTCCGTATTGGCAAACATAACATTCCCTCCAATCAGCCATGGGCAACACAACATATTAGAAAATCAAAAATGCAGCAGACCCTTCGTCCAGATCCAGCAATTTAATTACATGAAAATATTTAGTTTGAGTTCAATGCCTTTGGACTAGGCCACAGCTTTGCATACCAGTGGATGTGAGGACATACATATTAAGCTAGCTAGAGAGGGATGACATGGCTATCTCACAACTGGTGCTGTTGTCAGCTTATTATATGTAATTGCAGAATTATTAACTTCAGTTGGTACTGGTTAAGTTTCAGTACAAAATGGGGTGTACTCTTTAACTTGGTTCACTATGCTATGTGTATATAATTCTGTACGACAAGGGTAGACTGCGACTGATTCTAGAAGTAGATTACTTGGGCAAGACATTGGATTGGTTGGGAGATTGATCACTAAGATGTTCCGTGCATCCAATGGGTGAGGCACCAGGGGTATTTAGAAATGTTTCTATAGATGTATACTCAAGCTGCATCTGTAGTCCATGAAGACCATGAGTTGCTCTTTCAATTCAGCATCCAAGAAGATAACAATTTTGTAATTTTACAAAATTGTTATCTTCTTGGATTGAGATCATCTTGATATTATTTGTTCATGAAATGATTATTTTATGGGTGGTATTTCAACCGCAGTGATTTATACTGCGCTGCGCGACTACGCACAGGCGCAACGCTTAGATGTTGATCCACAATCCACAAGCCTCGGCACCCTTTAACTACATACTACACAATTGCAGAGAAAGAAGGTGAAAATACCTAATGGCCTCAAAGTTGTGTTTTGAAAGTGACTTCTAAAAAGTAAAAGACCCGACGTGACAAAATCAATTTCATCCCTGTTATAATCAGTTTTTAAAGTCTAAGCATTCTTACAAAATCAATTTCATCGCTGTTATAATCAGTTTTTAAAGTCTAAGCATTCTTACGCATCATTAAATGCTTTCAACTCCTACAAGCCCTAGTTTTGTCTAAAAGCCTTTACTTAAATGTTGCCTTTTGTTAACATCAGACTGCATTGTGTGAGTCACATTCAACATTAATTGATGCAATTTAGTCACCATGGTTACCATGCATTGTATGTTGCATCACAGTCTGGTAATGTGAAAGTAGAAACCTGTGTATGCATGTCTTTCTTATTTATTAACAAAAAATCTTAAGATAGGGGAGTGTTGTGAACCGTGCTTGTCAAGATTTTTGCACTAGTATTCTTGAGACATGGGAAATAATACCTACCACCTCCCTTCCACACATAGTACAGGTGTTCTTACTTGAATATACCTTCCTCATCTTCCACAACTCCAGGGGGAGGGCTTAGAGTGAAACTTGGGGGAAACGAATCTGAAATTTTTCCTAAAATTTGGATTTTTTTGCCCACATTAGTGGAATGTTTGTTCTGAATAGGGGCCAAAACCCAAGTTTTTCCTAAAATTTGGAATTTTTTGCCCAAATTAGTAGGATGTTTGTTCTGAATAAGGACCAAAACCCAAGTTTGATCAAATGATATTTATTGATCGAGCTATGAGTTTTGAAAATATTGAATTCATAGCGAGACCAACAAATTTGGATGTAAAGTACCGTATTCAATTTTATCATTATTATGTTTTGGATCCAATATTTTCACATAATTGGATTCATCAAAACATAATAATGGGGGAAATTTCCCCCATGGCACCAACACTGCATGACTCATGGTCCTATGGATGCCATGACTATTTCCATAGATGCAATGACCATTCCAAGAACTAAACCAAAAAAAAATTACATGTTGAAAAAATCAAACAACTTGGTAACAATTGACAGAAAAATATCAAACCAACTTGTACACCAAAATGCAGTTATTTCACTTACTCTCATTCACTTATTGATGTAAAATTCTTATGGGAAATCTTGTTTGCATCATACAGCCATGGGTTTTCAAAGAAATATGCTTTTCATTGAACCAAGGGAATTACAAAACCCAAGCATATTGCCAGTGTTAAACAAGTGAAGATAGAGCCTTCTACTTCAAACTTGCCCTCCCTTCGTTCTAAGTAGTAGTAGGTATGGATAGAGAAAATTCTAATGTCAATAATTGGATGTATTCAGTGCCATTCCTGATCTGACGGGTGTAAAAAAAAAAAAACGGCTTGTCAAATTTATTTAAAATTTTAGGGTTTAAAAAAAAAAAAAAAATTTGTTGATTATTGAAGCGTGTTTGTTAGCTGCTTGGTTTGTTTATTTATCATTGGTTTCGATTTCAGTGAAGATTACTTTTCAATGAAAAGGTTATAATGAAAGGTCATTTGTTATATAGGTTCAGGGGATTTGAAAAAAAAACCCGTTCTACGGGTCTAAGACCCAGAATCAGTTATGATTTTTGGATTTTATCAAATATTTTTCAAATGCTTTGTATAGTTTCAAAACAGTGAAGGAACAAACTGATCATGATACATTATTACTCACCAAATTAGGCTATATTAAAAAAATCCTTTGTCTCAAAGCTCCCGCACGCTTTAGTAAAATCGTGTGCATTAGGTTATTTTAAAGTAATGGTTTTTTTTTTCCCCCAACAAAAGCCGAAAAATAAAACACAAAATTTGGCTACTTGATTCGTTAAACACATGTTTTGAAAGAACAACTTGAAAATAAAAGACAACGCAACTCAAGATATGGTCTGTATTTACGATTTATTTCTTTAAACATTCGTACAGTACATTGTATATGAATATAGCGGTCTATATTTTAAAACCACAACAAAAAATTCAAAAAAATCACATTCCGCATTACGTTTTCAGAAGCGATTTGAAGAGCTTTGAGACAAAGGATTTTTAAAATATATCCTTATCATAATTATGGCAAGAAAATACCTTAATTAGGATACATCCAACAGTTTTATACGATTATTAACTCGTTCAGTTACCTTTAAAACCATGGTGGCTGTTTACCACCGTTGTTGTCGCTGTATTTGGGTCAAATTCTTATATAATATTGCGCCTTTAGCAAGTTGCTGCTATTGTATATCTGGTGCAGCCTAATTTGTATTCTTGACATGTAGTGTGCAAACATCATTGAAAATCAATGTCTGCATATCCTCCAGTTTTAAAGAGACACTTGATATGTCAATCTCTCTGAAAAAATGTTTTCCAAAAATAAAGATGTGCTGTTTTTATTATTTTTTTATACAAAAGTTTTATTTTGCAATGTACTAATGAATTACATGTTTTCCAAAAATAAAGATGTGCTGTTTTTATATTTTTTTTCAAAATACCAGTTTTATTTTGCAATGTACTAATGAATTATATATCTGTGTGTTTCTTTTACATGTTTTCCCTGCGTTGTTGCTGCTGCTTGCTGGTGGATTACTCTTTTGATCTTGCGTTGATGCCAATTAGGTAAGTGACTAAGGACGATTTATAATTAGATAGGAAAATATAATTGGATTTGAACCCAGGGAAAGGTGCAGTATGTTAGAAGCCACAACGCATTAAGTAAAATAAGCTTGAACTACAGGCAGGCGGGCACGGACACATGTTTGCACATACGTGATCACCCCCATGAACAGGCATGTGTGGGGGTGTACGTGCACCCCCACATGTACACACAACACCCTGGACTATCGAGATGTCAACCGCAGACCCAGGATTTGACATGATTTCTGCCAATATGCTAGGAATGTATAAAAATTCCCTTTAAAATGGAAAGCCAGCCTCAATGTAGAAGAGGTCTTGTAATTAGTTTGGGTCACCGTGAAAGAGAGGTAAAAAGAGAATGACAAATAAAGAGGTCACATAGATTTCACATGACACATGAACTACCCACCCAACACAGTCCCATCATTGATTGATTGATTCGTTTATATTTTTACACAAGGAGGCAAGGTATTCCATAAAGATATAGAGTAAGGGACTTAGCTTAAGGTATCAACTTTAGTCCATCGGTAGCCGACAAACTATTGAAATAATCTCCAGCTGGACAAGTGTCTGGATTGGCCTGAATGGATGCTGAGAATAAGAATACAGGGGAGGGTAAATGTAATGGTTTAACCCCATGAGATTGAACTACCTGCCTATTTGTCAAAAAAAAGTTTTCGATATCTTTTCATTATCAATTGGACCAATCAGCAACATGGTTAGAATAATTTCACCATGCAAAAAAATTGGGGTGAATTATTTGCAAAGCTCCATTTTGATTGGTGATTAAAATGAAGATATCATGTAATTGACCAATCAGGGGAATGTTAGATCGGCAGGTAGTGCTCAGGGAGTTAATATAGGCAATGCAGAGGCCGATAAATCAATTAAGATTTACTTTACAACAGATCCATTGACCTGGTGTATCTAGGTGAGGTTAATCTAACTAGGCCAATTAAAAAAAATGTAAACTTATATCTTGTTATTTCAAAAGATGTATGTTGATTTACCAATATTTCACAATCTGAAAGTTCTAATTTTTAAAATACAATTGATCTGTTTATGAAATGGATCAATTGTATTCATCACACAAAATGTAAACTATGAGGATGATATCTCAAGTATTTTTCTACCATGTACTTGATACTTTTCATCGTCTTCTGTTTCTCTCGTGTAATCAAGAGTTTGGATCTTATCGGTTTCCTTCCTGAGTTGAAATTGCTCAACATTGATATGATATAAAACATCTGCAACCTCATTTACTTAATATTTCATGGCATAGATTATTTTGATAAGTTGGCAGCATTTAGCGAAATGCACTCAAAGTATCAAATGTTGTATCGTGAATCGCTGAAACAGCAAATTATACTAAAATAGCTTTGAATGTTCCAATTCTTTTTTTACATCGCTCCTACTTTCCTGGCCTCATTCTACTTTCATTATGATGTTATCATACAGCACATGAAGAAATTAGCAAATTGTTATTTTGAAGCCATCATCTGTACAGCACCGTAGGCAATGCCTGGCACGTAAGCTCTCGTAGATGAGCTGTAGTAATAAAACACACTCCAGTTCGTAAACACTGGATGTCATTATTGCACACTAGGAATGCATATTTTGTCAATATGTGATCCTGTCGCCAATCTTAACCATCATTTTGTAAGTAACCATATTGATCAGGAAGAAATGGCCAGAATTTAGTAGCATATGTTAGCTGTGAGACTAGTAATACAAGTTCTCTAATAATTGATGTGCTGTTACAGAATGTGTGATGACTGCTGTTAAAAAACCGATACTTACTGAAAATGAAGATTGAGCATGAAAAACCATAAATATGATGGAAGCCTTTGATTAGCTACCTGAGTGCACAGATGCTGCGCTGAGTGCAACCAAAATCAAATGAAATATAAAAATACATAAGTGCTGCATGAAAAATGCGGGGAAAAATAATGGGAACTTATTTTTAGACCCATTCATATCGAAGGTTAGCGGAAGAAGGCATTATCAGCAATAGCTGCCCTATAGACATTTGACAATGTCTGCATTCTGTATGCTGTACACATCTAAACAAATGACACCTGGCAGCTATTGGAGATCATGCTATCTTGCACTAATCTCTCGATATAAAGATTGTCCAAGGCAATAAATGAACTCTGCGATCCCTTCATCAAATGAAATTTTCTTTTTTTTCAGCCATTTTGGTTTTAAAAGAGGTGAAGATTGTCCATGTTATGTTTATTCAAATTTAAACAAAATGAAACCTAGATCCGAAAAAAATTAAAGTGACTACTTTCTCGTTAATCTACATGTGCAATATATTATTATTTTGTTTTTTTGGATTGAGTAAATTATTCTCAAGCTTGACCAATGAAGATAACAAATAAAATGATCAAACATACGGCAAGGTCAAACGCATGTCTTCATTTTATTCACTTCACTTACTAGCTGACCAAATTAGCGCTGTGTCCAGCCGGCTGGCCGGCTTGCTGGCTTAAAATATATGGTGCGATGTCACACCGCTTGTTTGTGTACAGTTGCTAAATTTGCATGATAACCTTGAGAATTGACGTCACACCATACTTCAGGCCAGTTGTAGTAAGGTTAACAGTAAAGATTTAGTACTTGTACGATAAACGGAAATGAGCCTTTGAGTTTCTCAAAACTGGAATAACCATCCGGTTGATTCATTTTTCTTAGCTTTTAGCTTAAGTATTGCTTCATTCAAAACAAAGTCACGAAGGAATATACAGGGCTTTTTTCACAAACCCTCGTCAATATAATAAAATTAGATTTCTTAGCCAGAAAGGAGTCTAGAAAGCCGTGGGGCTTTTATGACCCATTTATGAGTGGTCAATGTCCACTGCTATGTCATTGGCCGGAGTCCCATAAGCTGCAGACATGTCCACTTGTCTTGAGACATTAAGATGGATCAAGAGAATATGTCTATAATTGAGGTCAGAATTGTTATGGAAGTCTGCTCTAATGATTATATTATACAATGTTGAAGGCGACGCATTTCCTTATTAGCAGTGCGACATGAAAAACATTTCCGCCTGTAGCACTGGGCATGGTAGTAAATTACTGCAAAAAATAACTTGTTTTTTAGGTTGTCAGAAGGGGAGACCTTATAATCATGATATTTCCAACAAAAAAAACACCCAAAAAACACATTTTTTACTATATTAGAAACAAACTTTCACTAGTCTAGTTAGCTGTAACTTGATGGCACTATATAGAGGATGAAGAGTATAAGCATAATTTCAGTGTTCTATACACTTATGCATTTTAAACTTGTTGTACTGCTTGGTTAAGTCACATGACTTAATGTAATGGTCTATGATCCTTTGCAGTCAAGTTAGCTCAATCAATAAGGTGCTTGACTATGGTGTGACAGGTTGCGGGTTCGAACCCTGGCAGTGGTTTAGTACGCTCTTGTGGAAAATCAAGTCTTCTTGAAATTCCCCTGGACAAGGAACTTACTGCTTATTGTAACCGGTATTAAACTCGAGGAGTTGATCCTGGCTGTGAAGGCCCAATTGTGGAATGTCTAGGCAAAGTCCCTGAGTTGTTGCTAACTGGTTTATGGAACGTGACATGAAAAACATTTCCGCCTTTATCAGTTTCAAGTGAAAGAATACATCTTAGTGTTGATAAATATCAAAAAATCTCAAATTCGGTCGTGAACGAATGTGTCTTCCATTACTCTGGCCTTAAACAAATTCCATAACCCTCCATCCAACCCAGATCAGCAATTACAAACTACAATACATTTACCTTAAACTGTAACTAAATATTAATCTTAACCCTAAAGCCAAGGTGAAAAGAGAAGTCTACAATTATACCAATGGAACCTTACTATTTTTACAAAGCAATATGTATACCTTTGGCTTTCCTATGCTCTATGTTCGCATTCTAATTTTATCTTTACCTGTTCGCACCATGCAGCACACACATAGTCCCAGTTGGTTTGCTGAACACATATTGCTGTTGCATTTGAGCATAACTAACAGGCCATGCCTCATAGGTAGCAATTGGACCAAAATAAATTCATTATAGTCCGTTTGCTAGGTGATGAAGAACAACCAGGGTTCACAAAATTGATTTTGATGTTGAGCAAACAAACAAAGAGAAAAAATATATGCATGATGATGTGGCTATCAATGTTAAAGGTATTCTGAAAATGTTAAAAGAAAATGTAAATTTGGTATGTCAAGCATATTGAAGCATTAACAACTAAAATTGGTGATAACGCTAACAAATTTCAATTTATAGACTAAGTGACATGTGAAGGGGGTTCGCTGTAGATGATGAGCAGGTGTAGCCGACAATCGGGTGTTACCCTGATTGGAACTGACTTTAACATGGCCTTTGTCATTTGTCATATGCCCGAATTATCCCAGATGATTCACAGAGGGAGCAGAATAAAATTTGGTGGGTTTTGAACCTGAGACCTCTCGCACCAAAGCCAAAGACCTTAACTAGTTTGCCATGCTGCTCCTATATACTTTTCATTTGTTGTGAAGTATTGCTGTTTTAAACAAAAGGAGAAATACACATTCAGGATTCAGCGAAGTTTGCATAGAACACAGAAGATGTCATGCTCTACATCAAAGTGGAAATTTGAAATACATTGACAATTTCCAAAAAGTGTGAGCACCCTCTTGATCTGTCTCAGTGTCCCAATCAGAAGATTCCAGCCTGATCTCAATCAAACTGATGCAATTGCACTTTGTGTTCTCATTCTCAGTGCATGTGATATTAAGACACTTTAATACCTTTACTTTAATGGTAATGAACATTACTGGCTCCCTAGAATGTAACTTGCTTCACTGAACTTCTCTGTTTCAAGAAATCTTTTCGTCTCTGTTATACTAAGGCAAAATGCCATGCATGGCAAATTTGTGTTGCATAAACCTTGTACTGCTCACCCCCTCCGGTGGACTAATCACCATGATCAGAGGGTTAACAAAGTGAGAAACATTTTAATTATACTATCTTATAATATAGAACTTAGAATGATTAGTTGAAGTAGGGTTAATTGCCATGGGGACCTGCCGTATCATTGCATGTGTAATGTTACACAAACAACTCATGTATTTCTTGAAATGCTATTAATAGAGATAGAATATCTGACAGCATATGAGAATCTCATAAGCTTTGACACATCTAACCTCAGAGCAGGGTTGAGTCCAATAATGTTGTAGGATTCTAGGATCTGTGATAAATATTAAAGACAATAAATGCAATAATCCGATGGTAATGGGATGAACATTTCTGTGTCTCTAGAATGTCTCTTGCCTCACTGAATTTCTGTGTTTAAAGAAACATTTTCATCTTTGATATTAAAGGTAAGATACCATGCATTGTGTTGTGTGTAGATGGCTCATCCCCTCAGGTGGACTAATCACAGGGTGAACCAAGTGAGAAACATTTTAATTGCACTATCTTATATATCTATATCGAACTTGGACTGAATGATTAGTTCAACTAAGGTTAATTGCCATGGGGACCTGCCATATCATTGCATGTGTAATGTTACACAAACAACTCATGTATTAAATCTTGAAATGCTATTAATAGAGATAGAATATCTGACAGCATATGAGAATCTCATAAGCTCTCGCACATTCTACCTCAGAACAGGAGCGAGTCCAATTGCCAATGGGGATCATTGAGATCCTAGGATTCAAGGATCTATGAAGGAATAAAACCATTTATCCTATTGGAAAGGGATATGAGATAATATTAGCGGGAATACACAACAGCATACAACATGGGTCTAACCCCAATTTCATCCTTTGATCCTTTCTTGTTCCCTAGAGTGATAATGTGGTTTGAATACAGACAGGATATACCTTGGTGAAAGAACTTGCTAATCGGAGTGATAGTGTACTTCATTGCAAATGAGGCATAGAATTGGCTAATATGATGATTTTAAGAGTTCTTTTAAACCATAAAAATAGAGCACATTCATAAAGGTAGTGTTCATCTTCATTCTTCACATATTGTGTATTCCCAAGTTCCGAATTATACATGTCTACTATTTCATTTGAAGTTTTGTTATTATAAATCTTTTATTGAATACAATAGAAAGGTTCTTTGTGGATTGTGAAATATTTACAGTTCATTACATTACAGTTCATTACATTACATTGCATTACATTACATTACATTACATTACATTACATTACATTACATTACATTACATTATATTTACATTACATTACATTACATTACATTACATTAGTTAAGCCTTTTATGTCACAGAAGTTGCTTCAGTATTTTACAAGCTTGTTTATTGAATACAATAGAAAGGTTCTTTGTGGATTGTGAAATATTTACAGTTCATTACATTACAGTTCATTACAGTTCAATACATTACATTACATTACATTACATTACATTACATTACATTACATTACATTATATTTACATTAAATTACATTACATTAGTTAAGCCTTTTATGTCACAGAAGTTGCTTCAGTATTTTACAAGCTTGTTTATTGAATACAATAGAAAGGTTCTTTGTGGATTGTGAAATAGTTACAGTTCATTACATTACATTACATTACATTACATTACATTACATTACATTACATTACATTACATTACATTACACTACATTAGTTAAGCCTTTTATGTCACAGAAGTTGCTTCAGTATTTTACAAGCTTGTTTATTAACCAAAACTGGGTAACCAAAACATACTCTGTCAGGAACACAGGAAGCCAAACTTTTTTGTTCCATGCTATTATGAGGAACTTTGCATTGTTACTATCTGTATCTAAGTTCAAGGCATCAAGCTGAACTAAATTATAGACAGGAAAGTAGATCGTAAGATTGGAACACAAGAAGATGATTAGAATAATGCATTATATGGCATTGCCCCAGAATAACCTATAGAAGGCATGAAACTGGTATCATTAGCATGCCAAAACAAGCATCCTATGTGTGGATTTTAAAAACAAACTGTACCATTCCAGGCTCCCTAGCCTATTTAATGTAGATATTGAAAACATAAATTGTGCACCAACCCTGTAACCAGAAGCCTATATACGGTGTGTATAACCCAGTTTTGGTTACTAAGTAAACTTGCTATCCTGACCTATGTGATAGGTACTAACAAACATTACAAATTCATAGCAAGCAATAATATGATGACTTCTAACATTAAGGGAAAAGGGAATAATATTTGCAATATTATTTTTAAGTTATAAGTATATTTGACTCGCAAATTTATGAAAATGTGTGATATTTGATATGTTGAAGTGAAATGAAAGTCACATTTGAAATGGGATCAACCCTGGGAAAGGGGCTTACCTAGAAAATAGAAATAGACACACTGCAATTTTTACAGACAAATTGCAAAAATTATGTAAAATAAGGACAATCAAACAAAATTCACTTAAAAAGGGGAGGGGGTTTCGTAATATTTTGTTTACATTAGTTGAAGATAGGTGGTACATTATTCAGTTGGAAAATAGGGTACATTTTTACCGATTCAAACACGTTGCATAAAAGATAAAAAGTAATTTCTCGGCCATACACTGCGTCTTACAGATGATGAGCCTGTGAAAGAATATGCCCTTTATATTCCACCCGGGACTCCACCACATGGGAAGAGGAAACCGTGATGGCCACACACACCCTGGGAGATACTGAAGGGATGCTGCAGCCAAACAAAATTGTTTCGCGAGCCCAAGATGGCAACAGTTGGAGAAAGCTTGTAGTTGCCTGCTCCGCAGCTGACTCATGATGAGGCATGTATGTATGTGTTGCTTGTGTAAGATGCTGGTTAGCACATACATACCAAACAGAAGTTCATTCTAGCTCTAACCATGGAAGAAAGAGATAAGAAGGAACCACAACGAACGCATTCACTTTGTCCACTCCCTTTACCGACATTTAGTTGACATTGTTATTCATGAGGATTTATTTTGATCAATACCCCCGCGTTAAATAGGTGATTGGTATTGTATTCCATGTATTTGCATGTCTTCTGGAGCGTGTGTGAAGGATGATTTGAACTAATGACCTTCCGTGCAAGCACCCTATAGGATTTTCTTTGGTGACGTGATCATCGGTCATTGACGGCCTACATCTTTTTCTTCAATTTTGCCCAATTTTCCCGAACTTTGATGACTTTTTTCTCAGAGTTGGCAGTCTTTGGCACTGAAACGAGTTAGCTAGTTACGATTATACACATATAAACTATTAAATTAAACAGGTTTTATGTACCGGACTCAACCTGAACATTGTTCATTATTTAAGAAGATTTTACATCTATTTTTCATCGAAAAAGTCACCAAAATCTTACCTTATTTGCTAAAGATGAAACTCAGCAAAAAACGGCCGATTTTGATTACCTTTTCGATGTTTTATAGGACATTTTCTACACAACACGATCAAGAAAACAGTTTGACTGTAGATCCCAAAACAAAGCTACTATACATGTTCAGAGCATCAGTGAAATTTCATAATCTTACTTCTGGGTAGCGTTTGTTTGTTCGTGGATGGGTTTGTTATAAATTTTTCCAGTAATGATTTTGCCAAGCATCGATCGCGGTAAATGGATCATACATGAAAGTAAGTACCATTGATAGCTTTTCTTTTCATGCGTCAATAGATAAGCGGATTAAAACTTGGCCGATCGAAGTCGTTGTGGTTCCTTCTCATCTCTTTCTTCCATGCTCTAACCCACTGCAAAAATATCAACCATCTATACAATACCCAGTCATGATCGATCAGTTATGATAGTGACAAGTCCGAGCTCAGCTTTGACACAGAGGTTTCGGCTCGCACTATGCGCTTGCAATTTATGGGATATTGTGATCAGAGGTACATGGCCGGGTGAGTTTATTCCTGGACAATTGCAACTAACTACCTTATCCTTCTTTGCCCTTGTAAGTGAAACAAGTTGGGTATGAGTTAGCAGTTGTACTAAATGGTTTATCTTGTACATCAATGTCAATTCAAATCATCATGTTATTTTTAATAATCACATAAACTTTCCCCCAATGTAGTGTTCCCTTTAACAAAGTAATTAGTATTTTCCTGCTGAGTTCAAACCAAACCTTAACGCTTATGATATAAACCAAGATGTGCATTACACCACAAGAATCTTTGTCAAATAAAAGAAGACATTAATAATTATGTTTAGTTAGTAGGAGATGTAGGGCAGCATATGATATATATTATGTTTCCCGCTCTGGAACCAATCAACAAAGTGTGTCAGGTGATTTCAAGGCTCGCTTCATCAAAACTCCCATCTTGCATTTCATATTTTGATACCCCAAAACACGCTTGTATTTCAATTACGGTTTGATCGTGAATTATTCAGTTTACATGATTAACGTTCTTGGACAACATAAGAAACATTTTAATAATAAACAGTGAGGTTGTGTTACCACGGAGCTCTAGCTACCAGGAGATGAGTTTACAAAGAGAGCGCATCATGACGGATGCAAAATAAACATTACTCTGCCTCTGCTCATTGTAACATTATGATGGATTGATGAGATGAAAGTATGTCACTCTGTCTGTGCTCCTATGTTTGGACTTGACCTCTTTGTATAAGCTGATCACTATGAACCACAATAGCCTCATCACAATGGCATAGTTCAATAACCTCAATTAAACAATCATAGGTGTAAAATTTGACCTCAAGTTGCAGAGTATGAGTTTTTGTACCCAAATTTTCAAAGGTCATTCAATGAATGTACAAATGTATTGGGGAGAACTGCCCTGATTAATGAGCATGTTGTGGATCCTAGTGAATGCAGCACGGTAAAACTTCAAACTTCAAACAAGATGTTTCGGGAGCAATGTATGGACAACACATTTAAAAAAAAAACCGATGCCCAATGATGCTTATGATGTTTCGTGAGTCCTAAATCCATCAGTATTCTTCCATAGGATTTACATGTTAGAGTCATGATGGGTTTGAATTTGTGATGGGTCAAAAGATTTGAGATGCATCATAAGTGTTTTAGTGAAATGCACCCCTGGGATCCATTTCACTAAACTTTACGAATAATTTGTTTCACTAAACTACGATTGGTACCATTCATAAGTAATAGGAATTAACTACAGGGAGCCTTTGTAAAGTTATGTCTAGTAAAAGGGTGTTCGTAACTTAGGAACGGGAGTTAAAAGTTTAGTGAAATACATCCCTGGGGTCCATTTCACTTAACTTAACAAACCTTTGTAAGTGTCAAAATCAACCGTAACTTATGACGCATCGTAAAATCCATTTCATTCAAATGACTTACAATCGGTACCCTACTGCAATAGGAAGTTACTATAGGGACCCTTCGTAAAGTTGCATTTTAGTAAAAGGGTATTTTTTACTTGCGAACAGTTACAAAATGAAATTGGGGTTGGACCCACGTTGTATGCTGTTGTGCATTCAGGGTAATATTATCTCATATCCCTTTCCAATGGGATCAATGGTTTTATTCCATCATAGATCCTTGAATCCTAGGATCTAGGATTCCTATTGGCAATTGGACTCAGTTCTACAAATATTACAAAGGGTTAAAATTTTTGTGAAATAGACCCCATCTCTGAAAAAATCCAGAAAGGCTTTGTGATTGGACCAGTTTCTTATCATAAATGCGCACTGTACACATTGATTTTGATTGAATTGCGCAGTAAAGATGTGCACATTGATGATAAACAATCCTGAAGAAAGGGTCCCAATTTCAAAGGATATGGGATTTCAAGCAGCAAGGGAAACAATGTTTCTGTCTTCAAGGCACTAACAAATGGCATGGATTTTATACAGTAGACTCATGAGGATAATTTAATGCTAACCAAAATAAAAATCCCTTTAAAAGGGAATGGGTTGCCCAGTGGGAGCTTTGATGTGATGTGCTGAAATGTAACTGTTTGGATTTAAACTAAAAAAATTGGGAAATTGACAATACTAAGTTGTGATACCATAGGAAAGGAGTTGATTGGAAAACAAAACAAAACTTGTTGATATTACTTGATGGTATTCCTTTAATACTGCACACAAGGTACTTAACAACATAGCATAAAATGAATAATGATTTTGTTGTGCCATGCCCTGTTGAGAACTGCTCATGCAAACATATCGAGTCTGATGTTATTACGGATATGGGATCCATTATGAATTGGAAACAACACAAGTTGACAATACACTTCACAAACATGCCATAGTATTGTCATACAGAGATGTTTTGTCTTCATTTTGACCAAACTCAGGTTTTTCTTTCCCATATGCCAAGTGTACATGTTTCAACCATATTTGAAGGGATGAAGCAAAATTAGTGGAATTACTTTGATGCATGAAGTAATTTGAGATATTGCTTTGAAAAGAATGTTTGCTTAGTACAGCATGTGAAATGAACAAAAAGTGAAAATTAATTTGCTTAATTTATTTTGCTTCACAAGTGAATTATGCTGAAAAAATTCAACTACTTTCATAACAATTTCTGCTTTTAAATATTTCATTGTCATGCTAGATTTATTTTGCGTTCTCTTCCCCTGTGGAAAAGAAGAGTTATTTTCTGAAGTTAAATATTTCATATGAAAATACAATGTGTCTGTTCCTAGAAATGCACCAAGGGAAAATACTCAGTAAAAGGAAAATACTTGGTAAAAGGTCATATAATCCTTGAGGAAAGTTACTTCTTCACCATTTTGAACCACATGCATTTATCACTTTCATTGAGAACATTATTTATCACAACACAGTGCCGTACGTGAAGGAGAGAATATGTTTCTGAGAAAAGCATGTTTGAAGGATATGTTACTTCGATACTCCTCCACTGTTATCTCTCATAGCCCGATTCCATTTGAAATTGAAGTTTAAGATTCTGTTAAGGGGGTACTACACCCCTCAATAAATTTGTGTCTATTTTTGCATTTTTCTCAAAAACTAATAACACACTGGTAACAAAAGTTATGTATATTATAGGGGCAAGGAATCCAGTTACTACAATGGAATTTCAGTGACCCAAGACAATGATTAGATTATTTATGATAAGAAATGAGGTACCGCTAGGATGTACCTCATTTCCTATCATATATACTGAACCGCATGTCTTGAGTCACTGAAATTTCAGTGTAATAATTGGATTCCTTGCCCCAATAATATACATAACTTTTGTTACCAGTGTGTTATTATTTTTGAGAAAAATGCAAAATAGTCACAAATTTACCACAGGGTGTAGTACCCCTAAAACTGTCCCTTAATTGATAGTTTAAAAGGAATAACTATTATAGGATATAGCTAGCTTTAAACTTTTATGTGACTATGTGAAACGGAAAATTTGGAGAAATCACTCTACGCCATTATGTGTTGCCACCGACGACATGTAGGATCTTCATCTGATGGATGCTGTACATTTCATTTGACAACACAACAGAGAATCTAAGAAAAAAGAAGTGACTTCCTCCCGACCACAACGTGTCGCCTTAAAGTAGAAGTAGGAACTAAGTACGACGGATCATATTGCCACTCCAAGCAAGTATTAACACGACCATGACGGCCATTTCTATTGCGCTGGTATTGTTTATCATGCATTGTCAAATATTAACATCCTCTGTATGATCAATGATGAGATGAAAGAAATAGAGCATTGAGCATGTGATAAGTGTAGGAAATTTCAATGATAATTATCAAACACTTTCTTTCTAAATTGACTACTTTCAAATTTAATACCATACTTTTCCTTGTTTCTTCTTCACTCTATGCATAATTTCCCAAAACAAAAGTGGTGTGTAATTGTCACTTCTGAGCGAGAGATATGACAGTGACTTAGGATTGGAAGTAGGTGAGGGATCATATGAATTAGGCTAATGTGCAGTGAGATGGTTATTGTTCACATTATCTGCGGTCACGTAATGAAAAGTATGGTATGGATGACAACAACTTACCGGAATTAAAGTAGAATCCATTATTATAGTTTGATGATCCAAAATTGAAGGTAGAGGTCTGTCATGTTGGGGGATATTTGAGTTGGGTGTTTTCCAGTATTAAATGATGCAACGGGTGCTGTGTGTGTTCCGTGAGATGTGCTCTTTTTAACAGAAACAAGAATGTTTTCTTTTGTATACCATATGAACAGTACTAGGCCCAGTCTCCTCCAAGTATTAGAACCCTCTCTGGGCTTTCGGAGGTAAGACTTCTCACATACATGTAGGGGAAGCTTCCCCTCTTGGTTACGCCACTGATTAGATTGAATGAATATGGTAGTTTATTTTATGTCAGCCAAGATCAATATCAAGTTCAGAAACAGCTTTCCACGTCCAAGTGATATATGTCAAGAAAAATATATCGTGATTGAATGCGGTGTCATAAAGTTTATTTCAACAACTTCAGAGGTGTTCATAAATTGTTAACTACAAGCAGTGATTTGTGAAACATAACTTTGTGTGTGGGAACATAAAAACTTGAAATACAACATCAGGTGTCGAAGTTAATGGGCGATTATCAAAATACAGCAATTCTGGTCACCTACCCAAGCACTCCCCTTGCCAAGAATAGGCCGTTGCAAATCATAACAATTGGTAGGACTGAACGTGGTGTAAACAAGATTTTTAAGACCAGCAAGACAGACAGCACAACAAATCCATTTCTTCCCTATACTATACATAATCACAGATAAACCATGCAAATCAAACTTCTTCACTTTAGGGCTATGTCCATGTGATGCCATCCGGAATACCATTGTATTTGTGTTAAATATGCAATGGAGAAGAGGGGGATAATAATACTAGAATAGTAGGGGTTACCCACAGTCAGATTTCTCCTTTTCAGAATTCTGGCAGAATGGGTCACTATCTGACACAATTACATGGCTTCGAAGGAAAGAATGGAAAGACATTATCAGTGGATTTCTGTTGCAAAGTTAAATTGTACATGGACATGGGAACTTTTGAAGGGGATCGGTAATCATTTTGAATAATCAACATTGCAAATCTACCCTTTCAAGTGTCAATGAGATATATGAATTGAGGCTATAGGGCTTTCAATATACATGAAAAGGACTATAAACTTCATTTTTGTAATGCAAAGAAAATCATTGTATTACATCCTAAAAGACGTTAAGGGATCTAACATGAGCGTTTATTGCGTTTCGACAGTATATTTTGTGGGACATGAGAGCACCTCAGACCTATCGAATTGCATTCTGAATACGAAGCATGTCTTTCTGATATCAAATAATTTACATTTTTTGAAAATTACAATATAATACAAATTTTATGACAAATTATAAAAATTTGATATTTTTCAATTTTTGATATATAACAGTCCTCGAAGTAAATTATATAAATCTAATGATATATTCTTAAAGTGTATGTAGCAGGGAGGAAAAGCCGACGGTCAATTGAAAATTTTGACCTTTCATATTGAAGATATGGATTTTTTCCCAAAAAGACCTAATTTATTTTGGTGTTTTGGGAAAAAGAATCCATATCTTCAATAACTGAAAAGGTCAAAATTTTCAATTGATCGTCGCCTTTTCATCCCACCTACATACACTTTAAGTATAAATCATCAGATTTATAAAGTTTACTTCAAGTACTGTTAAATATAAAAAATATCAATTTTAATGATTTGCCATAAAATGTGTATTAAATTGCGAATTTCAAAAAATCAAAATTATTTGATATCAGAATGACATTCTTCGTATTTAGAATGCAATTCGATAAGTCTGATGTGCTCTAATGTCCCAAAATAAATACTGTCCAAACGTTCATACCCCAGCCCTTAATACATATACCTTCAAATATGGACACTTCCTATTGGCGCAAGGACTTATTATTGGCCTAGCCAAATGCCCACTCAGCCCTGCTCAGTCTAAATATAATGACATCATTAATGTTATGCTGGATAATGTATTGACTTCATCTGTCTTTTAGGTATACTGATAGACCTTTAAAAAGCAGTAATGCAGGAAGGGCAGAAGACTATCTATATAATAATATGTATCGTCTATCTGTCTATCTGTCTATCCGTCTATCTGTCTATCTGTGTGTCTGTCCGCCTATTTTCTCGGAGACTGGGGTGCGTACGTTCCTCAAACTTGGTGGGTGGGTGCATCTTGACCCCATACAGAACAAGTTTGTATTGGTTAGTGGGTCAAGGTCACCCGAGGTCATCCAGGGGTCAAATTAGTAAAAACTGTTTTTCTCTGTGACTGGGGGTCGCACGCGCCTCAAACTTGACGGGTGGGTGGGTGCGTCTTGACCCAGGACAGAACAAGTTTGTATTGGTTAGTGGGTCAAGGTCACCAGAGGTCATCTAGGGGTCAAATTAGTAAAAACTGTCATATGGGCATGCAACTTGGTGGGTAGGTGCATCTTGACATAAGACGGAACAAGTTTGTATTGGTTAGTGGGTCAAGGTCAACCAGGGGTCATCTGAGGTCAAATTAGTAAAAACTGTTTTCCGCCTATTTTCTCGGAGACTAGGGGGCCGCACGTTCCTCAAACTTGGTGGGTGAGTGCATCTGGACCTCAGACAGAACAAGTTTGTTTCGGTAAGTGGGCCAAGATCACCCGAGGTCATCCAGGGGTCATCTGAGGTCAAATTAGTAAAAATTGTCGTATGGGCATGAAACTTGGTGGGTACATTCAACTTTTAGAGTCAAATTTTTGGACGGTCATTTTGGGGTCATCCAGGGGTCATCTGAGGTCAAAATAATAAAAAATGTCGTTTGGGCATGAAACTTGGTGGGTACAGTCAATTTTTAGAGTCAAATTTTTTGACGGTCATTTTGGGGTCATCAAGGTCAAATTACTAAAACTGTCGTATGGGCATGAAACGTGGTGGATACAGTCAACATTTAGAGCCCAATTTTGGAAGGTTTCGAGGTCACAAGGGGTCATCTGAGGTCAAATGAGTAAAAACTGTCCTATGGGCATAAAACTTGGTGGGTACAGTCACCATCAGCCAGGTAATCGCGACAGCCGAGAACCGCCAAATACGGGTAACCGCCTAGTACTGCATTAATGATGAGAATCAAATTTGGACCTTATGTTGAAGAAGCCATTTACATCTATACCGGTAGCTTAGGCATCCATAAATAATTATTGCTGGTTTCTCATCTGATCAGTATGAATTTTTGTGCAGTAATAAAACAATATAATTATCCTTTTTGCTCATGATTTTGGTGTTTGATAATCAAGAAACAGAGCACATACAATTTATTCATTATGATGTGCTGCTTTATAATTATTCATGAAAAATGTGTGAAAAAATACAGGAGAAAAACCATTAAAAATACACATGGGATCCAACCTAAAAACTCTACATAGTGTTAATGGAAAAACTTGAACTTTAGCACTGTACACGGTGTGATACTGAACAATCCCCTTGTGAAAGCTGGCAATGAATAACATTGACACTCGCTATAGTCGGCTTTTTATTTGACAGAAAGTGACACGTCAGAGAGAAACGAAGGAAGTAACTGGAATATCTGCTCTTCATGCACACATGGCCATGGTGACATTTACGCCTTGCTTAACCGCTTATGGCTAGGGTTTTCCTGAAATATAAACTTCAATAAAATTCAACAACTTTTTACCCAATTGTTGCAAGATGTTCATGACAATCAACTAAACCATTGCCAGGCTTTGATGCAATTATTTCATTAGTGGAGTTCATAAGAACGTTAAAATATTTGTCACAATTTTGACCACTTGAGTTTTACGTCTTGACAACAGGAGAGGGTTAAAGTGTTTTCACATAACATTCATGCCAACATACTTGTAGATAGACAAGCAAAAGATAATAGAATATTGTTTGTAGAGAATATAAGCTATAGTATTAGTTTGTTTTACTATGGACCTAGACATTAAATGAAATTAATGGTTCTGTGCACACAGTATCCGAATGGCAGAACATGTTAAGGTAGCGGTGTACTATCAGATAAGCATGTAGTAAAAGTGCCGTAACTTTGTAATTATTCACGCAAGACCGTATAAAAGTGTACATTTTTATAAAGGCAAGACATCAATGAATCTCAATATAAGTACAGTTTTGGTGTAAAAACAACAATTATGAAGAAAATCACAAAAAGTGAGTTTTTGGCAATATTTGTTAGGTACATCATAACAAAAAACACTCTTTCCAAAATATTTTATTTTGTTTTTAGCTCAATCTTGAGGCTCCATTCCAAAAACGTTTATTTTTATTTTTTTGATATTGACCTTATTTTGTGAGATATTAACCATATAAGGCATCAAAAAGAAATTTTTAAAATTCAAAAACGCCAATTTGCATAAAATAATGCCCAAAATCGGAAATAGACAAAAAAAAAAAAAAAATGAGAAAACCGTTTCTTAAGGGATCTAGAATGAGCGTTTATTGCGTTTCGACAGTATTTTTTGTGGAACATGAGAGCACCTTAGACCTATCGAATTGCATTCTGAATACGAAGCATGTCTTTCTGATATCAAATAATTTTCATTTTTGAAAATCACAATATAATACAAATTTTATGACAAATTATAAAAATTTGATATTTTTCAAATTTTTGATATATAACAGTCCTCGGAGTAAATTATATAAATCTAATGATATATTCTTAAAGTGTATGTAGCTGGGAGGAAAAGCCGATGGTCAATTGAAAATTTTGACCTTTCATATTGAAGATATGGATTTTTTCCCAAAAGACCTTTTTGTGTGTGTGTTTTTGGAAAAAATCCATATATTCAATACTGAAAGGTCAAAATTTTCAATTGATCGTCGGCTTTTCATCCCACCTACATACACTTTAAGTATAAATCATCAGATTTATAAAGTTTACCGAGTACTGTTAAATATCAAAATATCAATTTTTAATGATTTGCCATAAAATGTGTATTAAATTGCGAATTTCAAAAATCAAAATTATTTGATATCAGAAGGACATTCTTCGTATTCAGAATGCAATTCGATATGTCTGATGTGCTCCAATGTCCCAAAATAAATACTGTCCAAACGTTCATACCCCACGCCTTAAGTCGATCATGCTTTTTATGATGAGCATAATTGCTTACCTATAGATGCTGTATTTATTGAGTTATCGTGTACCTAAATCGTCATTTTACCGAGAAAATGAGCATTGAAATAAAGGCCGTTGAAGTTTAAAGTGGTCACATTTTGCACTTTGATCGAAGCTTACAAGAGAATGCGACAGTTCTCGTTTTTCTACCTTACAATACGTGAACATCGGGTAAATCCACAGCCCCTTGAGAAGTTTGGGCGAAATCTATTCATATCTTGATGTTTAAATCGGCGGAAAGAACTTGAAAAAATTCACATTTTATCCGCTAAAACGGAGCCATTTGACCGCTTGGTTTTTGTGAAATCAGTGCTTCCGTGGTGTTTCCATAAGATGCGCCGCGCATGCAGATAAGCGTCGCGTATGCGTAGCGTATTTGTGCATTAACAAATTGCGCGATACGAACGCGATGCGTTGTTGCTAGCGTGTACCCTGCTGGTACAACAAAGATTTTCTTTCCTTTTAAATTTCAAACACGAGTGGAATAGTGAAATAAAATCCTTAAAATATTGCAGTTGGAGTTTACAAATCTGGATTTTCATTCCTTGTATTTATAAAAAACATAACAAAGTACAAACATATCAAAAAAACTAAATTTCGCGAAAGAAACAATGTCTAGAGTACACAGCTGCCTTAAATTCAAGATCAGTTTTGCTTGATAAATTGAGCTTTTTAAAACCAGATTATCCAAATTTGCCAGTGCATCTAACATGAAAGTTGCATCTAATAATGGATTATGCCAGTGTTAACTGTGTGATGTAATGAAGACAGGAGAAGGAACACTAAATCCATTAAAAGAGTATTTTGTGATTCCAGCATCCTCCTTTTATGGTATGCTCGAATCAGGGTTAGCGCTGGGTCAAAATTTACGGGTCCATTGGACCCCTTCAACCCCCAATTTCAAACATTTCGGGGTCCGGGGTAATTTTTTCGGGGTCCCAAAGTTTGTTCGGAATTTTTTGGGTAATGTGATATATGAACACATTAAGAGTACCCTACTGAAGACGAACAATAAAGAATTGAAGAAACAAGGAGATATTTTGTGACTGATCATGTTTTGAAGAATTTTGCGACAATAATTACAACATGGCCACCCATGCATGGAAAATTGTAACATTTGTTAAGCTTATTACTGGGTAATTTTGTCATTTGGAAGGACTGAATTTACTAGATGATGTGAAACAGTCAAACTTTACTATCTGCGCCGGTAGAGGCAACGTTATGCAATTGCAGTGTTGCAGGCCGAATGTGGTTCAAAATTCGGCACCCTAACTTCTTAAGCTGATTATTCATGTGTCTTTTCTAACACAAATTTTCCTTCAGTAATCAAGAGAAGTTCTACATTTTTGAGTAGAGGAAACTCACAAATTTACTAGCTGAAGCATTAAAATAATGTGAGGAATCTATGAAATCCTGAAAATCTTGTATAATTTTGGAAGATTGTCACGCAGGGCAGGATACACGATATTTTCGTCTCACCACTGAACTATACACCCATATAAACATTGCTACTTCTATGACATCATAGTTGTCTGGCATTAATTTTGGAGTATGAGATCCATGAACTCACATAATTTGCATAATATAATTTGCATATAACAGAGAATACTGTATTTAGTTTGATGTTCATACATACACGCTATGTAACGGCGCGCGCGATTGGTCGAGAGCCGGGCATAAACAGCGTTTATGCCCGGTATCCCGGATGTGCGATCGCCGGTAGGAAAAATGAAGGAAAATCATGACTTTTAATAATGTTACTTGTAATTTTTGTTATTATTTTGATGAAATAAGAAGTACAAAATGTTCTTGTATGTATGAACGGGGTTCATTCATATATTTTCATGACTAAGAAGAGTTGTTTATGCCCTCGGGCAAGCGGCCCCTCGGGCATAAACAACCGTTTAGTCATGAAAATATATGAATGAACCCCTAAATCAATTGGCGAATTTCAGGGATCTTTCTTGCATTCTGAAGACTGACATTGAAATTTATTGCGTCCGGTTGGACGCAGAAGGTTTGATAATTTCAAAATTAATGCGTCTGGCGCTCAAAAAAAGCGTCATTGACGCGATCTGGCGCGAACCCTGGCTCGAATAGATATCCATGAAAAAAGTTTATTCCCAAAATGTCAGATTTTTGCATTTGTGAGTTATGCCTAGATGCATGATTATGTATATTTGACAATATTTTCGTTAAGCAAATGAATATGCAAGAATTTTTTGCACATAAACATTAAGTAGCCAAAGGTTTCCAATGGCATAGAAATCTCTACTTTTTTTTTTATAGAAAAGTGGGAGATAAGGCTATGGCTCATGAAATACCCTTTTAATATGGTGAAAGTGTTAATGTCAATCTCCTGTCATTGGTTATCTGCATCTGACAGAGAATCAAGACACATAGCTTCATACCGGTAATAAGGAAAATCGTTATGCCTTGGCACTTGTTTCTCAGCTATAGTAATATCAAAGGTGCCCCTAGCCCCTAAAAGATAATTTTATGTGTTTTTATGAACAGAGAAACGACGTATCACTGCATATAATTAAAAATTTAATAATTGTTAATGTTTGTTGTTTAAAAAATGTTTTTGTGAGCTAGGAGAAAAAAAGTAAACTTAAACTGCCAGAATACAAATGCACATGTGGCAGCTATATGTATCTGGCAGCTATGAGGTAAGCTTTTTGCTTTCAACCTTTTTGATACTATCGTTTTCTTTCTTGCTTTAACTTTCTTTATCATTTACTGTACTATGATGCTGTACTGTGATACTAATTAAGAACCAGTCTAATATATATATTCAGGTTTACACTGAGGGCATGACACATTACAAATTAAATTGCCACTGTATCATCGCAAATTATTAAAGGAGAAACTTAAATTTAAGCGATGCTGCTTAGGTTCCAGAAAGTCCCTGTTCTCATGCTTTGATACAGAGCCCCATTGATCTATATGCTTTTAGTCAGTTGATTGCCCATCGCTCACGCATGCCCATGGCTTATGTCATCCTAGCTTAAGATGTCGCTAAGAAAATCCATTATGTAAAAGCTTTATAATTACATAATACTATTTTACATTAGATAGTGTTACATTGCAATTTTTTGAAGCTACTCGATTAATTGCCAAAAAAGCTGGTGTCATATCGGAAATGTCATGGCCCTGATAAAACATGATCGAATGTTGAGTTGAATAGACCAATGTTTAGTAGTGTGCAAGGAATTTGTTTGCAGGTTATTTCACGGAGCCTGCATTGCGAATGTAAAATTGCTATTTTGTTGATCTGTCAAGTGCTTATAAAACACCCAAGTAAAAGGTTTTGACAAAGCATCAATGAGTCCTCGCCACGGAGTCTCCTTATGGCTATTCGTACAGTCCCTTGTGTATTTGCGTGGAAAATTTTGGTAGAATCTCGGCAAATCATATTTTTTCCGCTTAGTACATCATAAAATTATTTTTAAAAACAATGGTTTATATTTTTGGGGGCCATCTTGATAGATTTGTGGCCATCTTGAAATCTTGAAAGGATAAAAAAATTTTATTTTCTGCAATCTTGTTGAATGATACCCTAACTTAACATTTTTACCCATGTATGATTTCAAGATGGCTGCCTGCCACTCTACCAAGGTGACTGCCAAAAAATGTAAACCATTAAAAAAAAATAATTTTACGATGTACTAAGTGGAAAAAGGACGTTTTGTAAGATTCTGCCAACATTTTCCACTGAACTACAAATCATGACGCATGAGTATGCACTACATGAGTATATCGGAAATTCAAGGGTGAAGGGAATTGGATATCACTTCCAAAACTGCAGATTATGGAGGTGCTGTATGCATAATTGGTTTGAACCTCAGGTCTCATATGATTAAAGAAGACTGCAGACTGAAACCTTCACATATGATTTGAACCAAGGACCCCTGAAAGTTAGTATGTACACAATAACAAGAGATGAAGATCAATTTGATGTTGTTACAATCCAAGTTCTAGGAACTTCAGCCTGGAATGGTCATGATGTCGTGATCATGACGGGGATGATGATAATCCTCATGTATGATAATAGAAAGTAAATCGTGTAAACATCTGGTTATCCTAGCATACATGTATGCAACATGAAATCAATGGATGAAGTAGCAAGATAGAACATTCTTTGTGACCCTTGCGACCTACTTTTAAAAATGTCTATGTGGAATTGAGGTAAAAAATCTGAATAATAGTACACCTGAGGTCCTGTAAAATGTGCAATGGGAGAGGTGTGAACCACATCATCACATAATTTACTCACCGTACATGGAATGAATGAAGTAAAGGCTTACATGATAAAATAAAAGCCTGTGTTTTTACCCAGGATAGGTGTGGATGCCATTAGCAATTTCCAGCTGGGTCTGGTATAATGAAAGTAGGGCAGAATGTTAAGATAAATGTGTTCTCATCATGCATGTTGGTTCCATCTGCACATGATGCATTGGGATGAATTTTGAAATTTGACAAGAATTAATGATGTGAGGAAGGTAGTAGCTCCTAAACACCATTGAAATGACACACTATTTTACAATAATCAATGCCTAGTATTGCATTCTCCCAAAGTGAGGCAGTGACTGTAATTTAGATTAGGGGGAGGGGGAACGAACATTCTTCATATACCTTCCATCTTCCCAATCAGCTCCTTCCTCCAGAAGTTGCAGTATGATTCCTCCCTCCCACAGGGACATACACACCCCCACACCCACACACACCCCTGCCCCCCAGAATGTTTCCACACTGCCACTACAGTACAAGGAAACAAAATCTTTTGTGTGCACCCAAGGGTTGCAGTCTCAAACTGCAGTATGGCTTTATAATGGGCAATAGCACATATTTTCTTCACACAAAAAATACAAACATTGCATTTTAGGATCCACCCATCAAATATGAAAAGTACTATCCTAATATCATCAGGGTGATTTGGTCGGAGATGCCTTATGTGCTCCCCCACTACCCACTGAAGGGAGGCACCCCAGGCTGTAGTATTTTGTAGTACACAGTGATGTAAAGGGTTAGAACAACAAATGACTGTTTACTTGATTGTGTCGTTGTCAGCTCATATTAGCAACTGAGTATTATAGAAGTTTGAAAATTCCCATGCAATAATGTAAGACTTAAAAACTCTTTACTTAATTGAAATACAATGCAGGAAGTTAACCTTATCATGCTTACCTGTGCATTCACTGCGATCAGCTCTAAATAGGCAGCGATTATGCTTTTGTCTTAGTTCATTGATGTGTCAAATCTTACCTTGCTTACACATAACACATGAACAAGCAAACAGTATTACATCTTGCCTTTGGGTTGTGCTCAACTGAGCCTTTTTATGCTGTTATTAATTCATTATGATGAAAAGCCTACCTATCTTTAACAGATCAAATTTACTTTGTATAGTGCAACTACATTTCCATATTTTTACTCTACTGATGGATTTTTAATGGAAATATTTCATTTTCCTGGAGCATGCAGAAATGCTTCTAGCTCAGTAATAATGTTGCGAAAGTAATCTCGGGAGGAATCGTGTAGTTCAGGAATTGACACACCAATCATGTGCAACGCACACTACCTGAAAATTTAATGAGGGAAAACATTAATGATAAAAGATGTATCTGCAACGAGGGAGGGCAAGGAATGTAGATGGAGGGAGTATTATCATGGAAGGTGGGTTCAACACCAGCCTGATGGGAATGCCAACATGTACATGGATATGTTGGGCAGGTTGTTATGTGTTGAATATTGCATGGGACATGACAACATTGGTTTCATTATCTCTTGGCCATTTATCTGACCTACATTGCTGCACAACATTGCACATGCATTTTTCACAGTTTACCACCCATTCATCAAATGGCTATCGCAGTATCATGTGCAAGAAGTTGCGACATTAATTTTTTTATATACTAGTGCGAAAGAAGCATTATGTTGCTGTAACTCTCATATTTCCAGTGCATATTTTTGTGCAATCACTGAAATGGTGCAGTTTTCCCTATTTAGAAACTTTCTTGGAAGTTAAATCATTTCATTGTTTTAATGGTTTATTATACCCAGAAAAAGAATATTTATAGTGGAAATCAATGAACTGTAACAAAATTTATTGTCCCTTATAACAAGTAAATTGTGTTTGACAACCATATTGCATCCAAATGCACATGCAATTGAGATTGAAGATTAGTATGATCAGATTCATTCATGCAAGTTTTGTATTTTTTGGTCAAAAAAATTTCCAAATTATGGGAGGAGGTCCACTTTTCACAAAATCACCCCCTTCCGGAAAAGGATCCCCTTTTTCAAAATCCACACCCACTGAAAGACGATCAGTGCTATGGCTCTTTTCTGGTTTGACTAAAATGTTGTAAGTGTTTCAGTACTTTAACTGACATTTATAGTGTTTAGAACTGGGATTCATATAGTTCCACGCAGGAAACCAACATGGTAACCATTACTGTTTTTCCAAACCTTTCCACCATTGCTATGTTATTGCCTTGGATCAGTTATTGTAGTTGTGTAATGGAAACCTTTTGTTGTTGTTTTATCGGCATATTAGTTGAGTTGATGACCCATCACCTACATACATATATACACACACAGTAAGCCATTTCAATCTGAAATCTGCAAAAAAATAACAAATGAAAATGCAGTGAATAACATGTTTATATCAGTAGTTGAATTGCATTAATTAAATAATAAGTTGCTTTACCTCTACAAAACTCTACACACAGAGTGCCTCCCCTTCAACAGGATGGGGCACATCCAACCAATTCTTTTTTAAACTAGCCTGAAGTGGGTCAGGTTTGCCTGGTTTATCAGAAAAGGAACATCACTCAGTCTAAGCCAGAACAATTGTCATTAATTGCTATATAATGAGAGTAACAGCTTATAGTGACGCTCACTGTTGAAAACAATTACACTTGAGTAAGATGAAAAGAGTAATAAATGCTAATGCTAAATGCAAATGATTTTTTGTCACAAACAAACTGTCAAAATGATAAGTTGTTGCCTATGCACTGGAAAAGATTACCTTATTTACGATTTTTCCTTTTACGAAATAAAGTATTGCCATTATTTTTTAAATATATTTACATTTTTTAGTTCATAAATACTTGAACCGAAACAAGACAAAATGTTATTAGCTGAACTTGGTTTAGAAATGCAATTCCTAAGTTCAGTCACCCAATGCAGGTATTTGCAGCAATATGTTAACAAAATACTCATGCCATAGGAGGCTCTGTTCACTGACTTGGTAATGCAGAAGTAACAAACAGCATGACCCATTGGCTTCTTGGAATCGACTATGGTACCCAGAAGACACAAGTATATGTATATATCAGTGGATTGTGAACTTAGTTTATGAGAATTAAGTAGTTCTGAAGTTCAGGATCATTAGTCAGGAAGTGACCAGAATAAGTGAGCAGATTAGACCAAGTTTCATTAAAAATTGGTTTCTAACTGTTTCTACTTCACTATTAAGGATCAGTCAGCTTTAACTAATGAAATATAAAGAAAACTAATTGTTGAGTTAATGACTTTTCGTACATTTGTAGCGATTATAAAGTACAATAATATCTGTTGGAAAGAGATAAAATTATGATGTGATTTGTTCCCATCAGGCTCAATGGGTTATTCCAGTTGCAATCCATACACCTCATTTGGAAGACAAGACTATAATCTTCCAAACAGGGGATGATGATTTCAAATGAAATCACCCATTCAGGTAACCCCATTTGAATTTCACACTCCCTCTGTAGAAGATTAAGGTCATGTCTTCTGTAGGGGTGTATGGATTCCAACTGGAATGGTGTAAATTTGTGAAATTGAGATACAGGCAAAAATTGAGGTGAAAAATGACAACAATAAAATACTTTAGAAAATTTGGCATAAAAACGTTACAACTATGTATGGTAAGGACATGAAGATTTTAATCATTATTACTATTTAACATTGTTGTTGTTATTATTATAACCATCAATATTTTCTTCATTTTCATATTTTCCAGGCAAGACTACCATTTGACGATTGGTGCAGGCGGTCAAAGAAGAATGCAGAAAACAAAAGAGATTCTAAGGTAATTCACCACACTAAGAACAGTACACAACCAGGGCCCAGTATACGCTAGCGAAGTTACGCAATAATCGGATAAACTACCATAGCAATAGGTGAAAACAATTTTTGAATATACCGCGCTGCACTGATACGTTCACGCGGTACCTCTTCATTGAACCATATCATGCTGATTACTTGCACCTGTAAGATTAGTAACTAGTATTGTATTCAATCTATGATTGCAGACATACACAGGTGATGAGTGTAACCTGCTTGTAGTGCAGCACGATATGTTCAAAATTGTTTTCACCTATTGCTATGGTAATTACGTAACTTCGCCAGCGTATTACCTTTATGGATTAAGTATATACAAAGTTAGCCTATTCTCAAGACAGGGATTATACAGCTTACAGAATAAAGCTGTCTAATCCCTCAATGAAGTCTTGACAATAGGCTAGTTTTGTGTGTGCTTACATGAAGGATAGACCCAGGCCCATCCTGTGTAGTTCTAGTGTAAGAGTCATGGTCACTACCCTATCCTCAAGCAAATTGAGGCGGTCATTTGTAGCATGACTCTCTGTCGATGCTACCCGGGGGGTGCTACACCCCTCCACTTGAGTCATGGTATGAGTGAACTAAACCAGACCTACTCCTGTATATACTATTGTTACCTTGGCGAGTCAGTAACATCAATGCATTGAAGCAGCTTTTTCGCACACGTTTTTATACGACATCTTTAAATGTGTGTACGTACGATTCGAGGGGACGCTTGCAATTTAGAGCTGCACTGACGTAACCGACTTCTCAAGATGAAAAGTAGTATTTATAGCATGTATAGTTGGGATTTATATCAATGTATTCATTCCTTGTGCAGGCATGCGAATTTTCCTGCTTAATTTATTGCCCAAATTTCCACTTTTTAAATTAATTTTAGCCTGTTTTGGGGCATTTTTGCAACAGAAGTCCTTTTTCAGGATTTTCCTGTTTTTCATGAAAATGTGTTCTCACAAGTCTTCCAACCGAACTTCTGTGTATGATTTATGTATCAGACTCGGAGCTTGATCAGACTGTGAAATAATAAGGATGTATGCTCTCCAATTGAGCATAAAATTAGAAATCTCAGAATTCTTACTTTGCCATTACTTTTTATTACTTGTAAAAGTATCACTAAAAATATTGAAGTATGTGAGACATCTGAAATGAAATAGTGTTTCCAAGATTTTTGGTCTATTTTAGTTGATCATGGTTTTGTTGCGTGTATAGGCCTATTTGCTATGCAAGACTAATTTCAACTGATGCAAGCATTGCCAACAAATGGTAGAAGTTACCCAGAAATGTTGCCCCTTGCCAAATTTGTGTTTTTAACATTTAGTCTTTATTATTTAGTCTTATTTAGTCTTCTTATCAATTGTAAATTTGTTGAAGAACTGTTTGCATGCAGACAATAGACCACTCCTTTCAAAGATTTGTGATCATTAAATCTAAATGTAGGGAATAATTAAATGAATATATAATTCAAACCCAAGAATCATTAGTGGAAAACCCCTCACTAATTTAAGACCACAGCCGCTAAGCAATGCAGCATTGTCAAACAACTGAAAGTGTCATACAACGGTCATCCTTATATTTAGACATCACCGTGATGTGAATGTTGCTTCATTATATATAGATAGCAATCTGGACCATGAGTTAACAGCATCATTGCGAAGGAACTACCCATAATACCATCAGTTAGTTTATAATTCATTGTGTCTGACACACATTATAATAGATAATCCATATATTTATTATCTGATAAACAATATTTATTAACAAGAAGCCGCGGACCATCTGCTCCAACCTAAAGTCATAATACAGATGTCACAATGACCTAATTACACCGATCATTTCCAAACTAAAAAAATCATTGTGCCATCCATTATCTGCACGCGATCCATATTATGTCATCCATGTTGGTGTGTGACTTGGTTGTCATGGTGACAGTGCCATATGAAATTATAACAAACCACTTCGTTATTGTCATTTTTAGTTTCTCTGCTTGGATTCATTATTAAACTCGTACTTTTCTGGTTATTGAAGCATGGGAAGTGGATATTTTTATAGCAAAATGAAAGCAGTCTGATGAGACTCGTACTTTTTTTTTGCTAACACAGTTCATAATTTGCATGGGCATTTAATCAATCTAAAATAATTTTTATATCTTGTATCAATTGCATAACACTTGATTCTTAAAATCAATCCTGTTCATAAAAACACAAAACAGGTTGCGATATGAAGTTCAGCAAAACGTAATTGCAAGTACTGCTAAATTAGTTTACAGATGAAATGAGTTTTGAAAAAAAAAAGCCCAATAAATAATGCCTGGTTGGTTGCTTAATTAGCTGTTTTTTGATAGCGCACAATTTTATCAATTGTTAACTGTTGATATTGTTATTTGTTGGCAATGTTCACTTAGCCAGGAGCGAAAAAAGCTTGTACTATTTGAGGGAGGTCATATAGCTACAATCAAACTGGCTTGTCAATAGCATTGCATAGAATTGACACTCAACACTTTAATAAGTCAGGTTCTTTAGACAGTTCCTAGTTTTGCCCTTTTCATAAGTCCTATTTTTGCCCTTTTCATATGTTATAGAATTCTTATGAAAACACTTGGTCTAGAAGCACTCGGTGATTGCAGTTGGTCAAATTGGACAAACCTTAGTATTTCTAAGATCAGGTGACTTTCGCCATCGCCATAGTCATTCTAAAAACAGCTGTGGTCAGCTTTATGTAAGTTATCTTAGGTGGGCGTTTATTTGTCAAAGCTTCAAGGAGTTCTTCCATCTATACAAGCTCCAATGCAGCACGGATACCCTTTCTACTCGGGGAATCATTTGAAACCAGCTAAAATTACTATAACTTTAAAATATTTAAAAAAATCATTTTCTTTTTACAAAATCATAAAATTGATGCAGAGTTGTATTGGTTTGGAGTTGGAGCTGAGTCTCAAAAGTAGGGCAACAGGTTGTGATAAACTGACCATTATACCAGGAATTGTGGACATTTTGGGTATCATGTGTTGTGGAAAATCATAGTAGAATTGATATAAAATGAGTAAACGTAATTGTGCTGTTGAGGAATTGGATCAGACACAGGGTAGGTGCTTATTGAGGCATTGTCATTTATTGGAATGATGAATGCATTATGAAAGCAGTGGAAGAAACAAATCAAAAGGGGAACCTGCTACCACCCCACCCCCAATTTATGCTGTTGAAACTGAAAACAGAAGTGGAAACATGGAGCGTCATCATGTTTGGTCGCAGGTGTTTTTCTGCAGTCCCCTTTATAGATGTGAACTCTGATCGGTGGCAAACAGACAGGCCACACTACATTACATTGGAAATTGATATGAAAAAAAGAGAGGTGGAATAGAGTACAACATTAATGTGTCAGATATAATGCCTGTAGTTTGCATCAGGTGTGCTTAGATGCATGCAGAAGTGGGTTAAATGGAAATTGCCTTGGAATAAGAACCAAAATTCCTGTATTATTTGGCATTTCTTATTTGGTTTATAGCAAGAAATAATTACCTTGATTATCATGGAGTAAGGTGCCTGAATTGCTTTCTTAACAGGCATGGATAAGAGATCCAAAAGCGCTGATTAGATGGAAAAAGAAAGAAAATATTGTGTGCAATGTTCAAAATTATGAAATATTAATTGAAGTAAGGGAGCGATTGTTATTTACGACATGGGCATTTTGAGGGAAAATTTTGGGGGATCTTGAGGGGGGAACGCAATTTTTTTCGTTGAACCAGGAGGGGGGATTGTTAAGTTTTAAATGGAGAAATTCGGGAAAACAACGGGGAATCCAGAAAATTTTGAGCGGACGCGAGAGGGGAACACAAGTTGATAATTTTTCAAAAATGCCCATTACCCCCCCTGCCGTAAATAATGATCGGTCCCTAAAATAGAATCAAACCAAAGAATATAAATACTCAAATGCAAAGCCATTTCAAAATTCAGAATTAAAGGCCTATTCAGTGATTTGAAAATTGTTAAAATCATCAAAATTCAGGTGTTTTTTTGCATCTTAGTTTGTAGCATATACGCGCTTAAACTGAAACTGATGGACGTGTAATATTAAAGACAAAATGCGGCTTCAACTTTGCCAATACTGCTGTTTCCCTGTTTTTGCCAAATATTTCATTTCATAAGTACCTAATGACAATTTTAACGATTTATCCTTCACTTATATGCAATGTATACACAATTTTGTTTTACACTTTAGCTGGGATCAATGAATGGACCTTTAATTAATAGCAAACTGCATTTTTTTTGGCATTTCCATAGGTAATAAAATTTGTGTTGGGGAAAAAAATATTGTGTTCACATTGGGAAAAAAGCAGAATGAGAGCGTGATAGTAGTAATAAGAAAATGCTGCCTACGTGCAGTTTTAGATACACTACGATTCTGCCAGGATGCTAGGAAATAATTTAATTCCTCCTTTATATAATTTTGTTATGATTACTATTGACAGCAGTTGCCAAGTCATTTTCAGTGCAATCAAGTTATTTTCAGCATGCTTTGAGTGTGGTTTTTGTCTTGCTTCAAAAGATTGCGAAGAACTGGCACAACAACAATTTGCTACAAATTAACAATAGATGTGTTTACCGTTTATATTGTGCGCTGGCAAGAAAATAACTTGTTTGTGCAGGTCAGTCAGTCTTTAATGATGTAGCAAAGTTGCCACCAAGCTAGCTGAGTACTATCAGTAAAATTAGCTTAATAAGTTTATAGCAATTTTTATTTTACTATCCTCTATGTATATGCTGAAATTTGATATTAATGCCCATATTCCAACTGTCCGCGGTTGCGAGTACAATTTCTGGGACCTGATAAGGCGTATAGTGATGTAGGTGTGGCAATTGATGGTCGTTAAATTCCACTAGGTTTTTGTCACAAAATAAGCTCATTTAGTTGCTCATTTACATAAATTTGCATACATTTCCTCTCCATCCATCTGGGATTGCAAGTGCAATATCTTGGAACTGGTAAGGCATATAGTGATGTGACTTGGTGGAACTGTGGCAATTAGCAGTCTTCAAATTCCACTTGATTTTAATGTTGTAAAATATGCTAATTTGGAAAGCTCATTTGCATAAAAATTCACTTTGCTAGTGAAATTGCCCAAGGTAAAATAATACGTGTGGAGGCATTGTGGCCGATGCTTTGCGACGAAAACGGTGCAACCTGAGAACCGCAAAATTCTAGTTAAAGAGATAACATCCTTAACAAGAGGAAGAAGTTGTCAAAGTTAATATCTGTGTTGCAGTTGAGTTCTTTGTTTGGTAATATCTTCATGCATCACATTGGTGCACTGAAGTGATTTAATGAATTTTGGAAATGTTTTCTATTGGCCCAAATTATGTAGTCTTTGGAGAAAGTCAGCATTTGTAAGCATGTCAGACGCATACCCAGTGTGATTTCCTCTCTCATTCTATCTCCTTCCCCGCCGTTTTTCTTTTTTTGGGTGTCTATTCCACTAACATAACAAGTCCCTGGTGTTGTAAATCAAATATGCATAATAGTTATACTCTTGCCAAAACATTTTCCATCACAATCTTTTTACTTTCTTTGCATATAATGTGTAAACTAATTGAGGAAAACTGTGATGATCACGTTCATGCATGTTATTAGCCCTCCGAAGTGGGTCATCATGGTTAGAGTCATGTTGCTAACTAATCAATCATTTCATAAAGTAAGCAATCGTTGTTATTGTTGCAGCATCCAGGGCGTTATCTGGTACAGAGAATGACTAGCTCATTTCTCTTCACTGATGGGTGTAGAAGCATGTTAAAGCATATACCAAAATGATGGCACAATCTATAGCGGACCAGCCCCGCAAATGGGGATATAAAAATAAGGAAATAAAGTAAGACATGGCATGTATGACTTGACAGGTTTGCAAAGAGATAATCGTTTAGGGTCACAAAGTCTTTCAAAGCATTTGAAGGTAGAGAAAATCAAGATATCGGCCTAAATCTATACCTCAATTATGGAACTAAATATGGTCACGCTACCAGAAAAGCAATAACATTTTCATGTCTTTACAAGAATTGATCGCTGTGTTTTGATGTTAACAGTAGAGTCAGATTGGCTCCTTGCAGACGACCCGGCCTAGAAAGAAAGTCTCACATTGAATAGATCTTTGGTTTGGTTCATTTCTTCATAATGTTTTCCAGTCACAAGAAGTGCTGACTTCAAGGAACACACAGTTCTATACCCATTGTTCATATAGGCAGATATTTCTTAAGATATAGGTCAATAAGTTTTCCCTCTTTTTTTTTCTCGCATTTTTTAACATTTTAAATTTTTTTGTTATTTGTAGATTGCCACAACACTACTGTCATGATATATTCGTTGTAACCGTCATAGTGCTATTCTGTATCTTACATACTTTAATACTGCAAATTTAGACCGATATAAGCTGTAGCGAATTTGCCTGGCATTTGCTCACATGAAAAAAGTTAATCAAGAAAGATGGTAGTTGATAAATTGACAAGTACTTTATAAATTGAGTATCATTTTCACAAGATGGATATACGTGCAACATTAAACATATATGACATCAGGAAAACTAGGGAGTGCATCGACACAAGTTAAACCATATGCGCTACATCAACCAAGTATAATATTGAGGGAAAGAGAGTAGGGGGGAGAGATTACTTACAAGTAGAGGGGCCACATTGTGGGGATATAGGGGAAGAGGGCGTAGTCACCCTGTTGATTTTGGCAAGTATTTTTGGTTAGAAAGTCCTTTTTTTAAACAGTAACTTAAGATCTATCTTTCCTCAAAAGGGCATTTCTTTCCTCAGATGATCCTGGTCGTCTGGTATTTTAAAGACACTTGAAGCTAAAAAATCATATTTTAAACTTCTTTCATGCCCCATTGAAAACTTTTATCATGTTTTGAAGAATCTTCATAAAAGAAGCCATGTCCAGATAACACATGTAAATTAGTTTAGTTCGTAATTTGCATAATCAATGCTCTTAACTACCTCAGTGGACAAGCTGACCATTGATATCGAATGTAACCACTACCAATGGATGACCATGTATTCATCTTTTGGGTCAGCAAATTAGCGAAGACGGGTCATCATCCTCCAACATCTTTGCATCACAATCGTACCATGTGGACATGCATTGTTATTTAAAGGTTGCTCGTCTTATGTAAATGTACCATCTATAGTAAGTTAACGTCTGAACATGACTCTAATATCCCTTGTATCCCTCCAAGACTCAAAGCACCCCATTCTTGAAGAGGAAATGTTTTATCGATATCTTCCGCTAAGCCAGTGGATGTCGTGTCTGAATTTAGGTTAAGATAATAGTGCCAGAACCCATTAATCCAGGTGCTGTCAGTGTAAGAAATCTATGATACACTAGATAAAAATTAATATGTTCCAACTCATATTTCAAAAACAATCTCGGTTATGATATTAAGGAACCATCTCGCTCCGCCAGATAGTCATATTTTATTCAGCAAAACACTTTAAAAGCATGAAAGATCGTGATAGGACACTAAAAGAATACATTTTAGCTTGGAGGCAAATATGTTCATATATAGGTCAGTCCCTTACCCCACTTTTTTTCTGGTCCGGTAGACTCTGACCAAGACCAGTCTTAAACCTGTTGCCAATGGATATCCAATGTTTAAAATGAAGATTTTGTAAAAGAAATTTGTTTGAAAAGTTAACTTAGGTATAATAAGTTATATTTTGATATTATTCCTTGGTCCCATTAAGTATATAATGTACAATAAATCATATTTTTAATGTAACACAAGTCCATATCATCATTTCCTAAAATGAAGAATGTTTCGCCCAGAGTGGATGGTAATGATTCCACGTAGTTCTTACTGCCGTCATGAATTAATAGCTTTTCTTTACGTGTTTACAGTACTTAAATGTCATGTACCGTGTCACAATTTACATGTTTTGCTTTATTTTGAATTCCATTAGGACTTAAAATATTAATGTTAATTCAGAAGTTTGTTGGACTTTTGTCAAGTGTGAACACACCACACTGTGATCAAAGCGCGTTCTTGTATTTGTAAAATGTTTATAGAATTTGATGGTTTGTGTTTAGGAATTCAATGTGATATGGGGTAATTTGACATGGCCCCTATGTATCATGTATGCTTTAAAACATTTAATTTTACAAGTTGGGTGATAAATCTGTTTACAAATTGATTACAAGAAAAGTGTTCAATTTCTAGATATTGTTTTTGCAGTGTACTATCTTTCAAGTTATTGGAAGGTAGAGATGGACTTGAACTATAGGGCCGAAATACAAAAATGGGAAATTCACTAGGGCCTTTCCCTTATCGGGTTTGACAGGTGGGGCATTAATGTATGATAGTGTTCACCCATTGTGTGAGGACTCAAAAACATTTTCAGCACCTAACAAGTTCCAAATATCCCGTAATCAGGAATACCTTACCCCAAATTTTGACTGCAAAGAAATGATTTTTTCTCTTTAAAAAACACACCCTTAGACTCAAATTACCCTAATCGTGATCAGAAAAAAAACTACCCTTATTTGTAGAGTACCTCAGCAACTGCATTAATTGTAATGAAATCAATGATACCGCCTATTAAACAGGTGCTATTGTTTGGTTAGGTCAGTGAAGGGTCATTAGAACAATGATCATCAGACCTAGTATTGTTATAAAATATACCCTAATCATAGACCTCCAACTGAGTGCCAAGTTTAAATGGGCTACCATGATTTGGTTTACTATTACATGTACAACACTCGGTTTGGTGTTGGTAGTCAGAGAGTCAAACTGAGAATGTTCAAATATGAGATATTGTTTTTTCAAAATTTCAAAGAGTAAAAGAGAAAATAAGATGGAGTCATCTCTTGATCAAAAGAAAAACAGAAGATCATTGCAGGCATGAGAATTTTCCTGCTTTTGCAGGATTTTCTGCTTTTTTGTGGTCCAAATTTCCGCCCTTTGTTTTAATTTCAGTCCGCTTTTGGCCTTTTCTGCCTCATTTCACACTCTTTTCAGGCTTTTTCAAACTTTTCAGGTTTTTTCATGGATAATCATTCTCATGCCTGTCATTGAAACAAGTTGAAAAATATTCAAACATGGTTCATCAGTGGTTTTCAACTTCCAACGCTTGCTGTAGCTACGATATTTTAAGTAGAAATGTATTTGCTCTCTCATTTGGCAATATTTTTAAAGGCCATAAAAGTTGATAAATGTTTCTTTAAAGTGGAAAATGTCATCACCATTAGCCATCAATCTTGATCTAGCATAGTCTGTGAATAGCACCAGTTGCCATGGACCATGTGTGTCAGCTTCAGTTAAAATAGATAGATAACAAGGCATATCTATAGTATAGATCTTTTTTCTGTGGAATTCACATGTGTCTGCATGGTGGAAAGTGTATCTGTTTTCAGAGATGTCACCTATTTTTTTAAAAGTCCAAATATGCTATTTCAGGTTTTATTTCACAATTGTGTGGTTTGGCGATACCTGAAAACAGGAGGGCTCAGGTACTAGCTTATCTGCCTTGACATAGGATGTGTCCATTGTTGGCCAAGTATAACCATGAGAGTCTAAAATTAGCCTTTTCGAAGTATAAAAAGGAGAGCAGTATTCATTCTGGGTAAAATCCAAAAATTTAAAAGACTTACCGACTTCGAGCAGCACCATCATATTATGTCTGCCATACCTTCAAAAGGCTAATTTGGCATGACATGTTTTGCCATTTTAAGCCAGTGTCCACAGTTGTATACTGTGTGTGTGTTTGATGTGTTTTGTATTATTATTGGTTTATTTGAGGAGATTGACATCTTTGAAGAACATAACTGGATACATCACTTAAATGGGTTGAGATGATTTTGTCATATCCTGTTTGCTAGAAATTATATTTACATACACTTTCTTTTCGCTGCATAAGTTACATAACAAACACTTAATAGTTTCAACAATGAACATTCATTATATACAAGTTTCAGTCAATGTTGTTGGCATTTTCAAAATCGTGAGTGTATTTGGAGCTTAAAATTAAGCCTGCAATACGATATAAGCATTGATAGAATCAACATCGGAAGCATACAAAGATGGACGGTATGTGGGCGTTAGGAAAGGACACGTTCTTGGTAAAGATGCTTACCCGCAACGCAAACACTATACTTACCCGGACACAAACACTAGTCCTCAATGTTAGAACTAAAGTATTATGATGGATACAAGAAAAACTAATGATTATCATCATCTGGAAATAGATTTCTGGAGTATTATTGTCGTGAAGAATATATAGATTTTGAGTTATTATTTTGTTGAGAAGTGGATACAAGGGAATTAGAGTATGGAGAGTAACATGCAGAGGTGTTTTTACCAGCAGGGGGGGGGGGGGGTTCAAACAGAAAAAGCAGAAAAAAAAGGAGGTAAATACATGAGGAAAGAAAGGAAAGAGGGTGTAAGAAAAACGTCTAACAATGAAATAAAAAAAAGAATGAAGAAGCAAGTGAAAAGACCAGGATTCCAGTGCCCCACCCACTATCCTGACCCCCGCCTCTCTGCTGGATCACACTTTACACACACCCTCACTTTATACTATAAATCCTCGATTTGGCTCCTGCTTGGATGAGATACCTAGGAACTTGCTTGTATATTACAGAGAAGTAGGTTTGCTGATTTTAGGTAAATGTGCGCGCAGCAACAAAACATTGCAATCGCATCAGGTATCCACAATTAATTTTTTGTTTTAATCTTCAATAACGAACAAATTTAATAATAATACCAATACCTGTATTGTAGATGGCTAATCATTTCTTACTAATTTGTTTTTGCTTTTTATAACATTAATGCAGTCAGTGACATATGCCTACTTCAAAAATGGCTATTACTTGTAGCTTCATGTTCAGTTGGAGATCAAATTGTAATGCCGACACTAAATTCCCATTATATTTTGTTTTAAAAGAGATGGAGCTTTAATACCCAGTCCAATGTGGTAATATTGTAAGTCCATAGATTAAGAAAACTACTAATCATTGGGCATGAAATTGTCAGTTGCAAAGAAATTTCAAGAACTAGTTTTATCTATTTGTTTTAAAGGTAAATCCAATTTTTAAGTTAAAATTTACAATCCAATTTGTCTCCATTTTCTACAAATACCATCTTTATTTTATACCTTGTGTGTTGGCATTTCAAAAATGTCACTTAAATTAAATATGTTCTGCCTTCATATGAAAAATACGAGAGATTGCTTCCTTCCCCTCTATAGAGAAATTAACCGCTAGAAATTGAATTGCATGATTTGTTGTGTGAGAGACACTCCAATAACACATTTTTACATCTCACAAAGCATTTCAATAAATTTTTGGAGGCACCTTGGGAAAGAAATAAACTAACAACAATCACATTAGTCCAATTGCTTGACAGTGGCATCTTTTTTTTTATCATTGAATTGCAATGACAAATTCAAGCAGTGCTCAATCAAATTTTTGATAGATTGGAATGAATTCTATTTCGGGTAAAACCCGCCTTTTGAATTTTGCAATAAGTGTTATTCAATTGTCATTATGTAATTTACATTAAAAAAGGGGCAATAATTTTGTTCAGAAGTTGCTTTCGTGAATTCTGATGTGTGTGATGTGTGTTTGAATCTGTACATGTCATTTAGTAGCATATGTGTTTTGAAATATATTTCAGAAACTTTCCAGGTTTTGTTTTGTTAGTTATGTTTTTAATACAATTTCTATAACTATTTGTCAAGAACCTTTTCATGGATGCCCAAAATTTTGTATTTTGGTACTCCCAAAAAGTGGATATTTTTCGAATGAAAAGTGTGCTGGCACAGATTTGTTGTAAAAAGTGGACATAAAGCCCATTAAAAATTACCCTTTTTGAATGCACCAAAAAGTGGATTTTGTTTATTTTCCTCCCACTCTTGAACTTTTTTATTGGAAAAAATAGCAAAAAGTAAACATTTGTGGATATTGGGGAGGGGTGCTCCCCCATGTATATGGGTCTGATATGTTTGCACTGGTTTTTTTCTCACACAACAAATATTGATGCATGTTTGAAGGAAAACATAGTCATTGGTTAAAAGCCAGACACTTGTCTCTGTAGAATTTATATTGTCCAGTATTATATAGGGCATACATGTATGAAGAGTCTGAGCCGGAATTGTCATCTGCTATAATAAAGTTAAAGGCTGCAATGCCGGGCAAATGTGTCAAATGATCAACTGTTATGTAGTTTGCACAGAAATTGACTAGATCCATATTCTCAATTTAGTACTGAAATGTCTGCTTCAAATGCTTGTTGTCATCTATGATCGTGTTTTTGTTACCAGGATATGGCCAGACAATTTTGCAGTTGCCAAGTTTTTAAGATTATTTTGTCAGGAAAAATGATAAAAGTGATGGATGATAAAATATAAGCAAAGTCGTTGTCATTCTGCGAAAAGTTGTTCGAGTATAAACCAGGGTAGAAACGGTGCTATTTGTGGATGTATAGAGCATACAAAGTGTTAACATATAGGAAGGTGGATAATAGCCCCAGAAACACATTTATAAAACCAGGTTGATTAAATATGACATCGTTGGATCAGTTGCATGCACATTTTGATATTCCATTTCAACATCACCACTTGGAAGGAAGAGGCATCAAATGAGGATGGATGAGAGAGCAAGTTGAAAATAGACATGCATTACCTTGTTTTTCCAAGATAAAAATGATAAAAAGATTGCTGCTGCCTGATTGGGTACTAAATTTAGATGAGAATGGAATTGTGTTGTGTATTTGTTAAGTTCAACTAAAAGTAGTTGTTGCAAGGTGTGTTTATTACCATGCATACATGTGAATTTGTATGCTGCACGGAAACGATCATGTCTTTCTTGCAACTTTGTAAATTTAGACATAACACCAACGTAACAATACCTTTTCCATTTTTCCAAGAATATACCACTTATGATTCCGAAGGTATTTTCATAGGGAGAGGCCACATGGGCCTGTTGGTTATCCAGTCATGGCATAACTGACAACCACACCAACCCTGACCTAGCCCACAGTATGTCCCGGTCCCCCTCAACATGACTGCCGTATGCGTGCCCTCACTTTTTGTATCCCTTGCCACACCCATGCATACCAAGCCACCCTCCTCTTCAGCATGCTAGCTCACTAACTCTAACTGCCCTGAACCCTACAGGCTAGGTGTCTACCCTTCAGCGGGCAAAACATAGGGCACCGCTTCCACTTGACCAAAAACCCCTAAATTAGATATCTCTTACAGGCCTTGCTGTTTGAGGTGAGCGATCGCTCTCGCCGCCACTGCTCGTCAAACTCAATTTCTAGTGAGCGATTTTCCACTCACCATAGACACTAAATATCGCTTGCTGTGAACCACCACGATCACCCAAAATTGAATCCAATTTACATTCATGTTTCGAACAGCACTTTCAATGTATTCATTATTTGATTTAACATAATAAATTATAGCCTTAATCCCTGAAAGCGAAAGAGAGAGTGTCAGTGCGTTGGTGTTTCATATTGGTATGAATTAATTATCTTTCAGACCTAGAGAGTGACTTGACCACTACATACAACAAGAGTGTGATTTGACCACTCGCCTAGCATCGTGCTAGTGAGTGATTGACCACTCGCCTTTCAAATCTAAACGGCAAGGCCTGCTCTTACACTTCATCTTCTTGAAACAGGACACATAATTAGTTAACTTCCAATCATGACAACAAAGAAAAGCTATAAATCATAGTAGAAAATTCCTGTGCTTTAACCGTAGCAATATGGAATACATGATAGAATAGATTTGATCAATTCACAAAATTATTGTAGTAAACCAGCAATATTCGTTTTTGTTCATTAGACATTTGAAAGATAACTTGATGCTTGAAGTTGTAACCATGGCAACGAGGGGAATCCCCCTATTACAAGGAACCCAATCTTGGAGCACGTTTAGTTGCCGGTTTGTATGGCCGGCTCAGCAGTGAATTCAGTCAATACAAAGTGGATCATCTCTACTGCTTTTTAACAACTAGCCTTCTTTACTTTCTATATCCGTCTTCTTTTGACAAACAACCGAGTGAGTTATTGTATGATGACACAGTGCTGAAATTTATCAAGACTTTGGACAAGTTACAACAAGTTTGCCGTAAACCGTTCCGTTGCTAAAAACCAACTTGAAATATTCTGTACTTCACCGTTTATGTAATAATTTGATTAGATGTAATTTGATCAAAAAGGTTGATCAGCTAATTGGGTGGAAATTTTGAGCAATCTCTTTTCAAGAATATTGAACAAAGTTTTGTAAATATTTGTATCACATAATGTTTGATTTATAGGGGATATGAATGATTATGCGTGTAACAAGTGTGTATTTCAAATTTGATGGCAGAAAGGTGTAAATACAATAGAAGATACTTTCTTTTATAGGAGGGGGATTCCCCAGCAAGAGACAACATTTTGCAGTTATTCAAATGTACATCGGCTAGACCTGATCACATTTTCCTTTTTCCTTAATTGTTCTGCTGTTCTGTCTAGATGAAAAGTTTGAAATGATTGTTTGGTTTCTAAATGTCATGGAATGGTATAGGATATTTGGTAAACTTTGAATAAATTTCTGTTCTGTTCATATATACAGTAAAAACATGTTTTTAAGACATTTGTGCTGTATTCTATACTTTAAAAGTCTATTCAACAATTTTCTGTAACAAATCTATTGTCTAAATCCACTAGGGACAATTTAATATAGGCCGATTTGATCACCATATAGCATGTCTATTGCATAAAACATGTTTACAAATAAAATGCTCTGAAAGTGTAAATTGCTATACTCTAAAGTCTTTTAAAACATGCCAAATTCAACAGTTTTGTTCTGACAGGCCTGTCTAATTTTGTTGTTTTTGGATCGCTTTCCTGTTTTCCAGTTATCAGCTTCAGTACCACATCATGATTGTTCCAAAAATGCAAACATTTGAATTTTGATGAATTTCGGGTTGTTTTGAGATGAGCAAACAAGTTGTGGGTTTCTTTGTCCCTATTTCAACTTTTATTTGTATAATAAAATATTGATGAGTATCCGTCTGTTTCTTTACTGTTGCTCTCACTCTGAGATGTATAATATATTATGGCAGTGTGGATAAGGCAGATGAGTAGAATGAATTTAGGTTGAAGCATAGATTTTCAAGACTCTAGAGTATTTTAATAGAATCTAAGGGAAAAGAGATACAAATGTAAATCCAGATTACCCTGTATTTTATACAGTAGACAGATATTGGATCAAACTTGTCACATGTTTATGTGTAAACTTTCTTGTGCAATTGTGTCAAGATGGTGGGGCACATTATGGTAAGACCTAAAACTTGAGTATCTTTTCATTTTGGCAATCTTCCATTACCATTACTGGGAAGTAGATTGTAAGTTTCTAGTATTTAACACAGTATGTGATGTTCAACAATCATTCTCAACATTATGGTTCTGGAGGGCAAATTTGTTTCATTTTTTTCTTGTTTTCTTCGAAAAATAATGTCACCCATGCCATGCATCACCACAAGCATGTTAAGTGAATAATTTAAATATAATAATGTGAGGGGTCATCAGGTGATTGTGGAATCTTTAACTAAACAGGGTTAGGAGCTTTCCATTGGTATTATGGAGGATCAAATGCTTATAGGCTTGTAAATGGTAAATGTTTGATGCAGTTGTCTCAGGAGAATCATGCATGGTGAATAAATAGGTTTGTAGCCTATATAGAAAGTTAAAGAGAGAAGAACTTATGTTGAATGAGTGATTAGGGCAGTAAGTAATTATGTGACTGAGATCTACAATTGAGAAAGTGAGTGAGTGAGTGTGTGTAAGTTGAGGGAGTCAATGAGTAGCCTGTGCCGAGTAGGTGAGTGGTGAGTAAGTTATTAAGTGATGAGTTATAAAGTGATAATTAGGTATGAATTAGTGAGTTAATGAGTAATGAGTGAGCAAGAAATGAGTCAATAAAGACAAAGACTGATGAGTGATGGCAAGTAATTAGTGAAAGAGAAACATGTTTGTGGTAAGTCGCACACATGTAAGTAATGAGTGCATAAAGATATTGCACATTCAGCATGATGCAATACAGTGATGGTATGAGTAAGAATAGTTATTGAGCACCTCCTTGTGACATATACCCATGAAATGAAATGTATTGACCGACGTCATTCATAAAATGCAGAAACAGACCTGATATTGACTCTGATAATCTGCCATGCCAGTATCCTAAGTTAACCTTTTAGTTAACTCAAGTTCACCACGACCTCATGAATTAAAACCAAGTACTTAACAGTCATCACAGAGCCGGTGAATAAAAAATATCAGAAAGTAGTTGACATTTTGGGTAAGAAGAATTTTGACTTGATTGATAATGATTTGTGTGTTGACTATATGGAGATAAAGTGTGCTTTAGTAAATGTCAGTATCAGCTTCTTTGAAGGTAGAGTAAACCATTGGAGATGAGAGAAGGTTGTTGAAAACAATTTGATATGTGTATTTTGATGAGCTGCATTTGCAAATGAAAAAAAATAAGTGTTTACAGCTTAAATCTTAGCATCTTTTGATGCTGAAGAAGAGAGTTTGAGCAAAGAGATTAGACTGGGAGAGGGTGGAAACAGCCATGTTTGCATGTTGCTGTGGGGAGAATAGTGAACCACCCTCCTGAAATGTGATTTGGTGATTATGCACACTAATTTCAAAAGTCATTTGATTTTGGCCTTAGTTGAAAAGGGGAGGGTGTTTGGTCCTCATGTATGATAGTGTGGGCTTTTAAGAAGAGCTGGCCCAGGCCTGTGATACATGTGCATTTAGATGAAAACTCAGGGTGTTACTTTTTCCACCAAAATCGTCCATCAAACATTTGGGCTTCATGCATTGACCCAGCTACCTCAATCCCCTACCCCCATACTGGCTGTACTAGTGACAATCCAGTATGGCAGTATAGCACTACACGTTATGCTATAGGAGGGAGTCAGCCTCTTTTGGTTATCCTCTTTTGGTGAACCTTTAATGTGGCTGATATCAGGATGCTTGAGTATTTAAATAAAAAGTTCCAAAATTTAATGTAAGTGAGTTTAGTATATCGAGGGGTCATTAACACAAAGTTGTAGCTCCATTTTGGCCATTCAGAGAAAAATGAGTTTAAAGATAATGGGCCACATTGACTATGTAGTTAAGTCTCTGTTTCCTGGCCATTGTCTTTGATTTCAATGGGGTGCTAATGCTAAATGGAGTTACTTCTGTGTGTTTATTGGAAAGTGCTCATGTTTCTGAACATTTTGATATCAAAATCATATTTTCACAAAAATTGGAGTTAAGTCTTTGTGTCACTGACCCCTCAACATAGCCTATATGCCACAAGTTTTAGACAAAGATGGAAATGAATATTCATCATCATATCTTTGCTTAGCCTTAGTACATAGATGCATATATTGTATGAAAACTAAATAGATAAATAAGCAAACATAAATAAGTAAACATCCACAACGCTTGCAGTAATTGTTGAGCCACTCAGTATAACCAAACCCAAATAAGAAATAAATCTGTGCCAGACTCATTTTAAATAAAAAATTACATTAAAAAGATAGTGAGTTTCAGCTTTGGAAAAGAAAAAACCAAGATTTTGTTGCGTGTGAAAAGGACCAATCTGTGGCTGCATTTATTATTGTGAGACTATACTCATGACGGAGGTAGAGGATGTTTATTTGAGATACATCATAATAGCAAATATAAAGCCCTTAGGATTGAGTAGATGGCTGGCACTTGAGTTGAATTTCCCAAGCTCATCTTCACTATGTAATATAAAACGACAAATTTTCACGTTTTAGTTATATTTGCTGCTTTTATTACGCGTCCATCGTAGCACAAAAATTTAACGGAACATGTTACTTAGTTACAGCTTTGTACTTGAAACCCTGCATCGATGTGATACATGCAAAAAAACATTTGAGATAGTCAAGGAGTTGAAATTATTTCTGTGTAAATGGCTAGTCTTACTGTATGTATTCATGAATCCATGTTAGATGACACAACATCCTCTGAGAGGACATAGTGGCTTCCTTTGATTAAGTATTTCATCAATCTTGGAAAGATCTACGCAGTGTAATGCGTTACTAATTACACGACAGTGAGACAATCGCTCATGCTTGTTACTTGTAATTCTCAAAACAAATTTACATGTTTGTTGCTCTGATGTGATGATGAAATATTTTCAATGTGAGTGTGGCATCACTATCAGTTGAAGAACAGGTGATACAAATCTTACACCTATTGGGCTATTCCAGTTAAAATCCACACTACCCCTGTGGAATTTTGGAAAGATTCCACAGGGGGAGTATGTTTTTCAAATGTAATTGGTCAGGGTTACTAATTTTGAAACTCATCCTCTCACTGTATTAAGGTTTTACATATCTTCCACAACTGGAGTGAGTATTTCAAATAGAAGTCACCCAACTGTCTATTCTATTCAAAATTCATACTCCCACTGAGGAAGACTTCAGCTAAATCCTCCACAGGGGTAGTATGGATTTTAAACGGAACAGTCCTTTTCAACCATGCAGAGAACTGTAAATTCTACTTGTATCCTTCCTTTAAAGTGGCTCACATCGTGACCAAGTATCTCCTTGTTTTATTCTTGTACTAGTAATTAATTGTCCTTGTTTCTTTCACATCTCTGTTTACCATTAGCGTGTGCATCCACTATATCCTTTTATCCCCTGGTCTTAATAACCATGGGATATTGTGTTGCCACCTTACTGAAACATTACAGCCAGGGGATTTGTGTTCTTTATCCACTACATGTATTTTTCATTACAATTTCCCTTATTGTTTTATACATAGGTTCTGCTTTAAAAGGTGTAATCCGTATCTATGGTAATAGTAACCATGCTATAATTTTTCTCTTTTATTTTACAGAGTATTTCTAACCAATCTAATCAGAGACCAAGAAGACATCTAAATAATAACAAATATAAGGTCAGTCTAATATGAGCTAATTTATAGTACAGTCAAAATATTACAATATAATGAATACAGTGTGCTATGTTAGATGTGTGCGCCATGCCACATGTCTGCTGCATCCCATAACCTCCTTGTGTACGTGTTGTAATGGTTGAGTCACGGGAACGTGAAGGCTTATTAGGCCATGTTCATGGAAGTACAAAAGGCCTAATTTACTAATTAACAAGACATGCTTACTAAATTTAGAGAAGATTAGCCATATATTGTCTTCCTTTCAGTGGAAAGCCATCACTTAATCTGGTTTCATTTGGATCACTACAGTTTTAATACCTCCCTAAAATTTGCCTTTGAACTTTTTAATACCGGCGTATTGCCAACAAGTGGACCTTTTTTCAATTTTTCTTCTACTTCTGAACCTTTTTATTGGAATGAGCAACAAGTGGACCTTTGTGTATTGAGACCATGGACCGCCCAACATTATCCATGGTGTTAGGTGAAGCCACATATCCATGGTAATTTTGACTGGATAACAGGTGTTATCATGCATGGGAAAATAGTATCCCCCAATATGTACGTCTTAAAAGAAAGACTCGCTAGTTTGTGTCATTGACAAAATTGTTGCTATGCAGTGTCGACTATGTGCACCAAAGTTGGTGGTCTAGATACTTGTTGGTCTAGGCTCCTCCTGGATACTGGTCTGATCGTCGCTATTTCATGATTTTCATAAAAGTGGTATTATATTTGGCAGCAAACCACAACTGTATCGCAATTTTGTTTACCTCATCCATTGGAAAATATTATCAGGGAGGGGAAGTTAAATTAAAAACTGATGTTAATATATATCTGATTTGATTTGTTTGGTTTTTGCAGCATAAGCACTCAAAAGTCTAACACTGCCATCTGACACAGAGCGACTTCATGGGACTACAAACCATAACCGTCTCCGATGCGACAGTAAGCATACCTCAAGTAGTGTCATGATCACCCCAACCTGTAGCCCAAATAAGGAACTCCTACAAGAAAGTGCCAATGCTGGCGTATCCAATGCCGGTGTCACCGTAGAAACCTCAGCCACTCTACGGGAAGCGAGGAAAGTGGCGGTAACTAAGAGTAAGCGTAGACTACCTGTTAATATGCAGCTGGAAAGTAGCGACGACGACGACGAAGATGATACGGAGAGGCTAGCAGATGACCCGGTTATCTTTCCTTTCGATGCTGATTTGAATGAGCTGGATTTGGAGCAAATTGAAAAGTTTTAAAAAAACTAAACAAGTGTGTGATTGGTATTTTCATGAATTTACTAATGAAATTGTTCTGTGATTTGATTGATGATTCCTATAATATGATGTTCATAGCTTAAAAAACATTTTGCTTGTTGCCCATGCTAAACAAAAAGTTAATTAAAAATGTGAAAAATTGTATGATTGATTAGCCATAAAGGGTTTGGTAAGGCTTTCTGAATGCAGTACTTAAAACACCCATAGAGCAAGTTGAATGTACTTGTCATTGCTACCTGGGTAAGAAATATCCGAGGGGTTTATACTGCAAGAAGGCACCATCTGCAATAGCTGCCATGTGTCATATGTTTAAGTCAAATGTCTACAGGGCAGCTATTATAGATAGGACTGTCTTATACTAGCTCCTTGATATTTTTGATCCCTACGGTGAGGGTCCTACTCCCTACGGTGAGGGTCCTACTCCCTACGGTGAGTTGCAATCTGCCTTCCAAGGAAAAATGATACAATGGCCCTACTTCTACAGTTTGACTATTACTAAAGTAATAATGGGCTATTCCATGTAAAATCCACACTTCCCCTGTAGAAGATTTTAGAAAATATCTTTCACAGAGGGAGTATGAATTTCAAATGGTATGAACACATTAGCAGCTCCATTTGAAACTCACCTTCCCTCAGAGGAAGATTCAGGTTGAATCTTTCTCAGAGGATGTATGAAATTCAGATGGAGCCACCTAATGTGTTCATTCCATTTGAAATTCATACTCCCTCTGTGAATGATATTTCCAAATCTTTCACAGGGGCAGTGGGGATTTCACATTACAAAACAAGCTTTGCATGCATGGTGAATAAAGAAAAGGAAATTAATTTCAGTTCATTTAGTATAGATCAAACTGTGAAAATATGTTGCCATTTGATAGGGTTCAAACTGAACCATGAAACATGTTAGTTGTTGCAAAGGTGTAATACTTGATCAAATGTACAAAATCAGGAAGCCTGCCTGCCCTTCTAGATAATAAGATAATTATCATTATCAAAATGCACCCTGCCTATAAAATTACAAAAGAAAAATTAGAATTTAGGTCAACTATCTGTTTTATTATCAATTGAAGAAGAAAAAAGTGATTATTGAAATTATTGTGCTTATAAGATTTAAAATATGACTTTCTGTATTTGCTCGAGTTCCAGCTTAGAAAAAAATCATATCCGAGTATCAAGAAGTGATTATACTATGTGTCGTCAAAACTTGAATTTTGTATCATGTAACTTGCAGTGCGAATTCCATTGTCATTATGCATGTTTTATGTTTGTTATAATATTATTTTTAAAAATTGACCGTGTGCCCAGTTTTTGTTTGTTTTGTTTTCTAATTAAAACATTTGCAGTTTGCCAGAAATGTTTGTACAACTTTTTGATTGTTAGTTTTGTTTTGTTTTCATCTTCCTCATCTCTTCAAGGAGTAAAATGTATATGTTGACTCTAGTTGTGAAGTGATCGCCCACTTATCATTGAGTATGATTACACCGGATAGGAATCACTTCTTACCAGGAACTAAAGAATGCGGTATTCCAGTTGAAATCCACTACCCCATTACATGGAAGACAGGACCTTGAATCTTCCACACAGAGAGTGTGAATTTCAACTCCCTGTGTGGAAGAGTAAGGCATGTTTTTCATACAGGGTGTATGGATTTCAACTGGAATAGCCCAATTAATCCAGTCTTCCAACCAAGACACGCAGGAAGGGTGTATCTTTACATTTTCAATAATGGAGTTTGTCCTGTCTGCTGTAGTTGTTGCCACCAATATGTCAATTGCACACAACAGTTTGTATTCTGTAAAGGAGTCACTATGGACCACAATAGCCTCATTCCAGTGGCATAGTTCAATAACCTCAATTAAACAATCATAGTGCAAAATTTGGCCTCAAGTTGCAGAGTATGAGTTTTTGTACTCAAATTTTCAAAGGTCATACAATGAATGTACAAATGTATTGGGGTTAAAGAATTGTGCCTTGATAGATGAGCATGTTGTGGAATTTAGTGAGTTACAAACTAAGTTGTGCTTCATTTTGTCAATATGCAGTCTCCTTCTTCAAATATGCTCCAAGAAGCTTTTTCTCAAGGCTGACATTTCAACAAAGTAGTGTTAGTGTAAGAACAGACCATTTTGGTAATATCCGAAAGTCTTTGCAAAAGAAACGGAGACTATGTCATCATCGATGTGCAGATCATCACTGCACATCATCGACTTGTTGAACTTGCGGAATGACAAGGTTTCGCATCAACATGACGTACTCACTGATTCATTTGTAAAGGCTTCAGGGTATACCAAAAGTTAAATTTCAATGCATTATCACAAGGAGGTCTGCTTGGCTTTGCATGCCATTACCAATGGAAGTATATTTACAATAATGTGTATGTAAGTTCCACATTTGATCAATGTGAAGGACATGGAATGAATGTGACATAACACTACAGCAGAATGAAGGAAGACAGATTTTAGAAAGAAAAAAAAAGATACGCCATTCGTCCTGTAAGAGCAGAGTAATCGATAAATGTACACGACATACTTTCTACTGTGAAGGTCAAATCCTGATATATTGTACATTCGTATGTTGAGATATTTTCCCAAGGCAGATCGCTATTGTTGTCCCTAACAGCTGGAATTTTGTTGAAAAAAAATTCTTACTTAAAATGGATTTTTCTCTCTTTAAGACGTGTTTGAGTATATTGAAAATGTGCCAGGAAAAGTTGTTCAGTTCTTGAGTAATTTTTGGAAGTTGTTCAGAACTGGAGACGTGTCAGTTTGCCCGACAGTTACAAGTTTAGATCAAAATAGCATACTACTGTTAGGTGCTACTTAGTTCCTTTGCCATTCATTATATACACCCAACATGCAAAGAAATCTGCACTCTCAGATTCTGTACTAGTTCCTGGTCATGTACATTAGTTTACCACCTTGATGTATGAGGATGATGATATTTTGCCATTTTGTTGTTTTCAGTGCAGTATAGTGTAGCAATGCCGTTTTATGTAACTGAATTTACATGGTCTCATAGTCAAGCTCGGAGTTCAATTATATTTTTGTATGTGATGCGTAAGGGAGAAGCGTAACTGCGATTGAAAGATAGGTCATCTGTGTTTGAAAAGAGCTTGATATGGGACCATGACGATTCTTAAAAGTGTGTAGCTTTAGCTAGCTCAGGGCAGTATGCAATATTATTTTATCTGTTTTGTTCTTCTTTTTTTTTTAGTGTTTCTTATTATTTTTGAAAAGCTTGTTTAAGTTATGATAATGATAATAATATAAAAACAGTCACTTGAAATGGCAGGGAATATGTTGAAATGAGGCATGGGTCTTTTTTGTCTGTTAAAGTTCACAGCTTATTATAAAATGGTACTGCTCTCAAAAGATGAACATAAAATGTATTGAATTAAATTATCAGTGAGAATTGATATGAAAAAAGTTGCTCATACTAAAGACTGATGGATGATAGTGATTAATAATATTATTTAGAAGTACAAATTTGATGTACATCTCGTTTATTTGAGAAATGTCTTCAATAATGTCATAATGTCAATTCAATATATTGAGTACCTGTTTCCTGACAAGTGTTCAGTTTGACATTACATAAAAGCACTATATTAATTGAAAGGTATGGACTGTTACCTCTGTCATCTTCAAAAATGGACAAATATGAAAGTGTACATTTGTGAGGATACAGGCATTTTATACCTTTTAGATACTACTAAATGTTTTTAAATTGTAATAATACATCTTTTACGAGTTTCCTAGAAATCTAATTTATTTCTATACACCATCCAGGAGAAGCAATATCCATCCACTAGTCTTCAGTATGTTGTCATATTGAAGTAGCACCATTTTGTCATATTAAAGGTCATGCCTGCATTTCAAGGCTAGCCTAGTTGCTTTTCTTCCATGCCATTTCAAATTCATTCCAAAGCCAGAGGGGGTAAGATGCGATGTAAAGAGAGGAATAAGAAATTGAGAGAGAAAATGTTGGTGACCAAATGTAACTACCATTAACCGTAACAAGGCTTTATTTATACATAGAGGCTTTTTTGTGTGTCCCCTCCCTGCTTTATTGTCAATTGTATTATGCCTATGAATGTGCAGTTGCCTTCAAACCAGCTTTTATGTGTGTTAGTGTGTTGTCCCCAAATTATTATTTTTGTGGTGAGCTTGTTTCTAACCAATTTGAAATTTCTTGAGAAGTTTGGTTTCAGGGCTGGCATTTACTAACCAATACAGTCCCACACCAGAGGTCACAGTTCAGATTGTGCAGGCATTTTATATTATTACGTCTTACTCACGACCCATTGCTCCTATTTTGATTGGTCAGTAAAGAGAATTACACATTATTTCTTATACTGGTGCTACATAGAAAAAGGAATCTTTGTACAAACCATGACAACTAGTTCAAGATGGCAGGTTCCATCTTCTGGTTTGCTTCAGCACAATGCCGAAATTGAACTTGGAAAAAACTCATTCGCAAAACTTCATAGACAGTTTGCTCGTTTTCTTTTGGGATAAAAATTATTATCCCCAGAATGATAATGTGTTAATAGTAAGTGTCAGCTCCAGATGTCAGATCTCACAATTCTTCCTTTACTTTTGTTTCTTTTTGCTGGTACCAATATGTAACAATATAAAAACAAAACTCTGGGGAACCTCCTTGTAGAAGATCCATTATATTTGATAGACTAGTGCAGTGCCTACGATAAAATATATGTTCAATTGTATTGTAACAGGTGAGAATTGTGTACGAATTGAAATATTTTGCCCTACTGATATTATTAAAAGGCAGGGATAACTAAATCACCATAATGTAGTTCTTGATGTTCGAAACATAACATGTATGTATAGAACATAATATTGTGCAGTAGTCCAGACTGAGATTATAAGATCCAATATCAGAGATTGTAGAACAGTTTGGTGTCCATTTATGTCATGCTAATAATGCCAGGGATTATTAGGGCTATTGCAGTTGAAATCCTTACACCCCATATGGAAGGCATGATCATAATGGTCCACACAGGGGGCATCAATTTCAAATGGGGTTACCTGAATGGGTGACACCCATTTGACTCCCTATGTAAGAGATTAAGATCATGACTTCCATGGAGGGTGTATTGATTTCAAATGGAACAGCCCATTTGACCCTTTAGGTAACTATTTTCATTTCAGTTTTGTTCATTTTATATAAAACAAAAACATTACTATTTGAAGATAGTGATACAATCCTAGTTAAATGTTACAATATTTGATATTCCATATAAATATTAAGGTCTGTTTTCAGAAAGCATAAATGTGCACTGTATTCTGCAATAGCAGAATTAAGCGAAGAGTATCAGAAATAATAAATAATTGATCTGTTAGCCTCACAAATCTAAACACATCGTTGATTTAAAGAAAATTCAAAACAGGTTTGTCCGTTTATCATGCAGAATACAGAATTGCGCATCTGACCAAAACAGTCGTTTAATACATCCTATCATCGTATACATTAAGAATTTTGCAAAAGAAATAGCCCTGGTGAATTAGCTACTCTGTGAATCTTAATTCACCTGGATAAACCTGAAAATCCTCACGATGTTTCATTTACATGTTATCTTATGATGGTGCTTAAAGTAGTAATAATCTTTGTATAATTCAGTATTTACTATGGTGGTGAATACAGTAAAACAGCCATTCAATTTTGCCCTGTATTTACAGTACAGTAGAGGTATTGTGTGGAATAGGCATACTTATCACACAGGCATGAGAACTTTCAAGCTTTTGCCTGAATCCAGGCATTTTTATTTTTTCAGCCTGTTTTGGGCCTTTTAAGGCCGAATTCACATGCTTTTTGAGGCAGTTTTCAAAAAAGCCATTCTCATGCCTGATCACAGGTATCTTTTGTTCCCGTATTTCATATAGCATAGTAGGAACTATCTTCGAGGCATAGATGCCGGCAAAACAAATCATAGAAGCTGATCTGATATATGAAATATGAAACTAATTATGTGGTACCCCAAGGCTCAATTTATGGTCCCATACCTGCTAGTACATAGTCATGATAAGTAATATGCAGCAGTCATAAATGACCAGCCTACTGCGGGTATGGGTTGCTCGATATTAATTTTGCATGGCAACTTATAGCCTCTTCCACATACTGCCATCAAGCTGTACATGAACCTTTTTGATAGAATGTAGTGAATATTGATAACTCTGTGGATGTGTAAGATGTTGATAGGGCACAACAAAGCACAGGATGTTTTCTAACACATACATTTACCGGACGGAATAAAACAAGTTGATGGGTTTGTAATCATGTGAATTCATATTTCCTGTTAATTATCATTTATTAACATACTTTTCTTTCAGGAAGTTGTGAAGTGTTAGATTTGGTGTTTAATTTCAATGTTGGAACTCTGATAAATTATATTCCATAAAAGTCACACTGTTGTGTGAAAGGTCACAGGATTTAATGAATCCTTATTAATGTTGTGTCCTCTCTGCAGCTTACATGCATCAATGAATAGTCAAATCTTGAGGACTCTTTATTTTCTACCTAACCTATACTGCCCATAGAATTCCACTATTTTTCTATAGGCTAGTAGGTTTGGAATGGAAATCGGATCCTATTAGCTGGACTATATATAGCAAGAAGATAATTGCTTGTAGTATAGTGCATACCAGCAATGCAATAGTTATTTAGTGTAATTTAATTGTCTTTCATTCCAATGTAACCACACAATCTGACACACACAGGGTTACCATCTATAAACAATATTTAAGTTTTCCTTTTTCCAAGTTGAGAGATTACATATTTCATAACTTTTTGGGTTTTAAGTTGACAAGGGTATACCTTTTTTTTCCCAACATGGCGGATGAGTGATATATCCAATACTATGTAATTGACCCTTCTACATGGTCATCTCAAGTGAGATTCTACCTACAAAGCATGTTTTGTGTATATGCATATCCATTATCCCATACATTATTTAGCAAATATGCTTGATAAAAGTGATGGCATGGTGTTATAGCTCAAGTTTCTGGGGGTTTATAGCAATGCTTGCAAAAAAAGCTCACACAAGACAAAAAAATATGCACTTGAGTGCATGCGTTTGCATTTGGTAGCAAGATGGCAAATCTGTATAAAGGGTCAATAGTTGTTGTTATCTAGTCCCTGGGTCTTATTTGTGTAACATACATTGACAATATAATCTAATATGTGACATGATGATGCTTAATTAGCCATTTATCAAGCAAAATCTATTTTCAGTTCAATATTCTTGCCCCTTTACATTGTTGATAAAATTCCGATCAAATTGCACTTTTTGTGGTGCTGCGATATGATATCATATTGTAGCATCATTGTTTTGCATATTATTAATCATGTCATAAGAAGGCCTCAAAATGCACATGGGATAGGGGTGTTTCGCCCCAAATTTCACAAAATAGCCCAATAGGGCTCAGAATCTGTTCAAAATAGCCCTTGTAATAATATTTTTTTTAAATGGAACCTCACCATTGGAACCTCACCATTTTGCATAACAAGGTATCATGGCTACACCGAATGTCTTCTGCTGTAGGTGGGTGGAGTTTCCTTGTCACAACTGAATCAACATTCCTAATCTGATGGGATATTATTTCTGCACCAATTCATTAATATGTATTATGCACCTGAATTGGATGTCATCTCTCATCTTGAGTCAAATTTTAAATGTTAATGGTTTTTTTTCTTATTGTCTTTTTTTTTTTTTTAATTCAATGTAACTCTAACAGAGTTGATAGAAATTATCATTCTTGCTCATAGAGTATCACAGCATGTAAAAGAAACATTACATGTGTATTTTGAATATTTCCCCGAAATTCCTGTGGCAGTAAATATAGTACACTTAGATTTTTAACATAACTTAAACAAACACTGCCTAGTGGTATTTAGCATGCAACAAGAGTCTAGGAGAACCTGATTTCTGTACAGTTGATAATGAATTTTTGAGCATTTTTAGAGATGTATGATTGTAGTTAATTATGATCTGTTTTTAGCAAAAATTATGCGATGAAATTTTACACAATTTTAAAACGTAATATAAGAAATAAGGTGATTTGTACATTCTGAGTGTGCCAATGAAATGAAAAATGCAAATTTGTTGAAGTTGCAGAAGTGGAGGAAAGTGGGTTTGAATATACCAATGTAAATTGAATTTGATAGTTTTTTAAAGTTGAAGAAATTGCATATCAAAATAATGTATTAGTACCATGATTTACAAAATCAAATGAATGGTGCATATATTTCTTGCACAGAAGAAAAAATTCCAATCGAATTGAGGTAAGAATTGAGCCTTTCAAATTTGTTGTTGTATTTATTCATGTGTTGTGAACGAAGGTCAGAGTTCAAAAGATTTGTTGACGGACAATGATTTGCACAACTTCATGAAAATTGTTTTTTGAAAATCAGAGGAAGAACAAGAGAGATTGCATAGTCCTTTTTGTAATGAATATTAAAATATTGGATCTGCTTTTCCAACCGGATAGTGTTTCCTTTTTTCTCAAAATAAAAACAAATAAAGGAATATATAAATAAAAGGACCAGCAGATTATAAGTTGATTTTCTATTAAAATATTTTTGCATGATATATTCCGACTGGTAAGAGCGGAATTGGGTACATGTTTTCATGAATAAGTATGCAATATTTGCTTGGCTAAAAATGGTCAATGAAAAGAAGTGGATTGTTATATGATTGTGTATTCATGACAAAGATTTGTTATTGCATTGGAGTAGGTGTATTTTTCACCACCAACTAAGCCAAATGATTCATAATTAACACTTTGTAAGCTTAACATGTTGTGATGCAGTGTGTTAGAGAGTTGCTTTTCTCCTATACTGCTGCATAGGAACATGGTCTAAGCAGTTGACAGTACTATAATAGCTTTGTAGACTAATAAAATCCTGCGGTATTTGTTATATACCGATACTAGATCAAGAATATCATAAATGATACCACAACAGCTGGTTTAGTATTATGTTGATTATTATTAACAATATCATAAATGATACCATGACAGCTGGTTTAGTATTATTTTTTAATGATGATTGTTATTGTTTTTTTAATGTCATTATTATTATTATTATTATTTTTATTTATTTATTTTTTGTGGCCATTTCTTTTCATGATGATTTTTGTATTGACACGAGTATCAAACAATTGAACCTTTTTGGGAAGGTTTTTTGTTTAAAATTATATTATTCTGAAAATCAACTGCATATTTTAATGATTTGGTACTGCTATTCTCAAGAGTATTAGAAATATTATGGTCAAATGCAAAGAGAAAATACCGCCTCATGACCATTTTACAGAAGGCCAAATTTGATGTTGTGATTTTTAGGGTGCAGTAATTCCCTTCATTACTCAAAAATGTTTTGTATGTTTTTATGTGTAAAGTGTGGTGATGGTATTTCTACCAAATTATAGAAAAAACATATGCAGTGTTTTATGTTATTTGTTGTATAATTTACACATAATAAATGTCTTTTTTACTGGAATTCTACATTAAAACAACTCCATCAAGGCCCCAACCCTCCTGCCCTAAGCAAGCCAGTGGTTGTATTTTAATGGAAATTAGGCTAATATTCCAAGTGAAATCCAAATGCCTCATATGAAAGACACAACCTTAATCTCCCACACCGGGGTGTAGATTTCAATTAGCCTTTTCAAGATATGGCGGACACAATAGGATGGCGCTCCATGAAGTGGGTAAAGTCTTTTGAATTTGCTAGGTTTTACCCAGATTGAAGACTGCCCTCCTTTTGTGTACGCCATACTTCGAAAAGGCTAATGGAGTCGCCCATTCAGGTAACTCCATTTGGAGTCGCCCATTCAGGTAACTCCATTTGGAGTCGCCCATTCAGGTAACTCCGTTTGAAATTCACACTCCCTGTATGGGAGATTAAGGTTGTGTCCTCCATAGGGGGCACATGGATTTCAACAGGAATACCCCCATTTTAAGAGTGCAAAAATGTTTTCCAGAAATTTAATTGTTGTTGCTATTTTTGTGGTGTTTTTAAGCATCATGTACCAAACTACGTATCAGGGAAAAGACCTGAAATTTTCCTTTTCACTTCAATATGGATGGATGCATTCTTCCTACGAGCTCTCCATAAACATAGCCGAATCCCTAAAGGCAAAGTTCACTAACTTCTGTATATATATGTGAATTTGTGATCTGACTTTTGTGTGTTCTAGGTATTGTATAATACCGTACCCAAAAAATATTATAAAAATAATACCGTAAAGGTCTTATTTGCTTAGTATACTGGTAAAATGCATGCATTTTTATCATGTATCAAGGGACTTTAGACTATTAATGATTGTAGCATATGGGAGGTTTTAGATGTTCTTCCATCGGTAGTATCATAAGCATGTTAGTAGGTGTTAAAAGCAATTGGATTTTAACACCTTTTATGGTATCAAGAAATATATTTGGGTGTACCATATTGCCCTAGGCAACACTGTTAATTTGTGTGTTGCCAGTTTGATTTTCAAGTCCCGAACATAAAAAAATAACATATTGTACCTAACCTGGGATCAGGTTTATACTAAATGTATGGTTGTAGCTGTTTCATGTTTTCCAGTTGTCAAAATTGGGTGTTTGTAAGAAAAACCCTGTTGATTGATTGATTGGTAAATGGCTACAGCATTCACAGAATATTATTAATTAATTCTAGTAATTATTGTTGCTTTATTTAGAAGACTGGAATTATAATCCCTGATGTGGAGGAAAGGGCGTAAAAAATAATTTAGTCCTTGAATGATTAAAGCATTGTACTTAGCTCCAGTGTGATGTGTTGACTTAGCCAAATATACATTATATATATTTTATTTTTTAATTTGATGTTATTACTATAGCAACCAGGATGCCGTGCAGTGAAAGTCACTATCTCTACTACTTTCGCTTCTTGAAGATTTTCAAACTCTTACTTCCATACACTTTTAAGTCTTGGTTTCACTTTGAATTTAACCAAGAGTTTGAAAGTTAACCATTGGACTATTCCTGTTGAAATCCATTCACCCTTATGGAAGACATGACCTTAATCTCCCATACGGGGGTGTAGATTATAAATAGGGTCACCCATTCCGGTAACCTCATTTGAAATTCTCACTCTCTGTGTGGAAAATATCATGTCTTTCATAGAGGGTGTATGGATTTGAACTGGAATTGCCCATTATTATTAATTTTTAACAGTGCTGTTTCACAAATGAATCCTTTATTAATTGACTTAATTTGTATTTGCACAACTGAATCCCTTTCCAGTATCTTGCAAGAATTTTTTTTTTACAGTGAGGCAATCTCACACATGAGAGCTGATGTACATTAATGTGCATTGGTGCATATCAATGTGGTACTTTGTGGCCCTTGTTGCATCCACATAGGGGATACTGTACTGCATGGTACATGCATAAAAATAATGCTCTTTCAGCACAACGTTTACCGTATCTTACAATGCATTGCCGAAGGCACGCTTCTGTCACATGTGTGCTTGAAACACTGCAGTTTACCTGATATGTTGCATGAATCAAACTGTTAGTGTTACTTCATGAATATTCCGCTGTATACGCTAAACAGTCTCAGATTGATTTGATCCGGATCTCTGAAGAGGCACATTAATGCAGATTCAGTATCCCATGTAGATTGCCTAATTTATGTTGTATGATTAAAAAGTTTGCAGAATATAAATATTTTGGAGCAAAAATTCAGGAAGATTTTTAGCTTGCTTACCAATTTTCCTAGTAGCTAGACATACAGAAATGTATCCCACAGCTCCATTCATTGTTAAAATTGCCCTGTAATAAGTTGCAAATAGCCTGTAGATGAATTATAAATCAGGGCGTGTGTTATCTAATTGCTAGGTATACCCCAAGGTTCTGTTGCAGGGCCACTTTTTTTTGCCATTAAGAAAAGTAATGAAAGAAAGTCCGAGTCATTTACTTTTTTCTTGTGACAGGGCGCTTTGTAGTTTTTCAATAAAAATCAGCGACACCTTAAGTTTATTTTTTTGTGGTAGATGTGGGTATTAGCATGATCCTTCCTTAAGGCATGCATGATAACTGATGAGTACAAAAACTTTTTTGGACATATTTTACTCAATTTTGACACTTTTGTGTCTGGTAGTACCACAATAAATGGAAACTTATGCAATATGCAGTTTTGGTATCACAAGCAACAAGCTCATAGCAAAACTGGACCATAGCATCGTATTTGCTTTTTTATATTGTGCAGCTGGAAGGCCACTAAGAAAATAATTGAAAAATATCTCTATTTTTTTATTGGGATAAAAAGTCATCATCAGGGCACTATGTTCTTCACAGTTTTGCTATGATCCTCTTGTGTGTTAGTTGCTGACTTACATTTGTATATGTAAGTAAGGATACAAACAATTGTGATGAAACAATAATGCCATTTACAGAATGGATTGACTGCTCCAATGCAGTTCTATATAATGCCATTTTTGTTGTATTGTTAACAATTAGTCATTCTAGAATATAATTGTCACTTGTGTTGACCTATGAACCTATGAAATGTACCTCATGTTGTAGGTTGACTTGAGTGTGCTATAAACCTAGTTCCTAATATTATAATGTCTACCTTAATTTCAACATTGATAAAAGGTAAAACATGCTGATTTTTTGTTGACCTAATTGAAGTGGATTAAACTGAACTGTGCAGGGTTTTATAATGCTGATGGTATGTAAATTTTACAAATAAAACTTCTTTCTAGCACATTCCCCTTATACAATGAGTTTGTGTCGTTCATTTATTGAGTTGTCAATTTGTTTGTCAAGTAGGATTCCTGGGGCAAATAATTATATTTCCATTACAATATCCCAATATATATTTAAACAGATTGATTGTATCAACCTCACACAGCTGTTTACTGTATCAGAATAAGATGAGCCCTGGCTTTAACCATGATGAATTATGTGGTGTGTACGAAAATTACATCAGGTACACTGTTTTACAGCTGAAACATTTTTAGATTTTCTTACAATTTGTAGAAATATTTCTTATGAATAACTTCCATTTCCAAGTTTTATGAAAATCAACCAAATTTACTAATTTGACCCCTGATGACCCTGAAATGACATTGAAAAATAAAATGTATTAACACATTTTTTCAAATATTAGGACTAAGTTTCATGAAAGTCCAACAATATTCACTAATTTGACTTCAGATGAGCCTGATGACTTAGACCCAGTCCACACGAGTATATTTTCGTCATCGTGTCGTAATCACCCGATAAATGAATGATGAGAGCGTCCACACGGTCAGTACCTCATTGTGTCATAATAAATTCTGGTTATACACATGCCACGGCAATTACGAAGTCTATTGAGTAAACATAAATACAACGACGAAATGCATACAAACTGGCCCAATGATGAAAATTTTCATCATGCACGAATGATGACACGATTGTAACATGCCAACGACATTGAGCGGACACACGGTACTCATGTCGTAATACTATTGTAATACAATTGTAATAAATGGAGAAAAATACACTCGTGTGGACCGGGCCTTAGTTTAATCTTTGTTAAAGTCACTCTCACATAGAGACCAGCCAATTCTGGCTTATGAGTGACAAAACAATAATATACAATATAAAAATATAGCACATAATAATAATACATATAAACATAATAGAGTCGAAGGTTTTTAAAAACAACATGCATATACATTTTTTTTTTAAACAAGGAAATGTTAGCTGAATCCTCATCAAACGCCCATCATGCTATATAGGCCAAAGCCAAAAGAACAAAATATATGCAAGAAGCCGCAAATGCGCAACATGACACAAGCAAGCATGATGTTGACGTGTACATGAGGAGACAGCTAAATAATAATTACAATTTATCCCATTAGATTGGTGAAGTGTGAGAATTTCATTTGCAAATTTTGCTACCCTGCAACAATGCTTGCCATCTGACATTACAAAAATGAATTTATCTGAAAGATTTGAGAAACTTGGGTTAAATTATTTTTGTCCATATTTTTGCAAGTGGAACTACCAAGTTTCATGAAAATTCAACAATCTTTACTAATTTGACATCAGATAACCTTAGATATTTTTGAAAACAATTTCCTTATTTGTTCAAGAAAAAGAACCAATTCACACATAGTATAGATATTTTTTTTCACTCTGGAACGTTTTCTCAAAGTTGATTATACATTGGTTCACTTCAAGTTCGGTATTGACGTTGGTGCATATTTTGTTGACCGCAGTATTGAATCGTGCACGTAAAGTTAATCATACATAGCGTACGGTTTGTCCGTATGCTTGCAGCGCAACCACAAAAAAGCATTGACATCACTACCAAACTTGATGAGAACCAAAGAATAGTGTCTTCAGCCATGTAAGCAGGTGGTGATGCTATGATGATATCTATCCTGATAATTTATCATCACAGCATATCCATCTGCTCAAGACGCCAGTCGACCTAGCAAAAACATTTCTGAGCAAAAAATAGTGTAGTGTTGAAGTTAAACTCTTATACATATTCAACAATCTTTACCATTTTGACCTCGGATTATCCTTTACGACCTTTGGGTAACTGTGAAAACAATTTCCTTATTTTGTTTAAATGTTAGTTCCAAGTTTCATGAAAAGCGTTTTTTGCTCCCAAGAACAATCATGCACATGGGGTGGAAATGACACGCCCTTTATAGCAAGCCTTGGAATCTCCTTTATAAAATCTGTGCCATTCCTCTTGTGTGTCACTTTTATTTGTCACAATAGAGTACCAGGATTCGAGTCCAAAACACCATGAACACCACTAGGTCATACTACCCGCCTTAAAGAAACCTCATCACATGAAATAAAATTCCCTAGATAGCTTGAAATCAGCTCTTACATATCGCATGCCACAAAATAATTTACGCCAAACTGCATTTAGTTTGTTAGAAAAGTACCCGTATGCATATTTTTTTGAGAAATTATGTTTATAAATAATACAAACATCATATTTTTCAAGCTTTTTCTGTTATAATGGTCCATGTTATGTGACACTTCGTAAGACTTCATGATTATAGTTTTCAACAATGGACAGTGCAATTAGCAGGGAAGCATTGATGTTGACATCAGTATTTTGAATCTGTCTGAGGCTCACTTACTTTTAAGTAAAAACTTACTGGTTTTGTCAGGCGAAAATTGCTAATTGATGCTTCAAATTCACTAAAAAGCATGTCAATTATTTGTGCGGCCTCGGGATCACAAATGTAACATATTTGTGTGTTCAGTGGTGGCGCTAGGGGGGGGGGGCAAGGGGGCATTTTCCCACCCCCAATATTTTTCTTTCTCCCCCATTTTGCCCCTCCCCCCCACCTTTGAGGCAAAAAACCCCAAATCACATAAATTTCCACTTTTTTGCGGCAATTTTGCGCAAAATTTGCCAATTTTTCCCCCCTAAAATTCACTTTCCCCACATGCCCCCTGAAAAAAATTCCTGGCGCCGCCACTGTGCGTGTGAGACATATAATATCGTTACCATGTTATTAGCTCAACATGTCCAAGGTCAATTTGCATGTTGTACATAGGTGAAAAATTGAAGTCGCTCTGATTTTTGGCTACAATGGATGCAAACAGTTCCTCAAGTTCAAGGGATTCAGGAAAAGAATAGTTTTTACTATCTGTGATGTGAAGTTCAGAAGATAGATGTTAAATTAATTTATGCCATTGAATCCTCTGGAATCCTACATATCTTTTAACCCTTTGTTTTGTAACATGCTAACTAGATATCGCAGATAGTGCAAACTATTCTTTTCTGAAACCTCTAAGCTAAGCGAACAATTTTGACAAAAATTGGAGCAACTTTGACTTCTGACCCATACACAACAAGCAAATAGACCTTATATTAGCACAAACATAGAATTTCCCGGGAGAATTTCTGGGACCTGTTGGGCCAGATGCATAATTTTACATGTTTGAAAGTGTTATTGGAATCAAATTTATTTTTGCCCTCTATACGATCCTATGGGGTCATATGGGTGGTCTTTTGAGGGTCACAGTCTCAAAATACCCCGGGCAAAATACCGTGCTTGGCAGACAACAGATTCGAGTTCAACATACCCAAATTAACAAAAAATATACTTTTACACAAACTTGCTGGTTGGAATGCAATTTTTCCAAAATAGAACCATTGTGGCCACACACACCATGTACACAGCGCGCGATACATGCCAATGTATGACCGTATTCGATAAAGTGTAACCACCACAAAATATGATCGATTATTATGCTATAGGCCTATATATGATACCAAAAACTCAACAATGAGAACAATATTATTAGGGGGATGATCCAGTGGACCTTTAACATGCATAGGCTTGAAAATTGTGAATTCTTGGTATTTTCAGTACATTGCTCACCCGGGTTGCTCACTGCTCAGGCCTAAATATAATTTTTGATGTTAGGAAAGAAAACTGGAAAGAAATAAAAAAGAAAATAGAAAAGACTAAAAGAATGAGAGTAAGAAAAATGATAAAGAAAAAAAGAAAAAGAAAAAAGGACTTAAAGACTAAAGAAAAGAAAAAGAAAGAAAAAGAAAGAAATGAAAAAATAAAGACTAAAGAAGAAAGAGAGTAAGAAAGAAGAAAGAAAGAAAGAAAGAAGATAGAAAGACAGAAAGAAAGAAGGAAAAGAACTGAAGGAAACTGACAGAAATAAGAAAAGAAAGAATTATAAAGAAAATAAAAAAGACTAAAGAACGTGAGTAAGAAAAAAGAAAAAAAGAAAAAGAAAAAAAGAACTTATAAAAATTGTATTAAAAGTTGTAGTCCTTTTCTGGTCCTTTTGTAGCCGGTGCTGCACGTAAAAGCCGGGAATAAACTACGATGGCGTTTGTTGTCAACAGTTTCCAAGAACGCCAACCGTAGCAGACCATCAAAAACAGTGAGAATGGCACCAAAAGACCATCTTCAGGACGCCGAAGTATATCACAAGAAACGTTTACAGCGTCTGTCAGGTATTTAGATCGTAAATGTGTTCATTTGTCAGGTTTATAAGTGAATGTGCATGCAGAAGCTTGAAAGTGGAAAGCTGTCAAATTCGACAGCCCAGCCGCAGTTCACTGAGTAGTCCCATTACCCAGTTCCAATAATTAAACTCACGGCTCCGACTAGTTGCCCACGTCCAACTTTGTTTCGTCAGCACAGACATTAACTGTTTATCATACTGACATTTCTTTTAACCGACGAATACTGTTCTCCACAAAGTTGTACAATAATAATAACCTGTCAAGCACTCTGCAAGTTACTAAATAGACGGCGATCCTGACTTTTAGACCACCCGAGCTATACTTATTATAAGGTACACATTGCAAATTTATCATATTAAACTTTGGCAACAAGGTTAAACATGTTCTTAACTGTACAAACATACCTTTTATTCCATCGAACAAGCTTTATTTTGTTCCAAAATTCACGTTTTTATAGCTAGTTTTGACGTAAAAGAGCTGGTAACAAAACCGGTGATGCCAGCTCCGAAGTTTTCGCGTAACACAAGCACTTGATGTACGCTCGTTTTGACGGTAATTTACGCTAGCGTATCATGCATTTTCAAGCGCGTTTGACATCGGTTTACTGCGTGATTTAATTCTGCATTTACAATGTTTATTCAAGATGGCTAATTTCTCGAAAAAGCGTGATGCATTTTACCCCTAAATTTCCCTCATTACTCAAAGCCCTGCCCGCTTTCACAATATTTTAGCTTCTTGGATATCATTGGAAACATAGATTAGTAATATTAGGTAGGTCACTGTATTTTTAAATATTTTTAGATGATTTTTACGATGAAAAATTGACGTTTTAAGCTTCTTTTCAAAAATTGGTTTTAGCTTGTTAAAAACCGGTAAAAAAAAATCGTTTTTAGCTTGTTGGATATTTTTGCTAAATAGTTTAAAGCTTGACTCCTTAGAAACTTTTAGATTAAGCTTGTTAGAATATTAAACCTTGATGAAATAGTAATATTTTAGCCCTATATAGCGCGGGTGGTCTAAAAGTCAGGATCGCCAAATAGACAACAAATTTGAAATTAACAGTCAATGTTATAGGTATGCTAGGTGAATTCAAATTTGCCATCAAACTGCATTATTTTATGTACAGGGTTCGAATTTGCCCGTATCGCATCGCAGAATGCGATGCAAAACTTGTCAATTGCTAAACACTTCCCTGCTATACATCGCAACATGTGTGATGCATAATTTCTCCCTATAAATTCCTAAATAAGCTTACCAAATTATTCATCCAAATAGCCGACTGGGTTCCTGAAATTCATCCATACTTCCGCGTGAACGCTTGTACAATAACAATAAACAGTTTTAAAATCATTTTGACCACCTGTGTTGTGCTACTTATTCATCGAGCGACTCATTCGATACCCCTCTTTTTTACCTTGTTTATGCTTTTATATTCTCTATCTCTACCCCCGCTGATGCTAAGCAGTGTACTGCGTTTCATAATACACATTGCGCAGGGAGGACAGCAATATCGTACACAGCCAAACTTGACTTCGGCAGTTAATTAGCATATGCATCATGCATGAGTATTGAGTGATGCTTTTGGGACGATTCATTATTTGGCATGGGTAAGGCATGTATGGTGCGTGTGGCGCGTGCGCGAGGGTTGTGGAGAAAAAATTAAGTAAAACATAATTTAAATATGAAATACGGTTTGTATCAGTTGACATTTTATGGACTAATTGCCCGTTGTGAACTATAATTAATAGCCCTGGTAATGAGTTCATTATTTAGCACTCAATGCGTTATTTGTGCATCCATGACGGCCGCATTTATGGCGAATTCTATGACCCTAAAATAGCACTTGTTACCTGTACTGAAGCGGTGCCGAACTTTATCCTACCATATTTCCCTTGAATGATTTGACTTCTTCCAAACATTATTCTTGTTGGATGGCTTCATTTATTTGCTTTTTCTCCTTTATTTTGAGGATTTATTACGATGATTTACAAGGTCAAATTAATTCAACAGTGAAAGCATGCAGCAATGATGTAATGACGTGTGCAGGGGACTCCCCAAAAAGTAGTTCAAAAGTGGTTCGGGGGAAGGACTTCGCTTCAATATGACTACATTGTATGTTATCATGAACCCAATCAACTCATTGCCGTATCATCTCACTTTTTAATTTATATAATAATCCATAGGCGGGCCAAGAAATATAATTAGGCCTACATCTTTACAAGCAGGGAAAAACATCAGCTTGCCCTCCCAGTGCCTGCACGGTAATAATGGACTGACCCACGAGTTAGTCAGTTACGACATGACGAGTTCGCTATTAATAGCTCACACACAACGTTGCACCACATACACATGGGTTTCGCTCTGAGCTGAAATACTCCATCACACACGCCGCGCCGCGAGGTTGCATCCTCCATCTTCCGGGTCTTGGGGTCGTTCGCCATGTGCTAGCCCTGATGAGCAAGTCGGGAACCCCCATCAAAACGTATCTCAAACGCCGATCGTCATCACAGGGATTCCCTTCACGTCACATTGTTTATCAATTTGATCGAATCGCCAATTGCATGGTTAAACCTTTTACGTTGAAGCTTAAAAAAAAAATTACAAAACCTTAATTCTTTCAAATTTTATAAAAATAAACTTCTTGACCATAAACTTGCTTTAAAAATAATTGTATATGAAACAAAACCCATATTCAGAGAATAAAATCAGAACCAACATGAATAATACACGTGGCCTGGTGAGATCATCACCCGGCCCCCAGGACCCAGGAGGCAAATGCCCAGGTAAACATGTTTCTAAATATGGCGTAATTGATACTTTCCCACGGTCGGTATGAATGAAGTTATGAATATTTAATGAGGGACTACCCGGGAAGTACAAGGTCGCTCGAAAGTTGTTTACCAAAAATGTCTACTTTCAACGTGCACATGGGCAGAACCAGGTTCCCGTGGTTAAACTGCTATACAAAATTTTGGAACTGCTATGCAAGATAAAACTTGCATAGCAGTTTTTGCTATGCAAAAAAAACCCACCAATTCGAACCCTGTTTATGTATCAAATTAAATCCCTTGAGTAAACAAAGCCAACACTGAAAACCTTTTTTTCATAGCAGTTTCCGTAGCAAAGCAAAGTTACATCTTGTCAAAGATTGACTTTCATCAAAAAGATTCAGCTAGCAAAATTCCCCAAAACGGCATTTCGTGGGTGTTTCTAGATCTTAGTCTCATTATGATAGCAGCTTTTTTTAATGGAACTGCTATCAAAATCCCTCTAAAATTCCATGTGCCATTATTCCATTGTCTTATCACCATAAAAAATCATATATTTGGGTCAAGTGAAGTACCGTATAGAAAACATATTTGTAGGTTTCCTTCTTCGGCCGGTTGTTTTAAATTTCTATGACTATTGTCGGTGAATTTGGTTGACTAGCAAATGTGTTAACTAAGGTTTGCCTGGCATACCTAAATGTTAATTGTTATGTCGTAAATCATGGATGTAGTGCAAATTCATTTACTGTCATACTCGGCAGTGGGGTTTGACTCCCACCCTTTTTATTTTACCCCCACCCTTTTTATTGAGGCACCCTTTATACTGAAAATTCCTGACCCCCCACGCTTTTTACTGAGGCACCCTTTATACTGAAAATTCTTGACCCCCACCACTTTTTGCTTTTCCCGCTATTTGTAAACATAGACGGTTACACTTAATTTGGTTCAAGTAAATCAAGCACGCTGAATTCTGCACCTATTTCACACACGCATGAGACCGGTGTTTTTCTCCCCATACATTACATAAACAATGCAAATTATATGTGAAAAACTACTACCGTACTGTACTGTATAATAAGTATTTAATGAATAACTGTACTTTTATTGCCGTTCAAATGTTGTTCTTGTCATGAAACTTGAAGTGTGCTGTGTTCAGCGACTATATCCTACTTCTTCATGCATGATTAATGATGTCACTCGTATACGACAATGTAAAGAAAAATAACACGTCATGGAAAATCGGACATTTGCATATGACGTATGTGTTTTAGCAGGGCTTCCGGAGAGGATATTGTGTACATTGCACTGAGTGGACACTCGTAAACAAGCGCTATCCAGCATCAAATGGAATTTTATCTTGCGACATTGTGTGCAGGTTTTGGCGATTTTTCTTGGAACTATGATTAGGCAAAAAAAAAAAAGGTTTGTCTCAAAGCTTGCGTGCACGTTTGTAAAATCGCACGATTTGACAAAAAAGAAATGCGGACATTTTTTTATTTCAAAAATCGGCGAAAATCAAGACTTTTTTCTCAAAATACCATGAAAAAAGTTGGACATAAAAAAGTAAATAAAAATCGATTTCGATTTCGCATGTTTTTAAATTTCTTGTGAGCTTTGAGACTAACCTTTTTTTTTTTTTGCCTTATTGCAAACTCCAAAACTTAAGCGTAGCACGAGCACTTGATATATGCTTGTTTTGATGGTGATTTACGCTCGGTATCAAGCATTTTCAAGGGGGTTTAACAGTATTTTTATATTGCATGACGCTATTTTGCATTTATTCAAGATGGCAAATTAAATTCTTTGCCACTTTCCACTCATCTGATCATCCTTTTATGTGACAGAAGTGATACTGATTGTATGAAGGTAAGATGCACTTGATAATGTAACACCTTCAAATTGGTCTGAAGCTGAACAACATGTAATAAAATTAGAACAGAAAATGAAGTAAAGCTGGACTTTTGCCAAGCCTATAAAACTGTTGGTTCTGTATTTTTACAGGAAGAGTCAAACCTTGTGCAAATTAAGTGTTGAAGCAATTCAAAAAAGAGAAGAGAGACTACCCCTAGGTTCCAGGATCGTGCATATGAAGTAAAACAAAATTGTGCCCGTAAAACCCATTTTATGTAATACTCGTACATTTGAGGCATAACACATGTATCGGAAGGAAACATCACCAACTCGGGCATTACAAAGGTATACATGTATAATACTGCAGGCGACCATATTGGTCAATTCCACAGAGTTTTTTGAACGAATTCCTGCATTTTAATTTATTTTCAGCCCATTTTTGGGCTTTTTGGCCTGCATTCTCATGCTTTTTCAGGTTTTTCTCACCTGTTTCAGGTTTTTTGAGTGAAAGGGTTATATTTCAAGGTGAAATATGAACTGTTCCATTTAACTAAGCAAAGCCACAATTGAACTCCTAAACATTCAATATTTATAACATAATATTTTAATTTTTCTTCCTCAGCTGTAATCGTTTGCGTAGCCTGCAGGACTTGTTGAAATCATCTGCAGGAAGTAATGGTCCTGTCAAGCCTCAAGCTATTCTGTGTATTTTGGGCATTGATAGCAGGTAGGTAAAAACAAAAACACAGACTTGTTCCCACAAAATGAGAGGAAAGTTGCAAATATTTATTTTGCATTCTGTCCAAATTTATATTGTTAAAAACTGTTTAATATGTACAACAACATCCAAAATTTAGGGTTAAAAAGACAAAACAACCGACGTTTCGGGAGCATAAAAACATCCCTTTTGCAAGGATAAACAAGTAGCACTAGTAGCTAGCACTGCAAGAGATTAAATGAGAAAGACAGCAAAAGAAGTGATAAGCATAGAATGAAAAGAAATTAGAATGATAATAAGAACATACAAGGGAAAAATCAATTAGGTGAGAAAAACAGGCATGTGCAAGTATAGTCCAACCAAAAAAAAAAGGGAAAAAGCAAATCTATGGTCAGCCATTCTAGTCAAAAGATAAACAAACAGTAATATATCAAAGGGAAGGGAAAATTTTGAAAAGCCAAAGGCCTAACAAAAAATAAAGGACCACTCTTGGTACCATCCGATACCTGAAACTGTACAGCCCGCCTAGGTGGGACATCCAGGACGTACCAACGTCTCCATGCTTCGGCTTCGCCTCCCAGACCATACAGCGGGGTACCAGAGATACCAAGGTGGTCCATTTTGCAACAAACAAAAGATTGAAGAAAAACTATGAGGGAGGACCAGAATAACTGACCAAAGAAAATTTGTTTAACGATGACTTTCAACATTCATACCCAGAGGAGCAGAAGTCTGTAAAATGTTGATCCACTTAGACTCAAGAGCTAGTCTATGGAAATAGTTAGTGCTACTGGGTCTATCAATGGCCATGATCTGTATGTCATCACAAGTGTGGTTTGGTCTGTTGAAATGCCTGGCCACCGGTTTGTCTCTGTTATGTTTTGTGTCCCCACAATGCTCCAGTAATCTAGTCTTCAAGGCACGTTTGGTCTCGCCAACATATTGTTGTCCACACTTCTTGCAATTGATGAGATAAATCACGTTAGTCGAAAGACAATTTAGGGGGTGATTGATGTTAAAATGTTGACCAGTAACATAGCTCGAAAAATCTTGACTTGAGACTGTGTGCTGTGTACAGCATGTATTGTGTTTATGTTCGCATGCCGCACACTTGTTACATGGCTGGAACCCTCTCTACTGGACCTGCTGGTCAGTTGGTACTGTTTTAGTTTGCTTTTTTGCTCAAATTTATATTGTCTGAATCAGAAGCTTTAAAATGATATGTTTGTTCCCTCACTTGGTTTTCAAAAGTCAATATTTCAATACTTTCTGCTCATTTTGTGACAACAGGTCTCAATGTTTAGGAAAAAGTTCTGTTTGGGCAATATTGGCCAAAAACAAAAAAGCCATTATGTTTCTGCTTCCTTGATTAACGACCGGACCGGACTGAAAAAAAAAATTCCTAGGAAGCAGGTAAAATTTCCCGCCATTTTAAATGTAATATTTCTTCTAAGTGAAACTTTGCTCCGGGCTGCAGATACAAATATTTCCCGGGAATGAGTTTCATAAATTCCCAATTGTTTCCAGGCATAATTAAATCTTTTCTTCCCATTTGTTTGTTCCTTTGCAAATTTCTTTAAAATTACTCTGAAGAGTTTGATGGAAAAGTTGTTCCATTGATCAACATTTTTTAAATGGGAGATTTTGATTTAAAATAAGGCAGAATTTTATGATTGCTCTGAGGTTTCATTTAAACATATTGATTTTCCTGAAAGTAGATGCTAACAAACTTTTTTGCTGCAGTGTGGTCAGTGAACATGGTCTGTTCAATTAAGGGAATTAATGATGGTTTATCTGATTAAAAATATATTTACATGAGGGTGTCTTCTCACTATTTGAATTTAAGAAAAATACTGTAACTTAAAATAAATATACTTGTTATACTGTCATCAACATGATGTCAACACACTTGGCAAAAGATTTGACAAATGTAGTTGGGCAACAAACGTAATGACAACAGCACTCATAAGAAACAATAACAATCTTCCTTTTTTCACTTTTGCTCAGTTGTGTAACATAATTTGATTGCTACCTTTTGTTTTCCCTGTTGTTTTTAACGAATTGGATACAGATACTGATTTATGCTGACAGTAGTATCATTTATTATCACATGCAGGTACAATGAAGGGTGTCGAGAGTTGGCTAATTACCTGCTCTTTTCTATGTTTGACATCAGGCGAGATGAACTTGAAAAGTGAGTAACAAAATATTTTAAACTTGTTGGGTTGGTTTAAGTTTTAAATTTATGAATCATTTTAAAATTTGTTATTAAGAAAGATGCAAAGAAAAAAATTCTTGCCTTGATAATGAGAATGCTCTTAATGTGGGCACGCATGTAGTGGTAGAGCATTATGATGTATAATCACAAGATTTTTGGGAAAATCCCCAAGTCATTCATGAATCCTTGATTTGCTCCTCTCCTCCGAGGCCCTAGACTATGCCATAGTCGATTTTTGATAAATAAAAATGTTATTAATCATGATGAACGCATTCAGTTGAACTCAAAATTATACTGATATTTAGTAGGCCTACATCAAAATACTAGTATAAAATGGTTATGAAAAAGTTTAGGCTATATAATTATATTTTGTGACAGTAAAAGTAAAGTATAGGCCCACGTAGGCTTATATTATTGAATGCAACATATCATAAATGGCATAATTATAATGACACTTCAATACTGAACAATTCTAATTTTAGAATCTGCCAGTTTATTATCCGAAAAACCGACTATGGACTTTCACTTTTAAGCAGAACTTTACCCCGGGACTCACACACTGTCAATCATACTTGTTTATCAATAAAATCTAACCACAAGACTAAGTATGGTGGTACAATACGCGCTAGATGCATACGTTCATCCACCAGTACAAAAGCGCCGCATTCCCTAGATAGTTGTGTACCATGTATAGTTATAATGGTACCAGTATGCGTCGGGAGGATTTAAACAATAACGAGATCTGGGCGACCAATCACAAGCCAGATTCATTTTAAAGATGCATTACATCATCACCAATTTTAGTTAGGCCAGAAATTGGCCTAACTCTCAAGGCAAAGTCAGTAGTCCACTTGGGAAGCTAACAAACAGAGGCGACGGTGACTGAAAAGATCAGTTGTGAAAATCTATCAATTGTGCACTCATTAATTAAATCAGAGTTTTAAGCTTAAATGTAATAGCCAGAGTAGTGCACAATTGGCAAGTGGACTACGGAGAAGTCTACCGAGGCCTATGACCTTATTGTGGGAAGGTAGATAGATCTGTTGTATGGAGGGCTAGTGACCCACCTACACAGCAGTCTGGTCCAATCCTTACTGAAAGAGAAGGATTCTGCAGTAGGCACCAAAGGTGACCAGCAAGTGTGCCTTTTTTATCCATCCATATGAGAAGCCTTGCTGGCATAGTAAAAACTTCAAATCAATATTACTATTTTTGTTAGGGTACTGTTGCTTTTGCTGGTGGCAGTGTTACTTACTATTTTTCATTACATATATATTGTATAATGGTCTATATGTTTGAATTTCCATTAATAAAATACTGATTTGTTTCCCTACATAACTATTCTATTATTTTCCTGCAGCTCTGGATTTGATGAAGAAGTAATTGATGGTAAGTTTAATGTATGTTTGTTGGTAAAGATGAACATGAAATTTTTTTGAGAAAATCATTTGGCAGTAATGAAAAACAGGGTTTGACGATTTTTAAAACAGATTTGATTGATAGGCAGATGTAAAAGGTGATTACATTTTTCAGGTCAAAAGATTGGGATTGTTTAAACTGTCATTTTAATATATGGATTATTCCATCACTTTACATTGCCTGGCTTTCAGATCATGTTGTTAAAACAAGTATATTGTTAGGCCGGAATGGGTCATTGAAAAATCATTTTAAAATGGATTTCTACAATTGACAAGTTTGCATCTTTTAAGAACCATTTATGGATGATTTTAATATAATTTAACTTCAGGATAAAGAATTTTGATTATTTCTTTCAGATTTGATATTTCTGGTGAAGGCTGATACGGTGCATGTGTATTGCAATCCAGTCAATTATCCCTATATACTTCCATACATAGCACACTGGCCTAATCTGAGACTACATTGTATGACAGAGACACAGGTGAGGGAAATGTAGAAATAACAAAAAAAAAAGAAGAAAAAAGTCAAGTGAAAAACAGTTGATTAGACAAGAATGACAGATGTTGGTTGAAACAGAGTGCTGGTCATTTAATGTAATAAAGCTTTGTGCAGGTAACTGAAATAATTGTTCATTTTGAAAATTCATTTATGGAAATTGTTCAAGCATGATTTAAGTTCAAAGACTTTTAGACTGTACATTTTCATAAGATGAAAGTAATTTTTTCCATTGAACGAATAAAACATTCACCATTAGTTTTATGTAACTCATAAATAATTCTTCCAGTTAAGTTCATAAATCATTAGGACATGAAAATAATTTAGAAATATCTAAAGTATATCTATTGTAGAAGCAACACCCATACATGTAATTGGTCATTTGAGGTGGTCACTGTGCGAGAAACTTAACGCTACCCATGTGCACATTTATTAGTGTTACCATGTTGGCACGCAATTGCAAATCGCTAAAAGTAGCAAAAATAAGCAATATTAAATGGCCAATCAAATAACAAGAATTTTTGTATGAGTTGTATCAATTTTTTAAGAAGTATTTTTGGTCTTGCTTCTTACCTTATTCTACTTTGACTGCAGAACATTATTAAGTGCAGAACGTTGTTATGGTGATTAATGTCACATATCTGATTTTGTTATTAGTATGAAGATGAAGATGCAGCCCAAGAGTTCAAGATCCTCAGTTTCCTTGACATGGTGAAGGAGTCACAGGTTATCGGTGTACCTTTCAGTGCAAGAGGTATGTTTCAACACAATATAATTACTTTTCTCTATGGTGGCCAATTCAAAAATGCCATAAGAGATTTGAAGCAGATACTTTCACTTGTCAAGTAAAAGTCTTTTTACCTCTAAAGCCAAGGAAGATGTAGGTTACCTTCGAAAGCCAAGGAAGATGTAGGTTGCGGATTTGATAAATCTATATTTATTATTTCAAATGTTAGAGTTCATCCTATTTCTAAAAGGGGATGGATTATGGGGAAGTATTTTTTAAGCCTAGCTATTGGAGAGATTAATGTTTGATTTGATACAAGATTTGAAGCCATAGAGTGAGTATTAGCATGGCAATCTCTTGTGTAATCCCTAGATACTAGTGACTTGCATCATGGGATGAGGGTTGATGACCATATATAGTGACAAATTGTAGCATGCCTAATCATTAATCTCCTGTGGACAAGTGGATCAAATACAAATCTTAGAACCTTAAGTTATGGATTTGTTTCCTGAGCGAGATAATTGACCCAATTTTATCTCCCAATATAGTGTTTTGAAAGAAAAAATATGAGATGAGAGAAAATTCATTGCTGACCATAGTTAAGACCAATTATGTATTTCTTACTATTTTATGTATTTAATTTAAGTAATATTTGCATATTGTCACAATTCTTTTTTACTGTTCTTAAATATTATTGATCTATCTACAGGTCATATGCAACCATTCAACCCTATGGTTCTTGAGAAATGGCCACTTGTTCAAGCTCATGGTTTGGAAGATTTTGCAATGTAAGTATAGTGTTGTGATTTCATTACTGCTCAAATAAAGAAGGAATAAAAAAGAAGAAAGGAAATTTAAAAAAGCAACAGAAGTTTTTGTTTGAACATAGAAAATCACAGGGAAGAAGTTTCACTGCATTCATCCACAACTTTTTATAGATTTTGTTAATAATTTCCATTATAAACAAGCTAAATATAATTTGGTTCACCTCAAGTTTGGTAGTGACGTATGTGCGTATTTTGCTTGCCGCAGTATCACATTGCACGCGTAAAGTTAAACGCGCTGAGTGTACATGCCCGCGTACAGAGGCGGTTTGTTGGCACGCTTGCGGCGCAACCGCGAAAAAGCATCGACGTCACTACCAAACTTGAGGTGAACCAAATTATAGTTAAACTTTTGTTTTCATATAAATATGCAGTCTTCAAATCAAACCTAGTAAGCTGTAAAAAGTGATAAATATCTGTTAATATTTCAATTATATGTATTCAAATTAACATAATATGCGGAGGCAACTGAAAGAAGTAGAAATAAATATACTTCTTTTAATATTTCAATTCTATGCATTCAAATCAACTTAATGTGTTGAGGCAACTGCTGTTTTAGTTGCCTCAACACCTCTCTTGCACAAACTACTGTGTACTGTTCCAAGGAAGCACTTACTGATGGAATACAGGCCTCACAATACTCTTTTGATGACAGGCTATTTTGAGCACATTCTACGAAAAGTAGTCCTTGTGTGTACTTTTTGCCATTTGAAGTAATATTTTTCATGGGGGCTATTTTGTGGTGTTTGGTGGCTAATCACCCTTAGCCCCTGTGTATTATTGAGTCATGGACTCAAATGATGTATAGAATAAATTAAAACAATTTAGACAATATAAGGTCTCTTACAATCTTCATATTATTTGACTTCTTATATGTTTTTATTATTTTTACTCTGCTCTCAGGGGAGGTTTCTTCACCATGGTACATCAAGTAAGTACACCTTCAATTTCATTGCATCTGCCCTCCCCAAAACAAACCAATGTTTTCTTCAAATTTTGAGATTTTAATTTATATGTTGGAATAGATGTAATGAAGTGTAATCCATGTTGCAGTTTGTTCATGTTGCTGGAAGAAAACAAATCAGGAATGATGTTTGCAGTTGTATATCCAATGGGGAATATTTATTTCAAGAAGGTTTTCTTGTATTATATTTAGGTATAAACACCTTTTGTATGGATTCGGTATCTTGCCACCAAAATGAGGTTCTCCCTGCAAACATAATGCATGCGCAACAAGGGCATTTTTGTTTTTCATGGTTTTCTAGCAATGCGCCAGAAGGCTTTTGCAAAGCGTACAATGCACATGGTAATTATGAAAGGCGTATGCATGCACTACATACACTTTGCAGGTGCAACCTTGTTTGGAGCTGAACTTGCAAAGGGTCAACTGTTCACAATCTTAAAACTACATGTAGTTACACAGCTGTACAATTTAAGCTACCTGCATTGTTGAAATGATCATATGATTATCTTTTTTTAAATGATGAATGATGTGGGAAGAATTGAATCTACTAATATAATTTCATTATGTGTGTAGGTATTGGACCTATCTGAAGCATTGACAGCCGTATATGATAGAATTGATGCTGTTGTTATGGAAACACTGGTCACTGAGCAACTGCCTTTGTTTGAAAGACAGTGGAATGCTATGATATCCAATGTGGACATTGCATGGTAAGTCATTTACTATGTGAAGGATAAGAAAAGCCTTCAGCTCTTCAACCATGTATAATTAAAGACCGAATTAAAAAGACTAGTTTGCGTATAACATCAGGGCAAAGGTGCGGCGTGATTGGTTGCTGACCTGCTCAGTACTGCATTTTTGGTCTGTTTGACAGGACGTCATACTCAAACAAATCTTTTTAATTCGGTCTTCAATTGTACCTGTGGCCAGTTTGTCCATGTTGTACATTTGTGTGTTTATTTGTATGTTGCATCTGCAATACATACTGTAAGTTTTGCCCAAAAATTTTCTGCAACAAATCTAAACTTGAATGGATGAAAAAATTGAAGGACAGAAAGATAAAGTAAAACCATATTCTGCATTTTGTGCATTTGCTTTCCATTTTGTGGTATTACAGAAATGACCTTACTTAATTTTGATAGTTAATTGTACATTTATGAAATGTAACTTATATCATTTCCTCACAGGAATAAATCAAATCATAATTGTTGTGATTGGTATATAGCATTGGTTTAAAAATGAAGCTATAGAGCTTGTTTTCATCAGTCAGAAGTTAAGTGGATTGCACAAGCTTGATTGTTGAATTGGAGTAGATAGTAGATACATGATATTAGTTCCAGCATCAGATCTTATGAATGATATGTATTCTTGTTGATTTTCTAGCAAGGAAAAATCTTTCCAGAAGCTATCCCAAGCAACAGTTGCAGAGGTAAGCTGTTTACCAACATCATTTCCTATTTCACAAAAATGTGACAAATAAGGAGCCACATTGTTGTGTGTAGTTTCATTGTGCTTTAGATTAGAGGTAGCATCAATTGATGTTTCTCAAGATCAGAATCCCATTTCATAAAGTCTTTCATTCATTCAATAATTTTTTTATTGATTCACTCAAAATTGAGTTGTATGCGCTTTTAAGGATACAGGAATCAGAAAAGTGGCCTGGTGCATGGACCAGGTATATATTGCTGGCAGGGATGAGATTTTTCACAGATTCGACAATTCACCAATGGCATCCTCGAGTGTTCAAGTCAAAGATTAATGGGATTGCAGCATATATTGGGAAGGTGATCATGAGCTGTGTCTTATAAAGAAGAGAAATATAATAATAGTACAGTTTTACTTTAAGAAATAAAGATCCTTTTATTGCCAATTTCCTAATTTCATACTTAATTATGCATACCAATATATTGTTAAACAAGATGTTTTTGTCCTATAAGCAAATTTCCTTAATTCTGTTATGCATACTTATGTTTTTTACCCAGCCACTGAAGAGCTACTACAATCACGGTCGTGTGTCTAGTCCAAGATTTAGTCAAGGGTAAGAATATCATGCCATTTTTGTGTGTCTCTAAAATTACAATTAACCTTTAGCATTTTAGCCATAAAGCCTAACATTTCCCGCCTATTACAAGCTGATCAAACTATAACTCTTCAAATTGTTGCAGGTGCTCAGAATCATATATGACTTTCTGTATGGATAGAAATTTCTGACTTACTGCAGAAGAATATACTTATAGTATGGTACCTGAAGAGCTGGAGGGGGGTGGTGGTCTTCCTATAATATTGTATTTAATAATTACTACTGTATTTTAAACTCTACCATTTTATAGGTCCACAATGAAGACACCATTTGTACTTTTTGGACAACAATCAAGTACACAAAAATTGCAGGTAGGTTCATTATAAATGAAGTGTATGGACCATTAGATAGTTGGTTGTACTGTCACAATAACACTATTCCACCTGTCAAGTTAAATATGAGATACTGAATAGGATTTATGATGCATTGATTTCCTCACCCATCCATACCATGCATCAATGTATAAAAGCCTGGTAAAAGCTAACATAGAGAGGAGCAGTTTTGTATCTAACATGTATGGTTTTCATTTCAGAATGATGATCAAGTTTTGATTGCTAGCTCTGGGGTCAATGCTACTCCTGCCAAACACATGGTAAGTTTCTACTGCAGGTACAGTTTGCCGTAGAAGTGACATAGTTAATCGGATTAACTACCATAGCAATAGAGGAATACAATTTTGACTATATCGCCCTGCACAACAATGTTCATGCGGTACCAATGCATTGAACCATAGATGTCAAAAAAAGGCTGATCACTCGCACCTGTAAGATTAGTATATGGTCATTTTCACGGTAAAGGGTGTAACTTTTGATTTTTATGGTCAAAATTTCAAACCACTTAAATATGTTTCTGTTTACTGAAATCTTGCATAGAAGCAACTTAAATTCAAGTAAAATAATGTTTCAAGGCTTAAACCTTTTGATTTCTAATAAAAAATTTGACATTTGCATAACATTTTGGTTAAAATCTAAGAAAAATGTATTTTACATAACCTCAGAAAATTTTGACATGAAAGCTGGAATACATGTGAAATTCCATTCCAAAGTAAGTCAACAGATATAAGTTAAATTTTATACCATGTTTTGCTATGTTTGTAATTGCAGTTTTGAAAATTTTTAACATCAAGTGTCATTTACAATGGAATTTTCCAAACCTTAAACATATTTTTTAAGTTTTAATTGGGTTCCTAAAATAATTTGAATGTCTAACTTCATGTACAAATACTACTTGATGAAAGGAACCTCCCAGCCAAGTTTCACAGAAATTGGAGTTATTTTTGAGAATTGGCAATTCAAGCGATTTGTGTTTCGGAGGCTTCAGTGAACAGCACTGGTGATCATAAAAGTAAAATATTTAGCTAACTACTACAAGTTGACATAAAAAATAGGTAAAAAATATCACAATTACCAATTTTCATGCTTTGCTTCTAAGTATTGAATTTCAGTTGTGACAAAGTTATCAGTATATTTTTCAAACATTAACCATAATGTCAATTTTTTTTTAAATTTATGACATTCTGCACATATCAAGTAATAATTACAATGCAGATATCAGTATGAAACACACCAATTTAGATATGCATAGATGATAATTAAGTTTACTGTTGTTTCGGAGGCTTCATTTGTTTCGGAGGCTTCAATTGTTAACGGAAAGTTTGTATTGGGTCCCATTTTCAAACGGTGATATATATCTCCACGATTTAAAAACATGTGACTTGAGGATCTACTTTGCTACATTTTGATAAATAGATTGGATGAGCTCTTTTATTTATATTTGCACAAGCTTGCTGAACAGTTTGTTTCGGAGGCTTCAAAAAGTTAACGGAAAACGGCTATTTGAAGTCAAGATTTTATAAAAATTTTAAAAGCTTGCAAATCGGCTAATTTTGTTACCCATTTCAAGTTAAGATAACAACTGTTATAAATCAAGAAGAAGTGAAGAAATAACCAAGAATTATGAACCAAAGCTACACCCACAAAGTTTGTTAACAATTGTTAACGGAAAATGAAGCCTCGAAACGACAAATATCAAGTCCGGTTCTCAAAAATACAGGGCCGTTCACAATTAAATCTAATGTGGCAGTGTTTACTGAACATATGACTGTACTTTCAGGATAAGAAAAATTATCCATGAACTAACTGAAGAAAACACAGGGTTTTACAAAAATGTTACTGTTTTTATAGTTTTTCAAAATGGCAATATTAAGTACATTTAAGCCTGCTAAAACTGAACGCAGTAACTCCCAAAGCTGATTATGCTACCCAAGGTAGCTGCTAACTAGATGACTTATGTGGCCAAAAATTATGGAATTCTGTGGCTTTATTAGAACACTACGGATTAAAATGTTAAAAATCCAAAGTTACACCCTTTACCGTGAAAATGACCATCTATGAAAAGAACGGTATTGTATTCAATCTATGTTTCCTGACATACACAGGTGATTAGTGCAATCTGCTTAAATTGTATTCATACAAAATACATAAATTTGTGAACTTGTATTTGTGTTGTGACAATGTTATTTTGGACATTGATTTTCTGACGTTGATATAAATAATGTCATTATGACTGTTTTGACATCAAGTTGTGAGCGTATTATTCAATCGTCCCTATTAAAGGGGCATTTTCGTGATCCACAGCCTCATCCCCCACTTTTCCCAAAAAAGTTGAGATTTTTACACCACTGGATACCTCTGGCTACATAATGTTTATGTACCAAATATTTCTTGCAGATTAATTCGTTTAGCAAAAATATCGCCAAATTTGAATTTCGTTCTGGTGCACCAGAACGAAATTACAACACATTGTCTATGGAGCAGTGTAATACACATAATCATGCATAACTCGCAAACGCAAAATCGGAATCAACTGAAATTTTGGGAATAAGCTTTTTTCGTGGATATCTACTGAAAAATGTCATAAAAAGAGGATGCTAGGTTCACAAAATACTCCTTTAAGTCCGGTCAAACATATGAATTAAAGTTAACTTCGTACATTTTTGAGACATACAGACCACATCATTAGCAAATGTTTCAAAAAGGCTTTTAAAAATCATGTCCAGGTATGTTAAAACAATGTTGTAAATATGTGACTATGCGACGTTACCTTGTTACAACCTAAGTACAACGTCAGTGAACATAGTGTGTTGGCAGGGATATACACAGTACTGATCAAAGTATAATATCATCACTTTAATACTAACAACCTCATTTTTTTTACCTCTCAATGTCTATGCATTACTAGGTATGTCAAGCCATATCTCCCAGAAGCCCTCTAGCCTGTGCGAGAACATACTTTCTCTCTGGAGGACACACCCCTTTACCTGTTACCGGTGCTACAGTACAAGCCCCACGACCACCCAAGACAGACCAAGAGTAAGTCACATATCAAAATAACAAAATATTAATGCAAGCGTGATATTATAAGATGACAGATCAATTCCAAAAATATCATATATGCACTATTACCATAATGACAATTTTGACAGTTTGTAGTGTAATTTAGCAAAATGAGTGATGGTAGTATAGTTCTATGTTGCATAATTAGTTCATTTTGTTCATTTGCTTGCTTGATTTTTGTATAAATATAATTATTGTATTTCTGTATTTTGAATCATGGTTTTTATAATTATCTTGTAGTTGATGATACCATTATACTTATTTGTAATACTAGTATATTGTAAATACATTGTTAATACTGTATGCTATTTTTGTAAATATTGTGTATCGTAATATATTTTGTTGCTATAACATGTATACAATGAGGGCCTGCTTGAAAAGCAGTGTTTGTCACTGAAGCAGTATTACCCTCAATAAAGAAAGAATAAATAAATAAATAAATAAATTTGTTTAGTATATTAATTACTTTTTATACACATTTTGTAGGGCTCCCTTTTCACACTGTATAATTCTTGTGTACTGCTCATGTGCAATAGGTTATGAAATAAATTCAGAAATTGAATGCTTCTTTGCATGTCCACCGACATTGAAATGACAACAGGATGTAGTAGTACTGAAGTCATTTTATGTTATGTTATTTTGTAGATTGTTGAGTAGGCTGTATGTAGTTGTTATTGATGCAGTACTTATGGCAATCCAGGCGTATGTGGAGAGCAACAGTTTTACTGAGGTAAGAGCAATAGTTTCCATAATGTACAATATATTTCTGAGAGGAAACTGAAATATAAAACCCTGCTTGGTTCTGGTTCTATACAGTTCAAGACTCCAAGTAGGGAAAATTAACTGGGTTTAATGTGTATACTGATGTATAATGAGTTGACTTTACTGGTACTTTTGTTGTAGTTGAGCATTGATATGGTAGCTTCCACTCTGTAATGGTTTGTGGTATGAATGGTTGTTATAAATGTATTTTGATGAAGAATTTGCTGGGTGATAGGTCTGTCACACTACGACGGACTGGATCAACGTACATCACCGAATACAAAAATATTTTATTCGGTGGAAAAATCACCAGTCCGGCAGAAGATTCGTGGGATTTTGGGTCCGATTCCGTTCGTCTCTCTATGCGTTAGGCCGCTAATAATCCTGCAGGCGTCTTATATCCGATCGTTCAACGTCCGACAATTGACCGGATTTGGGGTCCGATTCCGTTCGTCTCTCTATGCGTTGTGGCCGCTAATAATCCTGCAGGCGTCTTATTTTCGAGCGTTCAACGTCCGACAAATGACCGGATTTGGGGCCAACGTCCGACAAATGTCCGGATTTGGGGGTCCGATTCCGTTCGTCTCTCTATGCGTTGTGGCCGCTAATAATCCTGCAGGCGTTTTATATTCAATCGTTCAATGTCCGACAAATGACCGGCGAATCCGTCGCATGTGGCACCAACAGGGACGTCCACCCTATCAGAAAAGTGGGGGAGGAGAGGGTGTTTGAGAGAGGTTTTGACCCCTTAGAGGCAGTGACGTAGCAAGCACTTTTTCAGAGGGTGAACAAAGTGGGGAAAGACAACTTTTAAGGGGGTAAATTTTGATGAAAATGGTCAAATATTGGCTAATAAGTACAAAAGGGCTTCAAATCTGATATATCAGGGCAACCAGCGTCCGGGGGCAATAGAGGTGAGAAACCTTTGGACAATGAAGGCCCAATTGAAGCCATTTGTCATTTTTGGATCAATTTTAGCACTATTATTGGGTACTATTTTAGTACCGAAAGAAACGAAAAGCCTAATTGAAGCCATTAAAAAGTTTTCACCATTATTGTATAATATAAACAATTGTTTTAAAAATAACACGTGGATGTCCATAAAGAAGGCCCGATTTGAATTTGCAAAATTTAAAATGTTACACTGATCCACTGACACTTAGATATAAGACTTCAGACTCGTAATTTCAGGTAAAGCATGCATGGATTGATATGTTAAAGTCAGGAATAGACCTATAAGTCCGTCTTAAATACTGACTTTGGTGACAAAATATCACGGGCCCTGCATATGGACTGGCCGGCAGTAACTTTCACAGGCTTTTTGGGCCAAGGAACCACATTTAAGCACTGCCTATAATAATCACAGGCCTATACTTAGGCTTACTAGTACTACTGTCCTGGGCCTACTCAATAACGTATACAATTTAACCTTTCCATGTTTTTCTTCTTTTTTCTTTCTTGTCAATCACTAAAACTGGTAGGAATTTGATATTGCGTCCTCTACCCTTCAGAAAGTGCCCCTCCCTCAATACTACTTACATGCATAGGCCAATTACGTGCAATTTAACTTTTTCTCTTCTCTTCTCTCTTCAATTTTTCTCACTTTCTTTTCTTTTTTTTCTCTCCTTTCCCCCTTTTTTCTACTTGTCAGTCACTAAAGTACTGGGGAAATATGATATGCGTCACACACCCTTCAGAAAGTCCCCCCATGATCGATGCACATGTTCGCCATAGGCCTACATCCGCACAAGGGCCTGCGAAACACCATGTATATAAACGAAAGAATAACGAACAAACCCAGGGTATATATACAGAACACTACGAACACACATCGGACAACTTCCGAACATGTGTATTCGGCACACTCCGTTCAAGTTTTGTGCATGCACAAAACTTGAAACGTATTGTCGACGGACTAAACAAACATCACCTAACACGAAACGCATTTGGCGGATAATAACAGGACATATGAAGAACATAAAACGAACATTGACGAACACTAACGGATTTGCTAAAATACCATCCGTTTCTTATACGGAAGACCGATCCGTGTAGTGTGACACTAAGACGGTCTGGATCAGCGTACATCACCGAATGCAAAATATGCTATCCGTGGTGAAGGCCTCACAGGAACGTATTTGCAACGAACACGGGCCGAAAGTGCAGCGAACAAAGAAACGAACATGAACGAAAGGAGAGCGAACAAACTCCGGCAATATGCAGCACCATACGAACACACATCGGATAAATACCGAACATGTGTATTCGGTACACTCGCCAAACTTGCCGACAGACTTAACGAACATCACCTAACACGAAACGCATTTGGCGGATGATAGCAGGACATAAAAAGAACATAAAAGCGATCATTGACGAACAACAACGGATTTACTAAAATACCATCCGTTTCTTGTACGGAAGACCTATTCGGTGTAGTGTGACAGGCGCATGAAGTGTGTTAACCGGTGCAGTAGGGTTCGAACTGAGACAGCTTGGTGACTCTAGTACTAAAGATAAAGAATAGGCTGAGAATTGGTATCTTTTGTTTAGTAACAAGTTGTGGCCAGTCTAGGTCTTGTATGTTGGTGACACTGCTACTCTTGTTATAGTTTTGTTTGATGAAGCGGTCTGCCCTGCACTGAACAACTTTAAGATAGTCAATTTGGTCCACGGTGTAAGGGTCCCATATTGTAGCAAAGTATTTCAGGGAAGGTCTGACAAGTGATATGTAGGCTATGCTCTTGATTTCCTCTGTGCATTGAAGCTAATGAATAATATATCGGAGACCGGCAAGTAAAAAGAATTGAAATTAAAAGTGGCATTATTCTTAAAAAATTGTAAGGTGCTGATCAATATAATAATTACTTTTTGTAAATACCAAACACTATGCATTTCCGATATGTAAATGCTAGCAAATGAGTCATTTGAGATGGTAAAGATAATAACAAAAACAAACATCCCAGAATTTCTCCTACTTAACCAATATTTGCTAACAAAAAGTCAAGAACAAGAAACATGTTTTTTTGATGTTTGACCTCACTTTGGTATACTGTTAGGCGAGTATCAAAATTCCAAATAATTCAATCTTGAAACTTATTTGGCAATAGCCTAGAGTTGAATTTCATCAGTGACTGGCCAAATGTTGTTGAATACAGTTGACATTGCCTTATTTCTTTCAATCTAATGAATATGTTTCAGTCTCAAAATGGTCAACGGTTTCTCCAGGATGTCTGCATGAAATATGTCATATTTCTCTGTTGAACTTCATCAAATGATTGGTCATTAAGGTAGTTGACATTATCTTATTTCTTTCGATCTGAAGAATAAGTTTCTCAAAATGGTCAATGCTTTCTCTAGGATGTCTGCATCAGACATGTCATATTTCTCTGTTGGCTCAACTTTTGTGCTGCATTATTTCAGAGAAGTGATTTCCTTCTGCGTTTGACACATACATTGATAAAGCATATCTACAACATCACACTGAGCTGGGTATATTAGAGTTGCTCTTCCTTTATGTTTGCTCGAGGAATGTGTTGCCAAGTATGTACTTACAAGTGTATACTGAATGTGACACAGAACCATCTTATCATTATCTTTGGTATAACTGTTGATGGTTTGGTAATACTTCACTATGCCATTCAACAGGTTTTGACATACCAATATAGCACAACTTCAGCCAATGCAAGACTTTCACTATTTGGTAGTCCAGATAAACATTTTATGATACTACTTCCAGAAACTCGGTTCTTTCCAATGATAGATCATTGTCTTTAGCATGTTCTAGCATTGACTATTGAAGTATTCTTGGCACAATGTGGTGTCATGGTTTGCTCGAAACAACTCATGTGGAGCTCTAGTGTTTTGCACAAAAAATATCAAAAAACGATGTGTGGTTCAAAAGGGTAACCCCGAACAGGCACAATGCCCACAAACTGGGGTCCCTTATACACACATCAAACTAAAAGAACTAAAATATGAACATTATACAGTACATTGACCAGAGTATAAAATACAAATACATTTAGGAGAATATAAATATATTTAATACATGATTAAAATACAATAAAACACATCATATAGAATTCATCAAAAATGTCTATATTGCACAAAGGAAGTTACATGTTAAAATAAAGTCAATTAGACCCAATTTCCTCAATTTAAATATAGGAATGTTATGGGTCATGACATTTGTTATGTCTATTATAGTATGCTATCACACAAGTTGTGACATTTATCACACTATTCTCAAACTCATGTATTTCATTGTAGTGTGACTTGCACAGTGGTAGATCAGAGGAAAGATCCTGTGTTGAACTTCAATGGCATGGGCATATGTGGTGCAGAACCAGGACCAGTCCAAGTTACTTGCAGATAGTAGCTTTTCCTCATTGCATTCTTGATAATTTAACAAATAACATACATGTCTGTTCATATTGTATGTTTCAGTCATCTTGACCCTGGCGTAAAAAGGCTTCCATGGGCTCTCTTAATCGGTTGCAAAGACAATGTTGAAACTGTTCAAATACAAACCCTTCTCTCTGTCGTCAGACCATCACACTATATGTTTGTACTTGGATTCTTGTTTCTTACAACCAGGAGCTTGACAGCAATTGGCACATTCCTTCTAGCATGAGGTTACTTTTTGTACCGATTAGAAAACTGCCACTGTCTGTTTTCTCCTTTCTGCAGGATAAAATTCTTCTGTATGTGTTAAAAAAACAAAAATTACACAATTTCAGTTTCAGTTTATTGCACCCATTCAATTACAAAAAATACACATTTTATATAAAATAGTGATTAACATTTTAAACTTTTACAAAAACATGAGGAGCAGTGGATGAGAATGCCACTAAACGCACAGCGTGATGTTGTGGCACCCTTTATACATATTGTTCCAATTATACAATAATACTAAATAAAGCAAAAAAAGATGTGTAATTTAATACATTAAGAAAAAAACAACAACGAGTAGTGTGATAATCCTGCTGCAAATAAATACTATACAATTCAAATTGTGTACATGTATTATTTTGATACTTTTGATAAACCAAAATGATCTATATACCACATCCAGGGGCCTCACTTCCCCACAAAATGGCAATTGGAAATGAAGAGTCTGCCAAATGTACCCTTTTGGACATTTAAGTCCAATGCGTTGTTTTGCGTTGTTCTTATGACAAGCAGCCATTTGTTTGTGACAATTGAGCTATTACCGTTTCTTAAAAAATTCTGTGCATAATTTTGGTTGCAGGCTTATACTGTTGCTATGGATACACTGAAGACAGAATGTAAGGAAAAGCTACTTCCTGCTTCACTTTGTTCATCAAGGTAATGTATGCCATACATATGATGTAAGTTTTGTGCGGTAGTTGTGTATTTTGAAAAATACTGAATATTTCTATAAAGCCATGTGTTCCAGAGAATGCTTCATAGTTAAAGTATGAGACCCATTGCATTGTGTTACATCTTATGTTAGAGGTGCTTCCAAAGAAGTACCGCAGTCTTTTGCTCTGATTGACACGAGCGCCCTATTATTAAGCGATGTACATGGAGCTTTGTGTTCTCTTCAAAAGCGCCACTCTGCGCCGACCAACGCTTTGATACGTAGTCGGCCAATCATATAATCAATTTGTTGTTATGATTGTCAGATGATTTAATTAGCCAATCGGAATCCCACTTCTGCGTTTACGCCGTGTACGCCTTCAAAATGTAAACGAGTGCCCTTCTTCTCTGCCAGTGGTTTCAAGTTGTTAAATACTTCTGTTAAAGAGTTTTGATTTGTATACATTGAGCTTCTAACAGTTAATTTTGTGTATTTTCTTTTTGCTTCATAGGGATGTTGTTGAGTTTACAATGGAATGTTTAGATCATCATGGTAATAGCATACCAATTGACACTGCTCAATCCACATCATTCATTAAATCTGTAAGTAGTTCATTGGCTGATTTTATACATTTAAAAAAAAAAGAAAAAAAAAGCACAGTGATTTATAGTGCGCTACACACAGGCACAACGCCAAGACATTGATCCACAAGCCTTGGCACACGTTGTCGCTGATTCCATAAACCATTAAACAACAATTCAGAGACTTTTGCTGCTTCAAGAGCGCACACCCTAGACATTCCACAAATAACCTTTGCAACCAGGATCAGCTCCCCGAGTTTCGTACTGGTTAAAATGAGACAAATTAGCAGTAAGTTCCTTGTCCAGGGGAATTACAAGCTAACTCAATTTTTCCACGAGAGCGTACTAGGCACCGCCAGGTTCGAACCCGCAACCTCTCGCACCATAGTCAAACACCTTCTCAATTGAGCTAACTTTATACACCTGTCATGAGTTTGGTAGTCTATGTATTATTTACTGTCTAAACCTCACTTCACAATGAGTTCATAATTATGTAAATGCTCTTTAGATTATGAGTGAAAAAACATATTGCAACATTATTGAAAGTTTAGTAATACTACCAAATTATGTCACAAATGTAGATTCCATACTATCATATATTTTTATGTATTTGTAATGTTTATGTTTTTCCTATTTAGATTGGTCTTCGTGTAAAGAACATTGGTAGCTTAGAGCACAGTGGCAATAACCTAGGCTGTGTTGTATTTGCTGAGAGTTTCCTTGACTCTAGATTGATTGTAGCTAATCCAGGTAAATATTTATTTGAATCTAAACCTTTCAAGACAACCACCTGGATCAAAACATTCAATAATTTAAGTAATTGTAAGAATTATGATTTCAAGATTGATATGACTTGATTTGAGGTGAGCAAATTTGCTCAAGATACTGCATATAGGCCTACATCTTCTCTAATTAAAAAAGCACAAGGAACTCGGTTTTAGTGAAAACACCAATTATGTCAATCAGTATCATCAGTTGCTGTCAGTATGTGGGAGCCTAAACATATTGACATCATGCCATTATCCTCTGCTTTATTGTACTATAGTTTTCAGCACGGTTCTTCAGCGGTATGCCAATTTGGCGCAGTTTATGATGTATACGGAAGTAGTGTTCTGATCGGCTAATTGAATCACATCAGCATCACATCAGCACCTCATTCGCTGGTCAAGCTGCGAAGCATCGCATGACCTAGTTCTTTTTACGCAATAATCATGAGCAGGCGGACACCGCTGAAGGAATTTGCTGAATAGTACATTCCACTCTGTACATTTTTGATATTGACAATGTGATATGTGCTTCTATCTCTTGTTACTCTAGATGAGCGTAAGTCTTTTGACACCCAGCACCTTATCATCACTAGTCGAATCCCAAGATACATCACATGGGCTGTAAGTATGCAATATGGTGACACACCAAGTAATTAACATCACAGCTTGTTACATGTGGTGTGGATTTGCTTGATCAACCAGGAGATATGTTCACATTCATCGTCATCAAGAACGACAATTTGATGATGATGTCAGGGTTGTAGCTATAGTCTGTATATCTACCTCGAGTCGCCGGCACTAGCTATGAAGTTCAGCGTGTTCTGTGTTAGCTTAGCGTTATTTGGTGCGTGTACATACTTTTACGCGCGCGATCAACATGCCGCATATGTACACGCAAGAAACTACGCTAAGCCAACACAGCACACTCTGAACTTCAAAGCTAGTGCCGGTGACTCAAGGTAGATATACAGACTATAGCAGAAATTGAGTGCCGGGCGGCAATTTACAGAATTTGCTTGAATTAGGGAAGATTTCAACAAAAGTGGACACTTTAAGGATAGATTTGGCAAAATACACATGTTTCTTTAGTTTGAGTAGTGGGCTCTACTCCGCTCTAGCATCAAAATGAACCTTCAGTGGTCGTAAGTGAGTGATGGGCACCACCGCCAACTGCCGCCCACCGTAGCTACAATCCTGGATGATATCACAGTATTGTAACATGGACATGAAATCTGAAAGTGAATATTGATTTTGTAGAACACAGGAGGTTCACTTCGCTGGATTGCATCACATAATATAGATTTGTGACTTCTATGAAATGTGTCTGCTTCCATTTAAAAGTTGTCCATGTTATCTATTTATTTGTATACATACAGGGAGACATACAGAAAGAAGCACAAAGTGAGGTTGTAAAAGCATTTACCAAGGTAAGCTTACAATAGTATGAACAACTGACAAGTGGTTTCTAGACTTTGTAGGCTGTGGCACCAAATATAATTTGCCTAACCTCAATCTTGATTACAGAAATAGGAATATAGGTTCATTCATTTCACTATTTCACATTGTGGTTGTGAAAGTGGTTTGGACGAGTTGATTGATTGCCGAAATACAAATGCTTAAGCCTTAGGCTAAATGCTCTTAAAATATGCACTCACTTTATATCATGTATGTATGCAAATTTGATCTTCGAAGTGTTAAACAACACACAACCTTTTCAGCATCTGTTTGTTTAAAACTACCGTGTTTATCATCAGTAAGTGGTCTCCAGCTCCCCTTCCCTTTATACTCGATATGTGGCCACTGTTGTTTGCCCAAGGCATGTGATTTGCATGCAAGCATCAAAAAACTCCCTTCTGCATTGATTCTATTTTTAGTTACTTAACTGATCTTGCAGAGGAAGGGTTATGGAAAATAGTGATGTGCTCATATCATTATTGGAAACTGGTTATATTATCGTCGCATACAGAAACCTGATGTTTGGTTTGTTTATTTGCAGGGATCCTTGCCTTTTGGTAAAGTGCTTGTGGATGGTGAGACAGCCCTTATTCTTGGTAGCTCAAAGTTGTCAGCAGTTCATGAAGGTAAGATGACCATTGGAATTAATTCTAGCTATATAAGATGAGAAAATAAAGCTTTTTGTGTCATAGATAATGGACCTGTGTTATCTAAGGCAACTTTGTCTAAGCTGTGATGAAAATGAGTAGGCAAGTTGGCTCAGTGAACTCATAAAGATATGATATGTTCATGTTACAGGAAGCCAAACCTGGCTGTGTTAGATTATTTTGAAATGTAATAGGGTATGTACATATCATGGGTTGATGCTAAGAGAACTTATGAAGTGGGCCAAATCCATTTGAATGTTTACAGTACATTATAAACAAAAATAAAAAAATATGTTATTTTTCATTTGCAGGAACAATGTACATCTGTGAGCGTGGTATAATTTTCAACCAAGCCAGGCATGGAGTGGTTGTCTTTCCCAAGTCTCATTTTGAAGATTTACAGTTCTATGATGGGGTAAGCTTGTACGAATTTTGTTGGTATATATGCTAATAGAATACACACCATTGGATCCACATTTTATTACAAACTATTGACCTGTGTGTTTGTATTGAAGAACATGTATATGAATTATGATGGGATGTTTTAATTAATCCTTAGAAACTTGGAAAGAAAATTGAAACAAAACCTTCAAACATCTGCTTAAACTTAAAGCCATACTATAACATTTGCCGAAGAGGACGCCCTCAATATTTTTCAAAATTCTGGGTTTTTTTTACACGATTATATTGTAATTTAATAAACCAACATACCCTGCAAAAATCAAGACCCTAGGTGCTGTAGTTTAAATCCAAGATTTTGAATAGGCGATGCTCATAACACAGTATGTGCATAGCGTGCGGGATGGTGATCTACACAACGAAGGATCATACAGTAACATGACCAACGGAGTGATACATATTGGCAACATCGGCGCTGGTAGCAAATTCCAATTTTCTTTGCTTTGCCTTAGTTGTTTGGCTCAAAACTAAAAGGGGATATATCTGACAGTAAAAGCTAACTTTTTATGGCAAAGAAATACATATTTTGTATGAAAATGTTATAATACGGCTTTAATGATCAAACAAACTTGGTATTTCTACAGCAGCATTATACCACTCACCAACATATCAAATGTGAAGTCTGTTTTTTTCCAGCCTCTGGATGACCATCAGAATGTACTGATGTTTCATTTTATTTGTATTTTCAGGAATCCTCTGGTTCAACAGGGATATTGGTTGTGACCTACCGACGTTCTCTCTGTCATTATCTTCCTACTGAGTGCCACAATGCAGAAGACATGGTCATGTTTGCTTTCTCTCCAAGGACCAAAATACGCAAAGCTTTCTACAGCGACGTGAGTAGATGACTAGGACTCTGTTTATTTTCTGAGTATTTGGAAGTTGCAGAATTAATGATTTTATTGTGATTAGTGTGTTATTTATTTATTTATTTATTTATGCTTTCATTATACAGGGTAGCCCCTTCAGTAACAAAGCACTGCTATTCTAGGGGCCCTGTTACAAAGTATAAGAATACAATTGAAAAATATTTACAGTATCATACAATGGAAAAATAACATACAAATATAATAAACAAATATAAATATGAAACAATCATATAATGATCAATCACCCTTAATGGAGTGTTTGAATTGACCAAGGTAATCCACACTGAAGTGCCCATGTATCACCACCGTGACGAAAACTATGTGTGGATGCGGATGATATCAAGATGCTGCTGGTTTTAAGTTTCTTGGAAAATGGAAAAATACATTTGACATTGTATTGAAATGCCTTTAGTTTCTGCATGCTTGTAATTTGATAATAGTTCAATGTATAGTCAATTGATGTATAATGCAAGAGCTAATAAAACGTATTGAATAGTCACTAGTCTAATTATGTCTGACATATCATACTATAATATTGAGAAAAATGTAGTTGATTAGACAATTAATGTGACACGATTTGCTCCATGGGGGCCAAAGGAGACATTTTTGAAAATTGAGTTACTGTAATTATTACATTATACATACAATAGGCTATCATTTACTGAAAACACCAAAGGTCTAGCATACTTGGTTCGTAAGTTATGAGGTGTTTTGATGTCTAATTTCTTATTTATTTTATGGTTTTTACTCTATATTTTTACCTTTATCTGAGTTTCAAATTTGCCGCCTTTGGCCCCCATGGACCAGATCATGTCACAAATAGACCAGGGTCTACCTAAAATCACATTATGAAGTGAAAAATTACATGTTTGCATTGAAAATAGGGGTAGAGATTTTACCACAAATAATTTGTAACAAACAAAAAGCTGGATTTGGTATTTCAAGATAGCTGGTTCAAATATTGCTATAGCCAGATGTATTTGATCCTTTCTCTTAAAGTCAAGCATGATGGCAAGAAATCAATAGCTTTGAAAAAGTGTCTTTAGAATGCAAACATTCAACATCGCTTACTACAAAAGGTACAATTCATCATTGGAAACTGAGATTTGGTCAACACTTTGTTAAATATTATTTTATCTTTATTTCATAGGTATTGTCTCCATGGCAGAATTCTAATGAGGCACCCCCTCTTAAGCTTGTGGACAAGGTTCCAGACTATTATGCAGCAATGTGAGTTATTGTACAGATCATCTATGCTTAAAAATATGGTTCTTCACTTCTAGTTAACATTGTTTTTATTTATTGGTCAATGGTGCAAAACAAATAGATAGTAAATTATACAAGTGTTGGTGCAGAGAGGTTGATGCGTTGAGGCACAGAGAAGTATCCATAACAACGGCAACAGTAACAACTGCAGCTCTAGGAATACCATCAAATAATGAAATTATGTTGGTCCACAGTACAGAACACTCAGTGCACATTGTCTGAGTATGCAATTAGGTCAAAAAATAAATTATTTGGCTGTTCTCAACCAAACGACCCTACTTTTTGAGCTGACCCAAAACGTTTTCATTTTGAAATTCTTTTTTTTAAAATTTTACTTGCCATTATATTGCCACATAATAAATTGAAAACAATATTTTCAGGGTACATATACAAAAGTTCCTGCGATTATGTAACCTAATTTTGGGGTGATGTTGTGACCCTGAACACCTGTTTCATCAATACAATAAGTCTTGCAGTAACTAGGTTGAGAAGGATTTTGCAATGTACAAATGTAAATTTTTACTAATTAATAAATAGTTGTTTTTCGCACTTGAATTCTGCTACTTTTAGTAAAATATAGGCCTACACCAAATGACAGTTGTTACACATGACATCATCCTTGCTGTGAGACCTGTGGCTTTTTGAGTACCGTAATTCCAAATGTTTTTGTTTTTGTTTTTGTTTTTTGATACTGTGTATATGTCAAAATTCAAACTGGTGTCCATCTTATCTATCGCAGTGCTTTCAACTCTTAGCTGTTGGGGCATTATGCATCAAAGAAAACACAAATTGATGTCTGAAGCAGATATAGCATAGGTTGTTCCAGTGCAGTATAATTCTAATGTCTATATTTGTTTACATTACAGCTATAATGAGCTTCAGTTGAAATATGACACTGACTACAAACTAAAGGCTGCCAGCAAGCCACTTCATACAGCAATGGCTCATTTGCCAGAATTGGAAAGGTCAGTTATATGGTCATAGAATGGTATGTGTGGTTATACCACAATTGGGGATGAGACTACAACTTTTTGGTTCATAACATCTAAACGGAATATATTTCATGCCTTAAATTTCACAGGATTATGAGACAAATTTGAGCTTTTTGCTGATGTCAAAATATCCACTTTGACAAAGTGGGGGATGAGGTTGTCGATCTGGTCACACATCTTTAAAAAATACTAATGTAATTGCCAATTTGCACTCTAAAAACTGCACTTGTTGATTTATTTAAATTAAGTTGTTTGTGACTTGATTTAATTTGTTATTAGGTTTGTAGATCATTTCTCAGCCAGTAGTGTGTGTCAGTCACCCATACCATACACAGATCTACCAGCTGTATTGAGACAATCAGGGTCCCCTGAAGCAGCACCAGAAACCAATGGGGAGTCTTCACAGTCAAACACTGAGGTATGATTAGGAATGCTTTGAAAATCAAGTAACACTCATTTTACATGTGTCTTTATATGTGTACCTCGTCATAAACGCGTATTGTGCTTGCTCATTACGCTCTCATTGACTAGATATAAAGCTTATTATACGCAGTCACTGACTAGATACAAAAATGTCTGGTTAGCTGTGTTCTTTGATGTTTCCCGTAGTGGTATGATAATGTTGCTTACTGAGCACCCATAATACTTCATGTGTTAAAGCCATATTATAACATTTGCTGAGGAGAACGCCCTCAAAATGTTTGTAAATTCAGGTTTTACACGATTGTAATGTACTTTAGTCAATAAAGATACTCTGCAAAAATCAAGACTTTAGGTGTTGCAGTTTTGTCAAAATCCTAGATTTTGAATAAAAAGATGGAACCGGCATTTTATTATTACGATGGAAACATTAGTCGAACACGTATGCACAGTACATACACGGCGTATGGGATACACATACACACCCCGAGGATCGCATCAGTATTATAACCCGGGAGTAACATGCATGGGCGCTAGTAGTAAATTCCAATTTTCTATGCTTTACCTCACTTGTTGGCTCAAAATTAAAAGGGACATATCTGACAGTAAAAGCTAACATTTTATGGAAAATAAATACTAATCTATTTTTACAGAAATGTTATAATATGACTTTAATGTTGCATATTTGATACTTGATTGACAGGTGGTGATAACCATAGTAACAGGTGTACCTGGAAGTCACAAAGACAACCTATGTAAGATACTCACCAACATGGCCAAAGAACAAAGCAGGTATGTACAGCATCATCATCATCTTCTAATACTGTGCAGAAACCTCCAATGGAGAATACTTGCACATTGTAGTCTATATATCTACCTTCAGTCGGTGACACTAACTTTGAAGTTCAGCATGTGCTTCATTGGCTTAACGTTGTTTCTTGCGTGTACATATGCACCACTTTGATCACGCGCGTAAAAGTATGTACTTGCACCATGTAACGCTAAGTTAACATAGAACACGCTGAACTTCAAAGCTAGTAACGCTGACTGGAGAAAGGTGTATAGACTATACGAAGTTTTGAATTGAATCAAATACTGGAACTTACATTTTTTTGCAACTTGCTACGTTGCGTCTGAAACCATCAGACTTCATCAGGCAACTGACCCGTTGGGCTGGTCATGTGACACTTTGAGACGGCTAGGGATCGTCTTGATGGCCCGGTCCCATGCGTGAGATAAGTTGTGTCTCAGTCCCCCTTTCTTGTTAAGTGACGGCTGCTCTACTCTCTCCCAGATGGCTTCCTTGATGCCTCTCCTATGCCACTGTTCCTCCTTATCGAGAATCACTGCGTCCTCGGTGTCAATATTATGACCAATGTCACTTAACAAGAAAGGGGGACTGAGACACAACTTATCTCACGCATGGGACCGGGCCATCAAGACGATCCTAGCCGTCTCAAAGTGTCACATGACCAGCCCAACGGGTCAGTTACTTGATGAAGTCTGATGGTTTCAGACGCAACGAAAAAAAAAAAAAAAAATGTAAGTTCCAGTATTTGATTCAATTCAAAACTTTGTGATTTTAACGACTGGATGACTGAGAATATTCACTATTTTGTATAGACTATAGTTGTGGTGCATTCAAGTAAGTGCAGACAAAGACTGGTGCTGATCAAAAACTAAATATACAAGGTGAATGTGCAGCTATTAAAAAAGATAACAGCTGAAATGCTTTACCACATTTTTTATGAATCTGAAAAGATTAGTTGTATCATAATTACTGAAGAACTTAATTATTAATTATAAGTAATTACAGTCCAGTGTATGTACATTCTTCTTTCAGTAGTACTATTGTCATACTAAGGGGATATGTGTATTTTATGTATTGCAACATTTTATTTGAGATTTGTGTGATATGTAATATTTTCAGATGGGTAACCTTGAAGCCTCCTTTAGACTCCACTGAAGGTTTCACTGCTGAGAGTGTGCAGAGCTCATTAACAAAAGTAATAGCTGCTACAAAGAAAAAAGGCATCAGGGCAGCTATTGGTGGTAGGAAGAAAATGAGAGTACTTGTGGTTGTACCGGGGTAAGTACATTATGTTGATCAAAATTATGAAATTACTTTGAAATTGTCTGATTTGATTTGAAGAAAATTTTCAAGAATTTTGTACAAACAACTTATATTTAAACAACGTAATGTCTCGTAAGTTCAAAATTGTGTGTAAAGTAAAATATGTCTGAAGTAGTTTTTAGAGCTTCTGTGGACTTCAAAAAATCTGTTTATAGTGTTAAATCACCATCTAGAGGTAACCATTATACCCCTTTTATATGTGACCTGCTACCACGGAATCCACCATAAGTTGCCACGACTTTATACTCATTTCGTTGAGTTGGTAGTTTCAAGATTTTCGGTCTAAGTTGATGTTCTTTGTTTGTCGCGCACCTGTACAAGCCAGTAGTATGATCCATTGTACCCCCCATTCACAAAGGACAAAGACTCAAACAAAGAACATCAACTTAGACCGAATATCTTGAAACTACCAACTCAACAAAATGAGTATAATTATAAAGTCGGTGCGACTTGTGGTGGATTTTGTGGTAGCAGGTCACATTTCTTGTAGAATATATAATTTTATTTACAATTTAATCAACCATTGGGAAAGCTGTCAGCCATAAATTACAAAAACAAAGGTAACATGTTGCTAGAATGCTTGCTGTGCTTTCATTCTGAAAAAGAAAGAAAGACAAAAACATATAAAACTTTGAATTTAAGCGCTTAAATTGTTTTGCTTCTAGGTATGCAGACACAGTGCAGGTTGTTCATGCAATCACCAGTCATCCTGACCCTGATGTGGCTAAACAAATTCGTATTGGTGCTGTAACAGCCTGTGTGGATCCACGCAATACATTTATGGTGAATAGAATGACTCAACCAAGACTACTAGACCAATGTATGCAAGGATGGGTTAACAATGTACTATTTACAAGCTCAGCAAGTGGACCTGTAAGTATTTCATGATAAAATAGCTGAAAACTAGTTGGCTCAACAATGAGTCCAATTTCAAAAATGCTGTTGTGTTAAACTGTAAACTTTATGTCATATACCCAAAAAGGGTTTTTTTTTCTGAACCCCCAAAATACCATACTGTAACTGGTTTACCTTTTGCGTGTACAACAGGATTGCTAACGAATTATGTACATCTGTGATGTGCATGTACATTATGATCAGGGTACGCATTAATGATCGCAGAGCGTAACAGATTCTGTACAATTGTGATACTGACTATATATTTTTTTGTCTGTTCATTTGTGTACAGGACCGTGACTTGCAAGTAACTCAAGAACTGATTAGAAGAGTGAACCCACAAGTTGCTTTCATACTGGCAAACAATGGTGAAATTACAAGGTATAGAATAAGTCATATCAATTATATTTTAAGTAATTAAGTTGAGAGAAATGAAAACCAATTAGCTTGAATTTACTCTGACAAATGGTAGTAATAAGCTGAGAAATCTTGTGTGTGTGTAGGGGTGTGTTTGTATCAGGGTTTTTTGTGTGCATTTGTGTGCATTGGTAAGGTGTCAACTGTAGACTTCTTCTCGATACACTTTACATAACCATCATACAACATATCGTGGATATCAGCTATCTGAATTGAAATTTGAAATAATTTGCCCACGGTTAATGCATAATCTTTTACCAGTGTGCATTTGTGTGTTTGTTTTCAAATGTGCAGCCACAAGGACATCATTACTAAAGTTAAATTTTTATTACTTCTGTGGTCTGTGCTGTGCGCCGAGCATACACAAGCATAAATACAGAAGTGATAAACAGTTACGCTGATTGGCTAATCAACTGTCTTGACCACAAGACGGTTGACCCATTGGTTGTCAGCGAGTAAAAGGGGAGGAGACCACGCAACTTCTACGCGATCGCTAATCACCAGCATGTACCTGGACCACAGAAGTAATAAAAAATTAACTTAAGTTTAAAATGTTGGTTTCAGGGTTGGGATTTTGTTCATACACTGTTTGAAAAAAAAAAAATTGTGATACTTTACTTTGTGTATGTGATTTTTGTGTGTGATTTTCAAACCTAATTAGGAGTGGTGACATAGAGATGATTCTGTCAGAGACAGCGTTCATGACCCCTGACCTTGTAAGAGCCAGACATCTCATCACACCTGGATGGTAAGTGTATTCCCTTTTGTGCAGATGTACAAAATAAAAGACAGAAATTGAAAAAAAAAAGTTCACATCCCAGTGCCTTGTCAATCAAAGTCTGTGTGGCCCATGATTAGTTAGCATAGCATAACTAGGGAGGTGTTTGATTGACATGGACTAGTTTCTATTTCTATCTTTGATTGTGAAGCATTTTGTTACTAAAGAATTTTTTAACCTTTTTAACATATTTGAAACAAACAGTGACAAATTTGTATTCATGTGAACATTACAATTATGTCCTGTATCAAGCCTAATTACTACCAAGTAATCCATTTGTATCCAACCAGGTGGTTAGGTGCTATATCATCACTGTCCATGTACCCATCATTACATGAAGTCTGCATCAAATTCTATCAACCACTAGAGAAGAACAAGTTGATGGCTAAGTTACGCAATCTAAAGACGTCATTGTGTGCTAGACCAATGAAAGGAAACATCTACTGCATCAGGGGCCGTACCAAGTTTACTGGTCAGTTCATTTTCTTTTGTATTATTTAATTGACACTTATTAGATAGATAGTTACATTCCACATAGTAAATTTTCTAGTCCGACACTTTTCCGTTTTTGTCGGTAAAATCTGACACAAAAATGGACAAATCCAGTGGAATATAATTCAGTCCGGAATCCAAATAAAATAGCATAATTCCAAAACACTTCACCGGGGCTTTCTGCTTGTAAAATCCACACAACAAGTTTTAATTCCAATAGCATGTTGAAAACAGTCTCCTACTTCAACTTCCAATCACAACTGACAAAGATGCCGTTAATGATCAACTTGTCTGGCTCTGTCTTACTGAATGTAGCCCGTTTCCTTTCCTGTCTAGCTTGCTTCAACTGCGGCAACAGAACCTTCATGGCTGCGCGTATCTTTTGTGGATAGTCCTCTAAAATCGCTGGCTGTTTCCCCTTTAATTTCCTGGTGTTGTGTAAAATGTTCTCTTTATCTGTATATCGTAATAGCTGGATCTTGATGGGGCATGGGCTTCCTTTCTTTGAGAAGACACAATGTAGTCTTTATATGTCCATTTCAGAAGCATCTATATCAAAATTCTGTTGCAAAAATTCAACAAAAACTTGCTTCGTATCTTCCTTGCCGTCTGGACCCGGTATGGAAAACCTCTGGATAGTGCTTCTAATATATCTAAGATATCACAGCTTTGTTGGGTGTGTTTGGAACATCATTAGCTGAACAAATGGAAGTACTAGAAAAGGTTGTAGATCAGTGCCTGGCTGTTTTGATGATTTTGAAAGTGCAATTTGGTTACGCAAGCAGGAAGGTGTTGGTAGAAATTTTCCTCTGCTGTTTGTAAAATTGGTCTTCTTCTTTGTAAATGTGGTCAAATTCAGACGCTGTTACTTCTAGACCTTTTAAACCAGGCAAGCTAGTGCAATTTGCATCGCAGATGCCCCGTTGCACTTTACAACTATAAAAGGAAATGCACACACCTAAAAAATACAATATGAAATTTACCCATACAACAGATTAAGCTTGATGACACTGGAGATTAAAAACTACACCTTTAAAGTTATCTAAAAAAAATTGCAGCAACAATGTTTAAAAACAAATGCCAAACATGTACATAATCAGTATTAACATGATAAAAAGATGTCTTTGTGTGTCTACAAATTACATATGAATGTGCAGAGCCTTCAATGATAGGAATGGTGGATGCTGCTGTTGAGCTATCAAATTCACAAGTGTATGGTTTGCAAAGAATGAACTCTAAAGGAATCTATCTTAGGGGGCAGCTGGAGTCTATAGACAATGTTAAGAAATCAGCGGTCTTCAGAGACTGCTTGTTTTGAGTCATGAGTCAATCCTAGCTCTTTCAGCATCCTTGTAACTCCCTTCATCAAAGGCCACAAGTACCTCTGTTGCATGATGCATTGCCATCGGAAGAACAACCCAGCGTCGGTAAAGACAACCGATATTATAGTTTTCATATGTTTTCTGTGGCTCACATAGTGAACATGAACACTGAATGGCAAGATGGTTGTGATGAAGCAAAGTTGTATGGAAAACCCTCTGGATAGTGCTTCTAATATATCTGAGATATCACAGCTTTGTTGGGTGTGTTTGGAACATCATTAGCTGAACAAATGGAAGTACTTGAAAGGGCTGTAGATCAGTACCGGCTGTTTCAATGATTTTGCAATTTGGTTACGCAAGCAGGAAATCTGAAGGTGTTGGTCAAAAATTTCCCTCCTCTGTTTGTGAACAGTGGTCTTCTTCTTTGTAAATGTGGTGAAATTCAGACGCTGTTACTTTTGGACCCTTCGAGTCAGACGAGCAAGGCACTCTCAAAAAAATGCATTTCATAGTTCCTAATGGATGACTTACCTTTTACCTTTTGAGCCAAATAATTATTGCTCTCTTAAAATAATGCATTTCATGTATGGATGACTTACCTTTTACCTTTTGAGCCAGATGAGTAAAACTCTTTCAAACTAATGCATTTCATGTAGTCCCTAATGGATGACTTACCTATTTTATTTTATTTATTTATTACACTTTATCACTGGTATATACAATAGTTATAATAACATCAAAATATATTGCACATGAATATTCAAAAGTACATACAAAAAAAAAGGAAGTAAAGATAACATTTTGCACCAGTGAAAGGCAAGGACTAACAGGTGATCAAAATAACGATCAACCAAAGATCAAAACAACAAGGACACTCCCTCCCCCCTCCCAAAAAATTTGACCCCCAAAAAAAAAAACACCTTTTGAGCCAGACAAGTAAGGCTCTCTCAAAATAATGCATTTCATGTAGTCCCTAATTGATGACTCCCCTTTGCTGTAATCATGAAGAAGATCTCCTGAAACAGATTTGGAAGCTATCTGATCTGAAAATAGGTGATACACATTTTGTGGATCTGCCTGTCCAGAGAGAAGATAGGACTTCTATTATATCCCACATTAATTTCCTCTCTGGTTTTCTCCGACTTGGGAACTTTATTTGGGTCTGCTTTGCTGTTCAAAGCTGGACAATGACATGGCCTATATGGCCCAGGCATGAAAGCCAACCATCAGATGTGGTGATCAATGCCATCTTGTCAGTACAGTTAATCACCATTTCATGCACCTCGTCAGTTGAAACAAAACAAAAGTTCTTGCTCTGGAAACTATTTGCAAACCCACCATTGTAAATTCTTGGAGACAACTGGTTGGAAACTGTCAGTAAGAGAATGTGTAATGATTCTGAGATATATATGTCTGTCTGTCCACAGATTGGTACACGTAAAGGAAAAATGTAATACAGAGTAAACATTTTTGTAATAAATTAGTTTCAATATACAAAATGCAATGCATAATAATTAATATACAAATGAGATAATAATAATATTATTATATTACAAAATAATACTACAATATTGTGGTGTGTGAGATGTAGATGCCACAGAAATGCAGAGCTTGTAGAGGTGTGGCACAGAACAAGTCTATTTGGATGCATACATTTTGCAAAAGAAAAGTAAAGTTTCTGATGGTTAAAAACAGACCCGAATAGAAAACCACGTCCCTATGGATGAAGTTATTCCAAAAGCTGAAAGTGACATCTTTCTCAGAATGCTCCCATGCAAAACCTCTTAGTGAAATTGTGGATATACCTGAAGACTATTGAATCTGCCATCAAGTTGAGATAATCTTCCCTGGATATCACTATCCTCAGAACTCTGCCAGTTGTGTTCTATACAATGCTTCCCACACTTGCAACAAAAATTGGTGTTTTTTGTCAAAATTGTTGGAGTTGGCAACAGCATTATTCATTGCTCTATGATGATATAATGTCAATAGTGTACACAGGCACCCCTCCATATCTTGCATAAAGAAGCCTGTGCATACTTGAGAAGGTACCACTTACCTAAGTAAGGCAATACACAATCCAGCTCTTCAACAGTTATCCAGCTCTTTCTCTAAGTTAACAATCAGATTTTACGTCTTCCCATTACCAACTGCATCCAACTTCTCCACAACTTTTCCAACACAGTGTTTCTCCTTCAACATTGCAAGGACCTCTAAAAGGGTGTTTTTCCTGTTGGCTGGTTTGGAAATAATGGCAGTGAAGTGAACTTGTTTTCTCAGGTTGACTTGGGTATACGTACCTCAATGAATCCTTCAGGTTGGGAAGAAACAAAATAAAATGTTGACATGAAGACAATGTCTTCATCATCATGTATAAAAAA